>NC_069701.1:37633406-37936436 GCF_023699985.2 Odocoileus virginianus
AAATAAGCTGAAAGGTATAGACTTTGCAGACAAAGGCCCGTATTGTCAAAGCTATGGTTTTCCCATAGTCACGTAGGGATATGAGAGTTGGACCATAAAAAGGCTAAGCGCGGAAGAATTGATGCTTTTGAACTGTGATCCTTTGGACAGCAAGGAGATCAAACCAGTTAATCCTAAAGGAAATCAACCCTGAATATTCATTGGAAGAACTGATGCTGAAGCTCCAATACTTTGTCCACCTGCTGCGAAAAGTCGACTCATTGGAAAGAACCTGACGCCGGGAAAAGATTGAAGGCAAAAGGAGAAGCGGGCAACAGAGCATGAGATGGTTGGACGGCATCACTGACTCAATGGACATGAGTTTCAACAAACTCTGGGAGATACTGAAGGACAGGGAAGCCTAGCGTGCTGCAGTCCCTGGGGTCCTAAAGAGTCGGACACTACTTGGCGACTGAACAACTGACGGGGAGAACTTTCGTTTCCTGGCCTGCTTTGCCAGTTGAATGGCGAACGACTGAGGCCCGAGGAGGCTCCACGCACGCGGAAGGGGCCGTTTGTTATTATCAAGAGTGGTGCTGTGATGATGCCAACTGCCCCGCCTGTCGCGGATCCTGCCAGTGCGGAAAGGGAAACACCAGGGAGGTGGAGGCCAGCGGAGATTTCTCAAGCCAAGCGATCCCCTCCAACTGCGGCTGGAAGAGCGACCCTGCGCTGTCACTTCCGGGTCCTGAGACCTCAACGGCATTATCACGGAGTCGCCCCTCCTGATGCCCAGCCAGTCGAAAAGTTTTTGTCCACAGACTCCCACCGAGGCGTGCCAGTGGGATAGGGTCCAGACTGCGGCAGACACGCCCCACTCTGGGCATCGCGACGTCGGAGGAGTAGAGAGAGCGTCATTTCCGCCCTCACTCTCGGCCCGACAGGGACGGGCGGGGCAAGAAGAAGGCGCGCTCCTTGTGCGTCACTTCCGGTGAGTCTAGCGGCGACAACGGCAACATGGCCCTAAACGGCGCTGGTGAGGACATGGATTGCGGGGGCCTGTGGCTTCGTGGTTCGGGCAGCACCTTGCTTCAGCAAGACCTTCCGGCCCCTTGTGCCTCTCTTCCCCCAGAAGTCGACGACTTCTCTTGGGAGCCCCCGACCGAAGCGGAGACGAAGGTGCTGCAAGCGCGGCGGGAGCGACAGGATCGCATCTCCCGGCTCATGGGCGACTACCTGCTGCGTGGTTACCGCATGCTGGGCGAGACCTGCGCTGACTGCGGGGTGAGGAGATACTCGGGACATGGGATCCAGGCTGGGGCCGCGGACCAGGCCACACAGCCCTTTCCCCATCTCTTCCCTCTGAACCCCATCGCCCGTCTCACCCCTGCTCCCTGTGCTTTCTGGCCCCTAGACGATCCTCCTCCAAGACAAACAGCGGAAAATCTACTGCGTGGCTTGTCAGGAGCTCGACTCAGACGTGGATAAAGATAACCCGGGTGAGGGGTCGAGGGTGCTTGATGAAGAACTGTGGTGATAGAGGCTCAGGAACAGTACTTGGGAGGTGACAGTGGTATTTGTGGGTGGGGCAAGGGTGAGTTGCGTTTTCCTTTCTCCTAGACAGGACCATTCATTCAGTAAGAGCACTAAGCACCTACTGTGTGCCAGACACTAGAGCCTGAGCTTATTAGGCATAGTTCTGATGAGAGAAGGCCTTATGTTCTTTAAGCAAGGGCGTAAATACCTCTGATACGAAAAAGAAAATGGATGTGTTCCCTTATACTGGGGCAGGGAATACGTCTCAAGTACAGAGAGCAGAACAGTAAAGGGTAGGGAAGTGTCTCAGGGCTGAGGTGGGGCCAGGTGTATCCTGATCATTCCACTGACTTTCTCCTTTTTTAGCTCTGAATGCCCAGGCTGCCCTCTCCCAAGCTCGGGAGCACCAGCTCGCCTCTGCCTCGGAGCCCCCCTTGAGCTCCCGGCCTGCCCCTCAGCCCCCAGTACCCCGCCCAGAACACTGTGAGGGAGCTGCAGCAGGGCTTAAGGCAGTCCAGGGGCCACCCCCTCCTGCTGTGCTTCCAAATGCGGATGTGGTGGCCTGCACACAGGAGGCTCTCCTGCAGAAGCTGACCTGGGCCTCAGCTGAGCTGGGCTCTAGCACCTCCCTGGAGACTAGCATCCAGCTGTGTAGCCTTATCCGGGCGTGTGCTGAAGCCCTGCGCAGTCTGCAGCAGCTGCAACACTAAAAACCCTTCCTGAGAAAAACCCTGTAGAAAAACAGCTGTTCCTCTTGTGTGGTTTGTTCTTTTTTTTGTTTCTGAGTGTGCATGCAAGTCCCAGCTCCACTTGTCTTTTTCCTACTTTTGGTCTTTCATGCTATCACAGTCTGGTCTCCTTGATGCCCTGAGAAATGAGTGGGGCTTGTTTCTGCTCAGTGTCCCCACTCAAAGGATGAGGTGGCAGAGGACTATGAGCTATTGTTTTTCTGGTGAGGAGGCCCCAACCTCTTCAAAAACAGAAACAGGAGGCGTGGATCTCTGAAGGAATCCTGGAACCTCCCCAGCCATCCAGCGCTATTCCCCACCCTTGAGAGAGATTTGGGGTTCCAGTCCCCTCGGTAGCTTCCCTTTCTTCCCCCAAGCATCCAGACACCTTCATCCTGTCCCACCTCAGGCCCAGACCAGGTACTCAGATACTGACAGGATGTAGTCAGGTAGGGATCAAGGATGGTCTTAACCTGTCTCCTGACCACACCCCATCCCTTTTATATCCTTTTCCTTGAGAGTTGTAATTGGCCGGAATAAACAAACAGTGTTGGAGGGGGAGGAACCGCACCCTCCGCTTTTAACCTCTTTCCTTCTCCTTTTTACCTGCTTCCCTTCCATTTGTGGCCAATGACCTTTTCTCTGGTCTCCTGGAGCAACGTGGTCGCACAGAGCCGTTGCCCTTTTAAGACAGGCCCCGCCCACGCGGGGGATGGGGGTGGGGCAGGGGCGGAGTCGGAGGAGTCCGGGTGGGAACAAAGCGCGGCCTGCGGGCGGCGGCTGGGCTCTGCTGGCGGGGCCACGGGGTGCGGGGCCTGGGGGCGGCGGCCCGGGCGGAGCGTTGGAGAAAAGGAGGCGGCATCATCCTCTTGTACCCGCCCGGCCATGAATGGGCTGCCCTCTGCCGAGGCGCCGGGCGGCGCGGGCTGCGCCCTGGCTGGTCTCCCGCCGTTACCGCGCGGCCTCAGCGGTCTTCTCAACGCGAGCGGGGGCTCGTGGAGGGAGCTGGAGCGCGTCTACAGTCAGCGCAGCCGCATCCACGATGAGCTGAGCCGAGCCGCCCGCGTCCCGGACGGGCCCCGCCAAGCCACCGGCGCCGCCAACGCGGGAACTGCCGCGGGTCATCCTGGCCCGCGTCGCCCCATCAACCTCGACTCGGCGCTAGCGGCGCTGCGCAAGGAGATGGTGAGTAGCTGGGCCTCGGTCAGCTGGGCATTGGGGGGCGACGGGGCAGCTACCAAGCTAGAGAGTCCAGGCGCGGGCGGGGCGGGGTCCACAGGCAACGCGCGGTCTGGGTCTAGAGGAATAACAGAAAGAAGCCAGCTGGGTCAGAGGGGATACGGTAATAATTATAGCTATGTTTATTGGCAATAGTTACCATGCTTTACTAGTTAAATGCTTTACTAGTGTTATTTCTTTCCATTCTGCTGTCTTGCAGATAGGGGTTACTGACTTGCCTAAAGATTCAAAGCTGTCCACAGAAACCTGTGCTTGGGAAGATTGGCTTGGGTGGAGGGATGGCTGGCACTCCAACCCCAGCCCACTTTCAGTCTTTTGCAGGTGGGCCTGCGGCAGCTGGACATGTCCCTGCTGTGCCAGCTGTGGGGCCTGTATGAGTCGATCCAGGACTATAAGCACCTGTGCCAAGACTTGAGCCTGTGCCAGGACCTGTCATCCTCTCTGCACTCAGACAGCTCCTATCCACCCGACGCTGGCCTGTCTGATGACGAGGAGCCTCCAGATGCTAGCCTGCCCCCAGACCCGCCACCCCTCACTGTACCCCAGACACACAATGTCCGGGACCAGTGGCTGCAGGATGCCTTCCATATCAGCCTCTGAGAGCTGGGAGGGTGGGGGCATGCACCCATGAAAAAGGCTCAGAAACACCCCTCAGCAAGTACTCAGACTATAGTGCCTGCTTTCCCCCATACCACCTCACCTCACAGGAGGGCAAGGTCTGGGCCCCACGAAGGCAAAGCTGCCTACCCTCTCATGTCTTGGGTTAGCTGGCACTGGGGCGGGTACCTGGGCTATAGCCTCTGCCCATGGCACTGGACCTCCACTTGTCCCACCTGTGGGACCTCCAGCGTGGCTGACCTTCAGTCTGGCAGTGGGGTCCAAAGCAGTTTCCTTGGCACCTCTGGGACTGGGATTGAGTGGCCTGGCTCCTGTCTCTTCACCTTCGCTGCTGTTGGCAGCTGCTGGCTCAGGGGCATTCCACCTCTGGCCCCTGGGTTCCACTGCCCTAGACAGGGGCTCTCCAGGACCCATTCCTGCACCATCCAAGGTCAAGAGGACCAAGGCTCCGTGCTGGATATTTAAGTTTAGGGGTCAGCCTCTTTGGCTCATAGATAAATAAATACTGTCTCAGCATTGGTGTGTTCTGACTGCTTAGCTCTGGGGCGGGAAGATAGCGGTGATTCTGACAGGTGCTGCCCCGCGCTCTGCCAGCAGGTGGCGCCCGAGACCCCGAGTTGGAAGAGGCTCAGCGGCGGCCGGGTGCGAAACCTCGCTCTCGGGGCAGAGTTGCCTGCCGATCGTTCCAAGCTGGCCCGGCGTGGTCTCGCGGTTGTGTGACTGCGGGCGAGTCACTTCCCCTCTCTAGCTGGAGGCCTGGAGCCCAACCAGCCTACCCACTCGCTTCGGGCTTTCCTGGCCGGCCGGGAAGGAAGGAGAAGCAGCCGCCCATCTCGAGGAGAGAAACTTTCCACCCCAAGTGGGGGCGGAGTTGAGGCGGCACAGGAAATGGGTGGGCCCGGGCAGGCGGGCCGGGCCAAGGGGGCCCTGGGCGTAAGAGGGGAAAGCGCGTCCTGGAAGGGCTGGGAACTAGTGACCAATGGGCGGGAGGAAAGAGTTGCAGAGGCAGAAAGGGATGGAGCCCCAGTGCCCGAGTCCCCCCTGAAGTCCAGGCAATCCCTGGAGGGGTGATGGGGCTCTAGGTTTCAATGCCTGAGACATACTCCCAGCGGCCAAACACCCCCATTCTCTGCCTGGCTCCCCCTCTAGACCTTTAGAGTTGTACGTAAAAGGCTTTCTTTTACAGTGGAGAGCCACGAGGCTGGGTCTAGCAGCTAAACCGGGGTGTCAGCTTCTTCCCCTCATTCCCCAGATAAGTCTGCATATTTGCGAGTGGTGGGTGCTAAGGCTTTCGCGCACACAATACCCCACAACTTCCTGAAACGAAGAGGAGAGGACCCCGAAGTTGCGCAGTTAGGCTTACCGGCTGGCTGCCTGTCCCCACGTCCACTGCAGTCACTTGCGCCCCGGACAGAACTCAGCTGACACTCTTGGCAGTCAGACGTCCTGTTCAAACCGAGCATTTATCAAGGACCAGGCTTCTGTCCATTCACAAACCTAGCAGAGCGTTTGCACTGACAGAGGGGACAAGCCAGGGTGCTGCTCTACGGCTGTTCTAACTCTGGGCCTGACACCTGCAGCGGTTCATGACCCAGCGGGCGGGCTGGCGATAAGGGCTCTAATCTAGGTGTGAACACAGCGGTTAACGCCCCGCGGCAGGCTTTCCAGGGGAGGGAGAGTAAACACACAGTTTTACTCTCCACCATAACGGATATCATCTAGTAAGACCTGGCAAAAATCAGCCAGGTTCCACACTAAATGCTTTCCAAGGTTTCATTCTCAATGGTGTTGTAAACGGTGCATCTATAATTATCCCTATTTTGCAGAGGTAAAAACTGAGGCTCAGGGCGTTGGTACTTTGCCCAAGGTCACACACTTGTTGGAGGTCAGCTGCTTGTGGGGTGTTGGGACTGCCTTCCCACTTGACAGCTGGAGAGCCAGGTCTGGAGGCTGGCAAGTGGGTGCTGCTCCATCGTAGGGCGACCGGGGTTGGCCCCTGACCTTGCTCCATCCCCCTCTGGTTAACACGTGGGTGGCAGCAGGAGTCTGTCTCCCCAGTTGAAGCCAGCTGGCTCTGGCTCAGCGCACTGAGACCCTTCACGTCTCTTCTCCTTTCTGGTCTCTATTTCCCCAGCCTGTAAAATGGGGCCACAGGTACGTACCTCGTAGGGCTGCGGGCAGGAAGGGAGGCGGCCGGGCAGCGCTCTCGCGGGCGGCACCAATTGCTGGTGGCCCCCTGCCCCAGCCCGCGCGCCCCTTACCCCACCCGCGCCTCCACACCGCCTCGGCTCGCAACAGGCGGACGCTGCGGTCTAGGCGTCCCCCTCGACCCTGCTCTCCCTCCCGCGCGAGGCCCCGGAAGCCGGGCCGCCCCGCCCCCGCGCTCCCGCCCCGGCCCCCGCCTCCCGCCGGAGCCCCGCCCGCCTTCCGACGGGGGTGCGGCTCCAGGAAACCGCGCGCTCGCCGCTCAGCGCTCCAGCTACCCGACGAGCCCCAGACGACCCCGCCGAGGCGGCCAGATCACCGGCGGGCCCCCGCGGCGGCGGCGGCGGAAAGAGTGGCCCCCCGGTCCCGCGCCTCGGACCCCTCCGCACGGACGGGGCGGGCGGCGCGGATAGGATCCCGGAGGCCATGGGGACCTGGGCCGGGCCAGCGGTTGCGGACTAGCGGGAGTCCCGGGTCTGAGGAGCGGGCGGCGGAGCCGGCGGGGCCATGACCTCGGTGTGGAAGCGCTTGCAGCGCGTGGGCAAGCGGGCCGCCAAATTCCAGTTTGTGGCCTGTTACCACGAACTGGTGGTGGAGTGCACCAAGAAATGGTGAGTGGGAGGGAAGCCTTGGGGGACTCCCCAAACTGGCTGGGACCCCATCCGGGGGCCTGAGAACCCTGACCTCCGTCCAGTGGCCAAAGAGACCGCCTACTCCCCGGGGGACCCAGACACAGAGAAGGGCCCTTGCAACTCTGGGGGATCCCCAGAGTTGGGGGGCTGTGGGCAGCCTTTGGGGAGTGGAGGTCAGGACATCCAGGCCTGAGGATCTGTGTGGGCCCACACTTTCCTCAGCTGCTCTCAGAGCTGGGAAAAGGGAGGCCTCATATTTCTGGCCAGAGGGGTGGTTCAAGGTGGAGCATCAGAAAAGGGGGCAAGTTTTCAGGTCCGTGGGTGGAGGGCCTGGGACAACCAACTCAATGACCTCAGTCCAGCTCAGAACAAAGATGGTGCCCCCTCCTCCCCTGCCTGTTTGTTGAACCAGAGGAACCACCCGCCCCTTCAGCTGGAGTGGGCCCTGGGCGGCTGGACTCATCTCCATAATATCCTTAAAAGGGGAAACTGAGCGCTGGGTGTGATGAGGAGGGAGGCAGGCAGCAGCTTAAAGGGGCCCAAGGGTTTAGGACGTTGTGGGTCCCAGAGGAGAGAGCCTGGAGAAGGCAAGGAGGTGGGGTGAGGGGAGATGTGTCAGGGGATGCAGGACCCTAACCTGACTACCAAAGGGCCTGGGGGCATCTGGTTCACACGCCGCCACCCGCAGCTGCCCGGGCCCCTGCGTCACACCCTAAATATACGTGCTCCTTGGTGTCAGCTTCCCTTGGCTGGATTAGAGCACAGCTGTGGGGGCCTCACCCGCCAGGCGGGGCTAAATTTAGGCTCCCAAGAGGAGGGACAGGAAGGGACCAGAGGGTCCAAAGGGAGGGGAGTAAGAACATGGCCTGGGATCCCTTGGGCAGTTGTCATTCTCTGATCTTGACCGGGCCAGCCAGAGGGTGGTTGGTTAACACCATTCAGAAAGGCCCAGAAAGGCCCAGGAGCTGGCTGGGGTAACACAGCACCGGGCTGGGACTTGAACTCTGACCCGTGGCTTCTGCCTTCTGCCCCAGCATCCTGGGTGAAGCCTGGGGGATACTGGGCATGGTCACAGAGAGCTGGGTGAGGGTGTGGGCAGTGTCAACGTGTCTGAGTCACAGGGGGCGGGCAGGGCCTCCTGGACTTTCTTGCCTGGAGCCCCGGCTAGGAAGCTGCCCCTGCCCAGGTCACAGCTCCACAGGAGGGTGTGCCCCGCCTGAGTCAGGCTGCCCGGCCAGGCCCCGCCCTCCCCAGGCTCCCACAGTCGGCTTCCCCTTTCTGGGAAGGCCCCATGGCTGCCCTTAGCCATCGCCTGCACTGTAGGGTCCAGGAGGGGCACTGGGCTAAGGTGTGTGCCCTTGCCCAGCCCCTAACCTCTCTGGTCTCGGCATCCCCCGGAAGATGACAGGAGAACCAGTTATCCTGGCTCGGCCTCCAGAGGGGCTGTGAGCTGGGTGAACCTGCGCGTCCTGGCATAGGACTGGGTGCAGGCATGGAGGGCTCTTGTGTTGCCCCCTCTGCCTGATGACCCCTGAGCCCTCCCCACCCTCTTGGGCAGCACTCGGCCCCTCCCTCCCAGGCCCAGCCCTGTGCCTGGCGACTCTCTCCTCTGGCTTTGTCTCTATCTCCCCGCATCTCTTTGCCTCTGCCCCAGCTTATGCTGTTCAGCTTAGATGTCACCTTCTAGACGTCCTCCCTGATGTCCCTTGTGGGAATGGGAGCCCCTGCAAAGTGAAGGGCTGGGCGTGGAAGGTCCTGGGAGGGTATCGAATGACAAGCTGACCCTACGCCTCTCTGTTTCCCAGCCTCTGCCCCTCTACCCGACCCTACACCCGACCCTACACCTATCCCCATCCTCGGACCCTGGCGCTTGCCATCCCCTCTGCCTGGATCCTACCTTCTCCAGACCCTCACACGAGCCATTTCCTGCTCCAGCAGGGTCTTGCCTCTCCTTGGTGTGGGCTGGGGTTATAGTGTGCACTCTACAAATATTTGTGAGTGAATGGACTCCTTTTACTCCAAGTTTGTCTCTTTCACTGTATCAGAGTCTGTGTGTCTTGCAGGTCCTTGTTGGGTTGCTGTCTTTGTCCCTGTGTGTGCCTGTCTCTCTGTATGACTTTCTTCATAATCCTTGTCAACCCATAGGCCTTTGCCCTCTGGCCCAGGCCTCACCCTGCCTCAGCTGCCCCACCCTGCTCCTTGTGGCCCCAGATAAGGGGTCTGTCCGGCCTCTGTCCTGGGGGAGGGGGATGTGGGCAGAAGGAAGACTGTGGATGAGATGGAGAGGCTGGGTGGGCCTGACTGAGTGGCCCCCTCTCCCCCACCCCTCGCCTCCCAGGCAACCGGATAAGCTGGTGGTAGTGTGGACCCGGAGGAACCGACGGATCTGCTCCAAGGTGGGGAGGATGTCAACTGGGGGTCCTGATTGGGGGTGGGGTCATTTGGGGGGTGGGGCCATTTGGGGGTGTGGGGCGCATGGCGGAGGGCTGTTGGGGGACTGGAGTCGGGTTCAGATCAGAATCCATCGAAGAGGGAAAAAGATGGGGTCAAGGTTGGAGATGAGGACAAGGCGTGAGGGGGAGCGTTAGGATGGAGGGAGGACTCAGACAGCTCCTTGTAGGCCCACAGCTGGCAGCCAGGCATCCAGAACCCATACAGAGGCACCGTGGTATGGATGGTACCTGAGAATGTGGACATCTCTGTGACCCTCTACCGGGTGAGTCTCCAGCCCTCCTGTGCAGAGGGGCAATGAGAGGGCGATTGCAACCCCAGGGGCCATGGGAGGTGGGTTATCCATCCAAATAGAAAAGAACAGAGGGGTGAGACCAAGAATCATGGCAGGGGGCCTACTCAGCCTGGGTGGCCCAGGAAGTCTCCTTGGAGGAGGTGGCATTTACCCACCACATGAGGGAAAGCTGGGATCAGGAGGAGCTGGGGAGCATACCTGCCAGGAGGGACCAGCCTGTCCGAAAGCCCCAAACAAACACCTCCTGAACTAGCGCAGGCAGTCCTCCCTGCCCCCAGCCCAGCAGCCCCTGTACTCACCAGTGCCCCTCTTCCCCAGGACCCCCACGTGGATCAGTATGAGGCCAAAGAGTGGACGTTCATCATTGAAAATGTGAGTGGCCAGGGTGGGCGGGAGCTTGGGGTCTCGGGGACTCCGGGGCAGCACTGATGCTCCTTCCCCTGCCCCCAGGAGTCCAAGGGGCAGCGGAAGGTGCTGGCCACGGCCGAGGTGGACCTGGCCCGCCACGCGGGGCCCGTGCCTACCCAGGTCCCGCTGCGGCTGCGGCTGAAGCCCAAGTCAGTGAAGGTGGTACAGGCCGAGCTAAGCCTCACTCTGTCCGGGGTGCTGCTGCGGGAGGGCCGCGCCACGTGAGTGCCTGCCCGCCCTCCTGGGTCCTAGTCCACAACCTCTGATGCCAGCCCTCACCCCTCGTCTCCAATCCGCAGGGATGATGACATGCAGAGCCTTGCGAGCCTCATGAGCATGAAACCTAGTGACGTGGGCAACTTGGATGACTTTGCCGAGAGTGATGAGGAGGAGGCCAATGGTCCAGGGGTCCCAGAGGCGCGGGCACGTGGCCCCCAGCCAGGTGGGCAGCCAGCTGGAGGTTGAGATCACCAAGACGCGGGGGTGGGGATCACCCAGGCCAAAAATCCTCTTGCTGTTTTGGGGCAGGGTCAGTGGAGGGAGCTCACTGCTGCCAGGGCTCCCAGCCTGCCCAGCAGCCCTGAGTGTCCTGCAAGATGGGTTCCCAGTGCCCCCCACTCCATGCCCCCGACCCTCTCCTCGCCCTGGGTGTGCACCTGCCCACAAACCTGCCCGGAGACAGCTGGGCCAAAAGCACAGAGGGGGCTCCAGCCTGGTCTCGCCACCCTTCACCACACAACCTCATCCCTCTCTTCTGCTTGTTAAGGCTTTTTTTTTCGTCTGTCCATCTCTCTCTCTTTTTCTCTGCATCTGTGGGCCTGTCTCTTCTCCTAGGCCGGGGCGGTGCCCTGAGGCTGGGGCATTTTCCAGGTAGGCCCAGCATTCTAGTTGGGGAAAGGGGGGAGGGTAAGACCTGCAGAGCCCTTCCTGGCGCTGACCTTGCCCCCAACACCCTATCCCCAGAGACCCCTCGGGAGCTGAAGACACTTTGTGAGGAGGAGGAGGAGGGCCGATTGCAGCCCCGGCAGGCAGGTGAGGCCCAGGCTGGGGTTGGGGTAGGCCCGGGGTCGGGGGGCTGTGACTTCCGGTCCCAGGTCCCAGGCCTCAGCATCCTCTCTCTTCCTCCTCCCTGTAGCTGCCAGCCCTTCTAGTGCTGAGGATACCAGCCCAGCCCCTGTGAGTGCCTCTGCGCCGCCAGCCAGGGCCTCCCGGGGCCAGGGCTCAGAACCAGCTACTGTAGCAGGGGGCCAGGTGGGGCTCAAGGTCCCAAGGCCCCCCGGAACCCCGCCGGAGACAAGGTGAGCTTTGGAATCAGCTCCAGCCCCTCTCCCCCATCGGCTCCTCAGAAGTTGTACACCCCGCGCCAACCTGCCTTTCCAGGGTCCCAGGAGTCTGACAGGCGGGGAGGGGGGCTAAGGGGAGGGGTGACAAATGAGCTCTTGCAGTGTATCCTTTTCTGCTCTCTCCTCAGGTCCTCAAGACAGCCAGGCCAGGACGTGGTCCCCACTCCGGCCCCTAGGCTCCGGAAAGGCTCTGATGCCCCCTGGCCCCCAGTCCACCAAGGAGAGGATGAGGCCCCCAAAGCCTCCGGGGCTCCCCCAGCAGGAGTGGATTCTGCTGTGGAGACCCAGGCTTGGGCAAGCCCTCAGGAAGGGACAGAGGCCCAGGGAGCGGGGCTGGGCCCAGGCATTGAGAACAGAGACTCCAGCAAATCTTTGGAAGGGCAGAAACCCAAGGCTGAGGAGGGGGGCACTGGAGACAGGGTAGAGGCTAGTGGGGTGGACACTGAACCTGGGTCAGGAGTCAGAGAGGTGAACAGCAAGAGGTCAGCGGTCAGAGCTGGGGAGGCTGAAGAGAGTTTAGAAATCGGTCACGTGGATGCAGAGCAGAGGTCAAAGGTGAAACCTGTGGACACTAACGGACCAGAGGCCACAGAGGTGACATCTGAGGCAAGATTCAAGGGGACTCCTGAGGCTCCTCCAAGGGGCTCTCAGGGGAGGACGGGGGTCAAGACCAGGGATGAAGCTCCCACAGTCCTGAGCCCAATGCCAGCAGATCCTGCAGGGCATTCCGGGCATCTGGGTGACCTCAAGGCGGCCAGGGCTGCTGCAGGCCAGGAGAGAGAGTGTGCAGAGGTGAGGGGCAGAGACCCTGGTGTTGGGGGGACAGGCCTGGAGCAGGGACCCTCTGCTGGAGCAGCAAGCGCTGGGCCCCAGGTGAGCCGGTACCAGGGGGCCCCACCAGCAGCTGAACAAGGGGTGGTGTCCAGGGATCTGAGGGTCTGGGAGGTAGAAACTGGGGATTCGAGGGTCCTGGGAACAGAGACTGGGGTGGCAGAGTCAGAGTTATTGGGGACCCAGGAGATCTCAGGGTCCCCAGAGATTGTGTCTGAGGCAGTAGAAGCGAAGACACTGGGGACCCAGGAGACAGAGGCAGTGAGATTGGGGGTCCTGGAGTCAGAGGCTGCTGAGATGGCAGGGTCTGAGGATCTAGGGACCCAGAAAACAGGGGTAAGCATTTCAGGGGCCTCAGGGACAGAGGGTGGGATGGCAGAGTGTAAGGCATTGGGGACCCAGGAAACAGAGGCTGGGGGTTCAGAAGTTCTGGGGACAAAGACTAGGATGTTGGAAACTGAGATATTAGGGACCCAGGAGATATCTGGGTGCTCAGGGATACTGAGAAGAGAAGCTGAGATAGCAGAGTCTGAAATACTTGGGGCTCAGGACACAGAACTGGGGTGTTCAGGGGTCTCAGAGATAAAATCCAACATAAGAAGGAGCCAGGAGACAGAGGTAGGGGGTTCAGGGGTCCCAGGGACAGAGACTGAAGTAGCAGAAGCTGAGATACTGGAGATTCAGGAGATTGAAGCTGGGAGTTCAAGGGCCCCAGAGATGGAGACTGAGACATTGGAGACCCAGGAGACAGAGGTAAGGGGCTCAGGGGTCCCAGAGATGGAGACTGAGACATTGAGGACTCAGGAGACAGAGGTAAGGGACTTAGGGGCCCCAGAGATGGAGACTGAGACCCTGAGGACTCAGGAGACAGAGGTAGGGGACTTAGGGGCCCCAGAGATGGAGACTGAGACATTGGGGACCCAAGAGACAGAGGTAGGGGGCTCAGGGGCCCCAGAGATGGAGACTGAGACCCTGAGGACTCAGGAGACAGAGGTAGGGGACTTAGGGGCCCCAGAGATGGAGACTGAGACCCTGAGGACCCAGGAGACAGAGGTAGGGGACTTAGGGGCCCCTGAGATGGAGACTGAGACATTGGGGACTCAGGAGACAGAGGTGGGAGATTCAGGGTCCTCAGGGTCAGAAGCTGGAATGGCAGAGGCTGAGGCACTAGGGAGTCAACAGACAGGAACTACAGTTTTAGAGGCTGAGAAGGGAAAAGTTCGGACTTCTTGGGTCCAGGAGGCAGAGACTGGACCTGGGGAGACCTTCAAATATGAGGCTGTAGGGGTCCCAGACATAAAGCATGAAGTTTTAGGATCCCACGGAGCAGAGGCAGAAACTACAGTTTCAAGGGGCCAGAAGGTGGAGACTGGGAATTGGGGAGTTTCGGAGGCCAAGTCTGGGATTTGGGGGGCCAAGGAAGGAGAGATGGAAGTTTCAGGGACTTCAGAGAACCCATCTGGTATTTTTGAGGCCCAGGAAGCAGAGGCTGGGGTCTCAGGAGCCGAGAAGGGAAAAGAAGCTGAGGGAAACCTCCCAGAGGCCAGCCTGATGGAGGTGCAGGTGGCCAGTGGGGCAGGGGCTGGGGTGTCCAGGCCCTCCGGGGCCTCTTCCCCAGAGGAGCCTGAAGAGGACAGGAGGCTGCCGGGCAGCCAGGTAGGGATGGGGGCCGCCGAGGGCCCAGTCTGCTGCTTCCCACTAACCTGGGCTGAGCGAACGGCGGCTCTGCATGGACCCACCTGGCCAACTGGGGTGGGGTGGGACAGGGGCTCAGCTTCCAGGAGCCCCTTGCCCCCTCCCCTCTCAGGATGCCCTGGCTCCCCCACCCTGTCTCCCCTGGGCTGCATGGAGTAGGACCCCTCCCAAAGCTGATCTTCTGGGCTGACCTGGAGGTGTGGCTGCTCGTTACTTCTGTTCTTGCCTGGGGGCCACTGACCTTTTAGGTGACCTTGATAGATAACCCTGGAGCTGGAAACCTCTTTGCCTGATGCTAAAGCCCTGGCCAATGGTGTGCGGTGACTCCTGCAGACCCAGAGCTGGAGCTGTTTTGTGCCCAAGGGACAGAGGGGGCAGGTCCCACGTCCACATTCCCTGACCCATCCCTGTGTCCCCAGGCACCACCTGCCCAGGTCAGCTTCAGCCAGTCCCTGCTAGAGTGGTGCCAGGAAGTCACCGCTGGCTACCGTGGCGTGCGCATCACCAACTTCACCACGTCCTGGCGCAACGGTTTGGCCTTCTGTGCCATCCTGCACCGATTCTACCCAGACAAGATGTGAGCAGCCGGAGGGGGTGGCAGTGAATGGGGAAGCCTGCGGAGGAGGGGAGGGTGGTGGGAATCCAGCCTCTGACCAGCGTTCTCCCTGCAGAGACTTTGCCTCCCTTGACCCCCTGAACATCAAACAGAACAACAAGCAGGTGAGAAGGGGCAGGGCTGGTGCTTGGAGGGAAGGAGGGTCCAGCCAGGCCCAAGCTGAGATCTGGGATCCTCCTCTGTGTGTAGGAGAGTAATCTGTGGGCTTCAGAGCCCCAGCACTGGCTTTTGGGAGTTCTGCCACTTATTACCCTTTTGGTCTTTACACTGTTCGTTTTCCTGAGTTTAGTTATGTTTTTTTTTTAAAGCATATTTCCACCAGATGGTTTTCCCTGAAACCACCCTTTTGGTGTGCTGTTGCTGGGTAACACGGGGGCGGATCCTGTTGCTAGATTTCTCCCAATAGGAGGGCGAGGGCGCTGCGGGCAAAGCCGGGCGTGCCAGTCGCGGGGACCCCCGCGGCGGGCCGGGGCGGGGCGGCCGCGTCGCTGGGTAACCCTCCTGCATGCTCCCTAGGCCTTCGATGGCTTCGCGGCCCTGGGCGTGTCGCGGCTGCTGGAGCCGGCGGACATGGTGCTGCTGTCGGTGCCCGACAAGCTGATTGTCATGACATACCTGTGCCAGATCCGCGCCTTCTGCACCGGGCAGGAGCTGCAGCTGGTGCAGCTGGAGGGCGGCGGCGGCGCGGGCACGTACCGCGTGGCCAGCGCCCAGCCGAACCCGCCCGACGACCTGGACACCGGGGGCCTGGCGCAGCGGCTGCGCGAGCACCGGGCCGAGGCGCCCCAGCAGCCCCAGGAGGCCGCGACCCGCGTGGACGGGGCGGCCCCTGAGGCGGCCACCAAGGACCGCGGGGCCGTAGCCGCCCAGGAGGCGAGCTCCGCCGAGGCCCCGGCCGACGGCCCCGGAGCCCGGGCGCCCGTGCCCCCGGCAGAGGGGCTGGTGAACGGGGTGGGGGCGCCGGGCGCTGCGGGCGGCGTGAGGCTGCGGCGGCCGTCGGTCAACGCGGAGGCCGGGCCGGTGCCTCCGCCCCGCGCGCACGGCTCCTTCTCGCACGTGCGCGACGCCGACCTGCTGAAGAAGAGGCGCTCGCGGCTCCGGAACAGCAGCTCCTTCTCCGGGGACGAGCCCGACTCGGGAGCGGCGGGAGCGGCGGCGGTGAGTGCCCTCCAGCGGCGCGGGGTCGGGAGAGAGAGGCGGCGCAGGGGTGAGGGGCGACGGGCCTCTGCTGGACGCCGAGGCACCGGTGCCATGGAGGAGTCTCCTGCGAGCTCCTCAGCAGGGGCGCCCGTGCCCAAGGCCCGCCCGGCCCGGAGCCGCTGACTTGCTGCCAGCCTTGGGATGGCACTCAGGGAAGTCAGGCTGTAATAGGAAGTTCCCAGAAGGCTCCGGGAGTCAGCACTCAGCTCACGCTCTTCATCAGCTGTCAAGTGGGCTGGGGGTGCCCACCACCTCCCTGGAAGCTGGGAGCGGGGTTTCTGTACTCAAAGGAGCTCTCCAGGGCCTCCCGGCTCCAAAACTCTCTGACTTGAATCTTTAACTCCAGACGCTGGAGACCAGTTTCCTAGAGTCTACTCCGATGAGGGAAAGTTGGAGATGGGAGACCCTGGTGGGTGCCCATGTCCCCCCATCCCTTGCAGGTCTCAGGTCAGCCTCCCAGGGTGTCTTGCGGTGGTGGTTTCGTCGCTCAGTTGTGTCCGACTCTTTGTTACCCCATGGACTGTAGCCCGCCAGACTTCTCAGTCCATGAGATTTCCCAGGCAAGATTACTGGAGTGGGTTGCCATTCCCTTCTCCAGGGGATCTTCTCAACTCGGGGATGGAACCCGGGTCTTCTGCCTTGCAGGCCGGTTCTTTACAACTGAGCCACCAGGGAATCTTGTGGCCACTACACTAAAAGGGAGACTATTCCATATGGGTCAAGGGTATGCTCAAGGACTCACAGCTGCCGAAGTCCAGCCCTGGACTCTCCAGCAGCACCATCCTGGACAGCGGGGGCAGCTCTGTCAGGCTGCTTCAAGCCTTCAGCTGCCCAGGGATGACCCCTGAGTTCTAAGGAAAAGAGGGAACAAACTGGGAAAGGCTTTTTGGAAGAAGCAGCCACTTAAGCCAGGCTAATAAAATGGGCAGCTTTTCCCAGATGAAGAATCTGAGGGGTGGTTCTCAAGAGGTGGGACCTCACAAGTAAACATGAGGTCACAGGAAAGCTTGGGTCTTACTTAGGGAACTGCCGATCACCTCCTGTAAGATCACCTCCTGTAAGGTCACCTCTGGTGGGCAGTGATGAGGCTGGCCTGGAGAGCAGGAGCCCTGAGTGTGGGGTTGGAGGTGCAGCATTGACCCTATGAATGAGAAACAGGGAGAGCATCAGAGACACCCAGAGGAGCTGTGCTGGACAGCTATCCTGGGCTGTGTTAGCTTGTGGCCAAAGCCCCCTCAGTATGTGTCAATGGCTCTTTATATCTTAAAAGGGAAGGCTCTGTTACATTGTACTTGAGAGATGAAAAACTCCTGTTGTATTTGGACACAATTATTCTTATTAAAATACACATCCATGAGCAGTGGAAAAAGAAAAAAGGAAAGCTTGATTTTTCTGGGCCCAGGTCCCAGTGTCTGCTCTTCTAAGCCAGGCCCCTCTCCAGCCCTTGTCCCACAGGAGATATTTGACCCACGGAGCTGTGAGGGCCCGCTTCCTTCTTGGCCACTCCCACCCCCCACCCCGTGCATGCTGTGGAGGAAGTAGGGCCTGCCCCTGGATAGGGTGAAGTCAGGCAGCTTGAAGCTGGGGCGAGGCTGAGGCCAGGAGGCCCGAGTGCCTCTGGTGTGGCTCTACGAGGGCTTCCTGGAGGAGGGGGCCGCACAGGAGACTGTAGAAAGGGGAATTTGGGTCAGATGTGAGGAAGTGTTGGAATTCCCATCAGAGCAGCTGTGAGTAAGCTCAGTTGCTGCTGAGGTTGGGGTTTCTCCACTTTCCCGCCTCTGCCTGCCCTGTTGGTTGAGCACTTGCTTCCTGCCTGGCCTGCCCCGCCTCCACAACCCCTCATCAACTCCTCACCGACTCATACAGTGCTTCTTCTGGGGGAGAAACGTTTACCCCGTTTTGTAAGTAGGAATGTCTGGGCCCAGGGATGTGAGTGTAAAGGTAGTCGGTCCTGGGTGTGAACCCCCAGTTCCATGAGACGGAACTCCCAAATGGTGCCCTCTGCTGGGCCCAGCAGTATGCACTGGCTGCATGACCTTGGACAAGCCACCTCTCTGCGTTCTTTTCCTGAGGATAAGAAGCAAAGACATGAAAGTTTTTTTGCAAAGTGGTTTTGAGGGACCACTGCAGGGTGTTGTCAAAAAAAAAAGGGGAACTGTGTTTTTTCCTCACATGCCTGTCTGGAGCCCTGCAACCCCCCTGGGGCTTGTATGTCCTTTATGTACAAGGACACAAACAGGCCCGGTGGGTATGACTGGCCCAGAGGCAGACAGCAAATTGGTGGCCAAACTTGGGAACAGACTGTTGGATTAGACAGTGGGGCCCAAGCCAGGCCCTGTTTGAGTGTCATCTCTGATCCTTAGTTTCCTCATCTGTAAAATGGGGAAGGAAAGGGTCCCTGCCTCACAGTGCTGTTGGGAAGATGGAGTGAGTCAGGGCACCCACAGCATCCAACACACCGACAGATGCTTGATGAACATCCTGCCATTACTGTTAACGCGGTGTGCCCTGAGTGTGTCCTCTGGACCCCAGCCTGTCTGCAGGGGCTGCCTCTGCCTAAGGAGACGGGAGTAGCCAGCAGTCATGGCGGGGTGGGAGTGGGGTTGGAGCTGTAATGGGAGAGGCTCTGGGGGCCATGGTGAGGATTGAGGAGGCTTCAGGAGGCATGAAAGTCAGGGAGGGAGGAAGAAGGCCGGGTGAAGGAGCCTCTGGGGAGGTGGGGCTGAGCTGGGTCATGAAGGGCGAGTTGACGTCTAGCCGCCCAAGAGAGAGGCTGCTCCAGGCTGAGGAAACGATTTGGGGAAGCGAAAGTCCACCACTGGGGCCGGAGGGTGGTGTCTGGATGGGGTTCAGGGCAGTAGGAGTTAATGTTGGAACTGCCAGCAGGCCTTGGCAGCAAGACTGGGGGCTGAGAAGGCAAGTGAGGAGAGTGACAGTATCGGGATGAAGGTTTAGGGAGACCCCCCCCTCCTCAGTTGTGGCCTGAGGGTAAAGTCAGCAGGCAGGGCGTGAGGCGGGGAGGGGGCAGCTGGTAAAGAGGCTGCCACCTGCCCAGACCAGAGAGGGTGTCCCCTGAGCAGGGCACTTCCAGGGCTGCGTCTCAGAGAGGTGCCTGGTAGGGTGGATGGTGGGTGGCTCAGCGCTTTCTCCTCACCTTGTGACTTGGAAAGGTGGCCAGAGCAGGAACCCTTGAGGGGGCCAGGCTATCAGCTGAGCTGAATGTTTGGGGCCTCAAGGGCTGACAGTGCCAGCAAGTTGTTGGAGCAGGGCATCTGAGGGGCCAGCTGCCCTTCCGGGCTAAAATCGGCGGTCCCGCCGCCTGTTCTGTTCTGACGGTCATGTGATACATCCTTCAGGTGTGGGGATTGAGGAGGCGGGAGGGGGACCCCCTTTTGGCCAGAAGATGGAGGCACTGGCTCATGATGGCCAGGTTCGCCTCAGCTCAGTGTCCCTATGTGGGGCCCGGCCATGATCGGAGAGGCTGGCGCTAGGTGACGGAGTCTGAGGAGGCCTGAGACAGCTCTCAGGAGAGGCCCCAGCTGGGCCCCTCACAGCCTTTCACCTCCGACCCACAAAAGCCCTGTGGGGCCCCAGGAACGGGGACTGTGAGGCTTGGCCAGCGGGAGTGGACTGGCCCGACCACAGGGCCTGGGGTGGTGAAGGCCATGGCCTTCACTCGAAAGCGGTTCTCCAGAAGGGGTGGAGGTGGGGTTCTTGACGGCTGGACTGAGAAGCTGATGGGGCAGGGAGGCCCCTCCTCCCCATGTGAGTGGGGCTGTGGCTGGCCCCTGGGCCTGCTGTCAG
Source organism: Odocoileus virginianus (assembly GCF_023699985.2). Classification (NCBI taxonomy): domain Eukaryota; kingdom Metazoa; phylum Chordata; class Mammalia; order Artiodactyla; family Cervidae; genus Odocoileus; species Odocoileus virginianus. The sequence goes on from NC_069701.1 coordinate 37,652,987, forward strand.
GGGAGCCCCTCCAAGCCCTTACTGGCCTCTTTCTCCACAGGAAGGCGCGCGCCCTGACCCCAGCCCTGCCCCTGGCCTTCCCGCAGCCTCAGCCCCACAGCAGCCCTCTGGTGAGTAGCTTCGAGGCGGTGGTGACTCAGCTCAACTCAGCCGGCTCACAGATCCTGAGCTGGGGCCCCTCTGGGGGCAGCTGTCAGTTGGGGGGTCCCTCAGCCTGGTCTCTGTCCGCAGGTGGGACACCTCCTTCGGAAGAACCGCCCCCAAGCCCAGGGGAGGATGCTGGGCTGGTAAGGAGGGCTGAAGTGGGAGGAGCTGATGGGTGGGCTTCCTAGGCGGGGCCTGAGCCAAACCCACCCTGTCCCTTGCACCCCAGCAACGGTTCCAGGACACAAGTCAGTACGTGTGCGCGGAGCTTCAGGCCTTGGAACAGGAACAGAGGCAGATAGACGGGCGGGCATCCGAGGTGGAGAAACAGCTAAGGAGCCTCATGGAGTCAGGTGGGACGGGCGTCCTGAGTCCACTCGCCAGCACATGCCACCGCATCTGGCCCGCTCTGCAGCTGTTTCTGACCCTGGGAGGAGTCGGGAGGATGGAGGCTGGGGTCACTATCCCCATTTACCGCTGGGCATGCTGAGGCCTGCAGCCCGGAAGCAGCTTGCTGGAGGCACACACCTCTGGTTTCTGGGATACTCAAGGGAAACCACGCCCCCACCCCACCCCCAACCCCCTGCCGCCATCAGTTCCTGCTCCTGACATAGGGGTCAGGGGCTGGCCTGGTGACTGTCCTGGCCTGATTCAGGTACTGACAGGCTGCAGGAGGAGGTACTGATCCAGGAGTGGTTCACTCTGGTCAACAAGAAGAACGCTCTCATCCGCAGGCAGGACCAGCTGCAGCTGCTGTGAGTGCTGATCCTCCCCACTCAGGCCTTGCCTCTGCCCACCCAGGGCTGGCAGAGCAGTGCGTGCATGCTAAGTTGCTTCAGTCATGTTTGACTCTTTTCGACCCCATGGACTGTAGCCTGCCAGGCTCCTCTGTCTATGGGATTCTCCAGGCAAGAATACTGGAGTGGGTTGCCACGCCCTGCTCCAGGGGTTCTTCCTGATCCAGGGAGTGAACCCATGTTTCTTATGTCTCCTGCATTGGCAGGAGGGATTTTTTGTTACCACCTGGGCAGAGCAAATGCAAACTTAACTACCTTGATTAGAACTCTTCACTGCTTTTTTCTTTCTACAAAGTTGCGGTTTCTTTCCTTCCTTTTTTTTTTTTTTTTTTTGAGAAATTGCTCAGCCATCTTAATTTTTTTTCATAACTTCCGGAGTAAAGTGTATACTTCTTAAATTGGTACTGTTTTTATGAATGAGAAAATTGAGGCCCAAAGAAAACTGGCAGGTTAGTGCTGAGCACCCCAGTTTGACCCCATTCCTTTACAGTGAGGAACACTGAGGCCTAGAGACAGCTGAGCTGGGTTCCTGAGTGGGGTCAGAAACAATTCCCCGGGCATCATTGCCTTTATAGTCCTGCATGGTGAAGGTGGTTTTGCCTCCTTTTTGCATCTTGGGTCATTTTTCAGAATAAATTTTAGTCTAATATTTGCCATTTATGAATAATATTCATCCAAACAATCCTGGGTTGTTTCTTATTTTTGAAAAAGGGGTCGGTGGGGGGAGGAGACTATATGTTGGGGAACAGTTGAAACAGAAGAGGTACTTCCCTGGCCGTCCAGTGGTTAAGACACCCTGCTTCCACTGCAAGGTGTGCAGGTTCCATATCCCTGGTGGGGGAACTAAGATCCTATATGCCGCTTAAAAAAAAACCTGAAACAAAAGAGATAATTCCAAGCTGGGACTGGGGTATAGCTCTGCCTGCCTATAGCATCTGTGGGAACTGATGGTGAGGTGGGGTGAGGGCCAGGGAGTGGTCGAGAACCCTGGACACTCCCGGCCATTCCCCTTTCCCTGACCTGGCACCCCACCCCCAGCATCGAAGAACAGGACTTGGAGCGGAGATTTGAGCTGCTGAGCCGGGAGCTACGGGCGATGCTGGCCATTGAAGGTGGGAGATGGGGCTGTGGGACCGGGGACCAGGACGGGGCAGGGGCTGGCGCCTCCTGACCCTAAGCCTCCTCTGCCCACAGACTGGCTGAAAACGGCTGCGCAGCAGCGCCGAGAGCAACTCCTGCTGGAGGAGCTGGTGTCGCTGGTGAACCAGCGAGACGAGCTGGTCCGGGACCTGGACCAGAAGGAGCGGACGTGAGTGAGCCCGGCATGCGCCGGAAGCTGGAGAGGGCTGGGGAGGCGCTGGGGAGGGGTGGGGGTGGGGCGGTCAAGGAGGAGTGCTCGGTCTGGGCCCCTGGCGGCGGCCAGCGTGTGGGCCCCGACGCCGCTGGGACTGACCGGAACCCGTTCCCTCCCAGCGCCCTGGAGGAGGATGAGCGCCTGGAGCGCGGCCTGGAGCAGCGGCGCCGCAAGCTGAGCCGGCAGTTGAACCGGCGCGAACGCTGCGTGCTGAGCTGAGACTGCAGGGGCCCAGACGCCTTCGGTTCTCTCGGACCGCAGCCTTTCTCGCCGCCGCGCCGGATCGCCGCTTTGGGCCTGCGCTCGGGAGGACCGGACCCTCCCCGGTGCGCGCGCGACCAGTAGGGGCCGCCGTGATCCTTTATTGGGAAAGAAAGCGCAGCCTTTCAGGCCCCGACGGACAAGGGCGGCAGGCTGGGCGGCCGCGCCGTCCAGGCCGTATTTATTAGTCCATGTGAGTGAGTGTGCGTGTATGTTCGTGGTGGACTGAGGGTCCCAGGCGTGCCCACCGAGAGCCCCTTCCCGATGGCTGAACCCGGCCGGCGAGCTCCAGGGGGTGGGAGGGACGGCTGGTGAACTGCCGCGCTCAACACCCCGCCCCCCTTCCTGTTCCTCGCGAGCAATAAAGTTGGAAAAGGCCACGCCAGCGCGCCTGGGCTTTCTCAGGGTGACCCGGGCTTTCAATAGACGGAAGTGGGTGGGGCCTTGGCCGATAAGGCGGTCTGCGATCCTCACTGGGACTGTGCAGAGTGGGAAGGTTTTTAGATGCCAGCCAAGGCGGGACCAGAGGCCTGACCTCTGCCTTTAAAGGATGATGGAGCTTGGGTTGTTGATGGCTGTAGGGAAGTCCCGTTTCGAAAGAAGAAACGATAACAGCCGGCTGTGTTGCCTGTTTTTTATTAACACATTATTTCCCGAGGTTCTCACATTCACCCCTTCCCTTCCCTCCTCTGGAGGCTTCCCCAGCCACTCCCCAGGGCTCCCTCCTCAGGCTTCTCCACCTGAAAGGAGCGCAGCTCCATCACCGACACCTGTCAGCAAGCTGGGGCCTGTACTGGGGCCGCCGCTGAGGGTGGCATGGTGCTCAGAGCCAGTTCGTCCTGGCCTATGATGGCACCTTCGTCCTCAGCATTCACAGGGCCGCTGGACCCGAAGAACTTCACCATGGCACGGACCTGGGGCAGCTCCGAGAAGGTCTCCACGGTCAGCAGCATGGCCAGGAGCCCCAGCAGCAAGTAACCTGAGGAGGGGAGGTTACTAGGGCAGCTCTCATGCTCCCACCCACCTCCCACCCACACAATTCTCTTCCCACTGCCAACTAAGACTCTGCACCATGCCCTGGGGCAGGGGCCTGTGAGACAGCCTCCCCCAGGGGCTTATGGGAGTTGTAGTTCAGGCTCCTCTTCCCTCCTGTCCTCCCCCCGCCCCCCATCCTCCTTAGCCGCTGAACTCACCCAGAAGCGCAAACTGGCCGAGGTGGTAAAGCGCCGGGTGCAGGCCACTGCCGCGGCCCGGCAGCAGGTCCCCCAGGCCAATGGTGCTGAGGGAGCTGAAGCAGAAGTAGATGGCCTCCAGCAGGCTGCAGTCGCCCTGTACACCCCACAGCACCAGTGCTGGCAGCAGCACGAAGACACCAACCACCAGCAGGCCCAGTGCAACTGCCTGCAGCAGCGCAGCCCCGGGCGGCGTCAGCTGCCAGCGGGTGGCTGCCCAGGCCCCGGGGCGGCTGAGCAGAGGAGCCAGGCAGTGGCGCAGGGCAGCCACAAGGGCTAAGGAGGCCGGCAGCCCCAGGGCCGCGTAGGCCACACAGAAGGCCTTTCCACCAGCTGATAGCGGGGCCATGTGGCCGTAACCTGGAGGGGAGAGAGCCGTGGGTAATGAGGACCCGGGTGGGGTCGCTGGCGCCCACTTCCCCGAGCCTTGCTCCTGCAGAAGGCTGCCCTCTGGTGGCCGGCACGGCCGGAACTATTCAGGCCCTGTTTGTGGGCTCTTCCCCTCGTTCACTGGGGGTCTTGGTCAAGTCCCTGAACCTCTCTGGGTCACTCTTTAATGTTCTGGAACATGAAAGGATGAGAAGAGTCCCCCTCAGGCTGGGGTAATTCTGAGAGCTTCTATCCTACCCTGAGGCAGCCTGACCTCCTGAGAGATTCCTCAGACTGTCTTTGATCCACACTTCCCAGTTCAGCAGGTGAAATGTTACCCAGTCTTTCATTCATTTCCCCAAAGGCATATCAAGTTACGCTGGGTGCCAGGCCCTGTGCTGGAACCTGAGTCTGCTCAGGTTCAGATGGGAGGCAGGCAGGAAAATCAGTCAAGACACCAGACATGGAGGGTTGCAAAAGAGGCAGCGTGCTTTTCAGGGGTGGAAAGGTATGTGCAAAGGCAGGTGAGGTGAAAGATCAGGGCCTGCCAGGGGAACAGGATCAGCTGGTCCAGGGCTGTAAAACGCAGATGCCTGGAGTCAGAAGTGAGCCAAAAGGGAGTGGTGGGGACAGGGGTGGGCTGGAGAGCAAGCATACACACTGTCCCAAGGGCGGGCCCTGTTCTCCAACAGGAGCTTCTGGCTCAGCGCAAGTAGGTTTCCAAGTTTCTCCAAAAGAAGGTGGAAAATGGACTTCAAAAAATACTCAGGACTTCAGTGGTGATCTGATGACTAAGACTCCGTGCTCCCAATGCAGGGGGCCGGGTTCAATTCCTGGTCAGGGAACTGGACCTCACGTGCCACAACTAAAGATACCAGAATGAAGATCCAAGATTCTGGGTGTTGCAACTAAGACCCAGTGCAGCCTAGATAAATAAATGAATTTCACATACTTTACAGGGCAAGCACCGCACTCCCACCCCCAGCCCCCCCACTTCCTGGGCTCTGGGCCTTCACACTTGTTTCCTCTGCCAGGAATTTCTTTGTGTCTGTCTCCGTGCACTCTTGCCTGGGCTAACGTCTCATTAGCTAACATCCTCCCCCCATACTCCTCCTGGGTTGGTGGTCCCTGGGTTCTCTCCATTTCCCTCTATCCAAGAATCCATCCCACAGCACAGGCTCCCCAGTCTCTGCCTCAGGTCTGTGGGGTCTGGGCACCTCCCCTGGGTTTCACAGCTGCCTGGGGGTGGGGCTGAGGAGGCCACGCCCCCTGGCACCTGAAGTTGAGGCACCAGTTGGGGTGTTTTGGTGGGGGGAGCCCCAGCCCTGATGACAGGCCTAATGAGGACTGGGTTCTGTCTAGCAGTTTGGGGCCTGGAGAGGGCTGCACCCTCAGGGACCCCAGGTAGGGACGGCCTCGAGAGCGCCTTCCTGCCGGGCCGCCGGGCCGCCTTACCCGTGGTGGTGAGGAGGCTGGCAGTGAAGAGCAGGGCTGAGGGCAGATCCCAGTTCCTGGCCTCGGAGTCATTGCCCAGGCTGGAAACCCCATGGGCCTGGGCTACCAGGGCGGTGCCCAGCAGCTCTTCCAGCGCCCCAGGTGGCAGGCAGTCTCCGAACTCTGCCTGAAAGGTGGCCAGCTCGGCCCTGAGGTTAGCCTGGAGCCGAAGGGCTGGAGGCCCCTCCAGGGCTTGGAGCACTGTGGCCCCAAGCCCCAAGGCCAGCAGGTGGGCCACAGCCAGTAGCCCGTATCGGGCCCAGGGCCTTAGAGCCCCCATGGTATGCCACCAGAGTCCGTCAGAGGTGCCCTGGGAGCCAACTCTCTACCACAGGCACCTGGGAGGGGCTGGGCAGGGTGGGGCTGGGGGGAGGGGCTGCGTGGGTGGCTGGAGAGGGAAGGAAGCCTGGGATGGAGCTGGGGTGAGTAGGGCCAGGAGGGTGAGGCTGCGGCTCAGGTTTGGGAAGGAGCTGGGTCACTCCTCCATTTCTGGGGGCAACACGTTTTCCACCCAGGTCCCCAGAGCTGGGTGGTTGAGTGGTGGGCAGTCAGGATCAGGTGGGAGGAAGGCAAGGCGATCAACTAGCTCCCCCTCCCACAGTGGTGGATCATGCAAGGACGAGCTCACCCAGTCACAGACCCCATTCACTGGTCAGCAGGTCCCCAGATCCTGAGGACACTAGAGGAGAGGACAGAGGCAGGTCCCTGCCCTCCCGGCCTTCCCAGGAGAAACCTGTTAGCAAGGAGGCAGGGCAAGTTCACATTGTCATAGACTCCCTGAAGGGAACGCCCTGGATGATGGGGGAGGGGAACTTCGCCTGAAAAGCTCCTCTGGGGAGCGACAGTTCAGCTGGGGAAGAGAAGAGGCCAGGCCAGGTGGGAAGGTGATTGGGTGGTGAGAAAAATGGGGACCTATGGACAGGGCTATGGCAGGTACCCCAGATGAGAAGGTGGTGGCCTGGGCAGCAGAATGGGAGAGGGATGGTGGGACTTGGGATGGGGCGGGCAGGACAAGTGTGGAGGACGCTGGGCGCCCTGGAGAGGTGAGGCTCCCGCCATTCCCAATCCTTCCTGAGAAACTCTTGTGCTCTCCCAAGTCCCCCGCCCGGCTGAACACGAGTCACAGTAGATCTGGATGCCTGGGAGTGCGAAGGGGAGGGGGAGAGGGAGCCTGGACCACAACCCCCACAAACCATTGGGGGATGAGCCCAGGGACCCCTGCCCTAGGCGTGGCATGGGAGGGGTGGTCCTGGGGTGTGGTGGGGAAGGGGTGGTCTGCAGAACCCCTGTGGCTTCTTAAGAGAAGGGTGAGTGGAGCCAGGTGTCAGGGTGGATGACCCCCTCCTGTGTCCAGGTCTCAGGATAAAAACAAACCCTGGACAAACCCCTAAGATGCCTTCCAGAGGACCGTGGGCTCCCGAGTTCAGCAAGCTGCCTGGAGTGGGCGCAGCATAGCCAGGAAGGAGCCCGAGGGGAGGTGGTGTTATTGCTGGGCCCTGAGGCTAAGTGGGGACCACCCTGCAACAGGAACAATCAGGGCAAACAGTGGCTTGACACGGTGGGAAAGGACTGGCAAGGGTAGGAACAGGTGAGTAAGGCCAAAGTGTATGGGTATCAGGGAGGCTGAGAAGGGCTTTGTAACACCTGATGATCCACTGAACTTGATCCTGAGAGAGAAATGTGGTCCAGAGCATCCCAGCATCGGCCCAGGCCATCTGCCATTCTGCTAGGGGTCTGAGGTCACCAGGGTCATGGAATGGTCAGGATCCCCCCATTACCTCCAAGAACGTTGACAGGCTGTGCTTGGGGGGACAGCTTGGGGAGTTTATTTGGCTTCATTGGATCCTGAGGCCATGGCCCCAGCCCTGGCCGGGGTAGCAGGAAGGCACCCAGAGAGCCCCGGCCCCAGATGACCCCCAGGGCAGGGGGGCCCAGGCTCTAAGGCCGGCCCCGCTCCCCTGCACCTTCCGGCTCCCCTGCACCTCCCCCGGGGGCAGTTCCCTGAGACAGGCCCTGGTCCTCCCAACCAGCTGGGTGCAGTGTCGGGCCCCAGTGGGGCGGGTGAGTTGGGGGGCCCACCGTGGCAGGTGTGTGCGGGGGCAGGGTGCAGCCCCCCATCCAGTGTGAAGGCTTCCTGTGCAGTGTAGTGTTCCGGACCCCCAGAAGGGGGCGGGGTCCCTGGGCAAAACCAAGGCACCTGGAGAGACTGGCCTGGCTCCTATTCCAGTGTATGCTGAGGCTCCTCCAGGGCAGTGGGCGTGCGGGGGAGCAGCCAGCCCGCTCAGGGCCCTGCCTCTGGCGCCCACGGGGCCTGGGCACCAACGTCTTTGGTTTGCGCCCTGCAGTCCTGAGGGCCCCCTCGGAAGGGGTTGGCAGGCGGAGAGTCCCAGAAGGGGTCTGAGTCTGGGAACAAGGTCCAGGGTGCCCGGCGGGGCGCAGGCTGTGGCGAGGGCAGGGGCGAAGGCCGTGGCCCGGCGGACACGAAGCTCCACGGGTCAATGCGGCTGCGGAGGGGTGAGGGCCGAGGTCGACTGATGAGGCCCAGAGGCGGCGAGCGCGGGGTCCCTGGGGTGCCAGGAGCAGAGCGTGATATCCCCGGCGGCGGCGAGACGGCGCTGGCTATTCGAGGAAGAGGAGGGGGCCCAGGTCAGGCAGTCACCGGCTCCTGGGTGGCCCCAGGGGGCACTGCCCTGCTCTGGGCCTGTTTCCTCCTGGCACAGTGAGCTCCGGGACTCATGACTTCCACAACACTTCCTGCTCCATGGTGCCACAACTGAGCAGTTAAGAGTGAGGAGGCCTCTGGAGCAGGCCTTGGATCAACCGAGCTCAGCAGCTTACTAGTGGGACCCTGGAGTCCTTTGACCTCTCTGTGCCGCAGAAGTTACTCAAAAAATGGGTCTAACCGGAGTGCCCAGTTCATAGCATTGTTATCGGATGAATGAAACTACCTCTCTTAAGCACTAGGAATAGTGCCTGGCCCAGGTAAACAGCCAGTAGGAGTTTGCTGGGGTGGTCCTTATTACTTCCATCATTTCACAACCGGCCTGGCCCGCCCATGGCTGAACAGAGAACTCAGTTCCCTGCAGTATCCCCATCACCCCGAGGGCGCAGCTGGAGGTCCAGCAGACAGGGGTGGCCCTGCGGGTCCCCACCAGCCCCTCCTCCCCCGTCACCAGGCAGTAGGCCACTTACCGCGCCTCTCCTCTTCGCGCCGGCGGCTCTTAGCTGAGGGCTGCCCCGCGGCGGGGACACCCAGCTCCAGCAGCAGGGGTGGCGCAGGGGCGGGCGGGCCGGAGGAGTCGGGGCTCAGCGGGGAGGCTGGAGTTTCGGGCGTCTCGGAGGAGAAGCGGATGAGCGGGGAGGGGGGCGGCTCGGCAGGGGACGGGGTGGGCAACGACGAGCGGGGCGGTGTTGGCGAGGGCTGCTCTCCGCGCTCTCGGCCCGAGCCCCCTGGGGGTTGCAAGTCCCGGCCGAGGCCCAGAGAGGCGAGCAGGGCGGTGCCGCGCAGCAGCGCGCGTTGGATCAGCTTGGGCGTCCCGGAGCCACTGCCGCGTTCGGTGAGGCCAGGCCGCCGGGGCTCCTCGGGCTCCGGGCTCGGCCGCGGGAGGTTACCTGGCAGTGGGTACACAGGTTAGGCAGACTTCGGGCAGCCCTGGAGCAAGGGTTGACTTCTGCTCCCGACTCCCCCAGTCCAAGTCCTCCCCCGGCACCCCTTTTCTGACTTTTCATTAAGTGTTGGGGGTGGAGGAGGGCAGTGCAACCTGTGAAAGCAGCAGGAGCTAAGGCAGGTGCCCTGGAGCCCACAAGAGGAGGGCTGGCTGGAGGGAAGGCCCGGGTCCACCAAGAAGCAAGTTCAAGCTAGAGCAGGGCCCGCCTCAGTGCCCTCAAGAGCAGGGGCAGATATCTGCAGGGGCCGGGGTCACAGCTGGGGCCCGTGCAGTGCCCATCTCCTCCCACTTGCCTGCTCCAGCCTCCAGTGGTGGCCTGTATAGGCACACAGGCCAATTCCAATGTACACAACAGCCCTAAAGGGACACAACACTGTCCCTATTCCAGAAATGAGGAGATGAGGCTCGGAGAGGTCAGTTGTTTGTGTCAGGCCTGAGCTGAGTGATTTAGGGGGGGCATTACGTTGTCTCAGCCTCACGCCCCAGGGCTTCCCAGGCTTAGCTAAGGCTACCCTGCCCTGGATTAAAGGACATGTGTCCTAACCTGTGGACCTAGGGTTACTCTGACTCTATTCTAGACCAAATGGGTGGGTCTGGAGAACCAGGCATCGAGAAGGTAGGGCAGCCTGTGATGGCCCCCCACAAACCCCAATTTTGTCAAGTCCTCCTCAGCTCTAGAACCTGCCATGGCTCTCCACGGCTGCTAGAAGAAAGGCTAAGCTCCTTGCTTGGGCTTTCAGAGCCTCTCTGTCTTCCTTGGACCTGCCTGGTATGGAGCAGTGGGTGGGGGGTCCAGAGGAAGAAATGCAAAGCTGGGGAAAATGTGAGCTTCTGCAGTGAACCAGGACTTTGCTTGGGGTCGGTCCTCAGCCACTACCCTTACATCATCTCTCTCTCTTTTTTGGCCCCAAGGCTTGTGTGATCTTAGTTCCCTCACCAGGGATTTAACCCGGGCCCTCAACAGTGAGAACATGGAAGTCCTTAACCACCAGAAAGCCAGGGAATTCCACCCCTGACTCCCGCCCCATCTCTCTCTTATCTCCTACCCCCCCGCCCCCACCCCAGCAGTGGCCACTGCCTTCTAAAATGCAAACCTGCTAAGGACAAGTCTCTCTTAAACTGCTCCCCACCCCCTCCACCCCCGCCCCAACTTCCAGATCCTTCCTGAACTGGCCCCAGCCTGCTGTTTCAGGCCTGTGAGTCCCTGGCTCTCAACTCCTTCAATGAATTTCAACCAGGATTCCTCTTCCTTAGGTCTGGTAAGCCCCACGGTTGCACACATACATTGTTCCCTCCACTCAGCATACCTTCCCACCTCACACTCAGTAATCGCTTACTTACCATTTAAGACCCGGCTGAGAGATCACAGCTTCTATGAAGCTGTGACACTGTGGTTTATAAAAAAAGTACATATTTGGTTTTCATCTCATTCTTAGTACAAAGCTCCCCAAACCCTTGGAATTTCCATATCTGAGTTAATATTGATGTGGTCTTTTTATTTTGGTAGCCCTGTGCAGCATGAGGGATCTTGGTTCCCTGACCAGGGATCAAACTTGTAACCCCTGCGTTAGGAGCATGGAGTCTTAACCAATGGACCACCAGGGAAGTCCCTGATGCAGTCATTGTTGGAGGATGGGGTCTGCCGGGGGAACGAACTCTGTGATTAGAGGGTTGGAACTTTCAGCCTCTACCTGAATCAGGGTAGGAGAGGGGCTGGAGATTGACTCCTATCACCAATGGCCAATGATTTAATCAGTTAATCACATCCATGTAATGAAGCCTTCATAAAAACCCAGCCAAAGGGTTTGGAGAACTGGGTTGGTGAACCAGCAGAGGTGTGTGCCTAGAGGGGGCATGGAAGCTGTGTGCCCCTCCCACATACCCTGCCCTCCACACCTCTTCCATCTGGATGTCCTTGACCTGTATCCTTTATAATAATCTGGTAGTCTAGTAAGTAGATGGTTTTCCTGAGTTCTGTGAGCTCTTCAAGGAAATTATCAAATCTGAGGAGGGGGGTCATGGGAACCTCTGATGTAGAGCTGGTTGGTGAGGAGCACAGGTGATAACCTGGACTTACAACTGATGTCTGCAGTGCAGAGGAGCAATCTTGTGGGCCTGAACCCTTAACCCGTGGGCTCTGACGCTAACTCCAGGTAGACGTGTCAGAACTGGACTGGATTGTCCAGCTGGGGTCCCAGAATTGGCCATTGTGGGAAAAACTCCATATGCATGGTGTCAGTAGTGAAGCAATAGAATGGAGAGGAAAACAAGAGCTTTTTCCTCTTTTAGCAGCTTTGCCAGGGACTCCCTGGTGATCCAGTGATTAAGAATCTGCCTTCCAACGTAGGGGATGTGGGTTTGATCCCCAGCGGAGGAACTAAGATCCCACATGCTGCGGGTCAACTAAGCCTGCACACCACAATGAGAGAGGCCTGTGTGCCACAATGATGACCCAGTGCAACCAAAAAAAAGTTTAAAAAATAAAGTAGAAGCTTTGTCAGAATCCCCTGTTAACCTATGCAGTTCTTGCTCATGCTATGCCTTGTACAGTCCTTCAGCCTACCACATGCTACTCTCTACTGTACTTGTTTGTTTCTGAGTCTGCCTCCTCCACCAGACTAGGCCCGCCCAGAGGTCAAGGCACTGCTGATCTCTAGCATGATGATGCCTGGCTCATTATATGTGTCAGTACATGTTTGATGGAAGACTCCATTCTTAGAATCCCTGTGACAAGCACATAAGGTGATCGCTGTTCCCCTACTTTACAGGTGAAGAAACTGATCATTTACAGTGAGTTTAAAACAGAACAGGGGAAAAATATGTTTAAAACAAGCAAGAAAAATGGAAGAAAGTGAAGCTGGAGATCAGCACACCAACTAAGAATGGAAAGAAGTTACTGAAGTTGATATCCTGAGAAACCGAGGTTCCCAGAAGTCAGAAACTTGCCCCAGGTAACTTGGCAATGATTTTAATTTACCTCTAAATTCCCTGGCAGTAAGAGGTGACAACCCTGTTGTTACAGAGAAAGCAGAAAAACCATTCTTGACTCAGAGATGAAGGTGAAATCACTTCTACAGGGTCTCATGGAAAGGACACGGCCATGTGGTAGTTGGTGGCTCCAGGGAAAATGCTTCATGGGGCAGTTGCTGGCAGACCATGCCCACCAATCCATTACAACCGGTTCCCCAGGGGCCAGCACACCCAGACAGGGACGGGGGTGGGAGATGCGACTCCCCAGTGGTGTGGCTAATGCCTGGGACAATCTCTCAGGGACATCTTTGATTCTTAGCTAGATTTTTGACTCTCTAGGTGGTTGGGAGGTCAAGATCACTCACTTGTGAGTGGGCCAAGACAGCTGGATGAGGGCTTGCACACGTGGAAACAGATGCTGCCAGCAGCTGGGCTGGGACAAGTGATATCCTTTCAGGTAAGGGGGCAAGCTGGAGAAAGATGAGGTGCCTGCTCCTGGGAGCCCAGGGAAGATAAGGCCAAAGGGATCTGAAGGGATCTGTAGACCATGGTCAGGGGCTGCTTCGGCCTGCACATCCAGCTTGACAGGACCTCATGTTCTCCAATGAGCCTTCTGGCCTGGGGCATTCTAGAGCAGGTGACTCCAAGCAGCCCCCTTGGCCTTCCAATTCTCAGTTCAGTCCCTGCAGCACAGCCCGCTTGAGGCAATGCAACTCCTGAAGCAAGAACTGGCATGGCAGATAGGGGTCCAGGGCCCGGCCTCTGGAGTCAGTGAAAGTTTTGCAACCCCATGGACTATACAGTCCATGGAATTCTCCAGGCAAGAATACTGGAGTGGGTAGCCTTTCCCTTCTCCAGGGGACTTCTCCAACCCAGGGATTAAACCCAGGTCTCCCGAATTGCAGGTGAATTCTTTACCAGCTGAACCACAAGGGAAGCCCTGGGCTCAAATCCCTGTTCTGCTGTGTGTCCTACTTCAAATCACTTTACCTCTCTGTGCCTCAGTTTTCTCCTCTATAAAATGGCACACAGGAGGGACCCAATAAATGTTTGCTGTTGTTATTACTGCGAATCCTAGCTTAGGTAATGGTGGAGGTGATGCATTGGCTGGGGTGAGAGGAGTGAGTCTAACTTGTTTGTTGAATAGGACTCTGGTCTGACGACAGCTAAGTCAGGTTCTATATTCTGGCTTTGAGAAGCAGGTGCAGCTGGGGGCTGTAAAGGGACCCTTGGGCAAAGGAGGCTGCAACTTTCTAGTCCCTGCCAATGCTGGGCAGTGCTGAGATGAGCCTTGCCTCTCTGACCCAGGATCCCTGCTTTCTGCTGACCCCCTAGCTTCCCAAGTAGCTTGTAGGTGAGAAACTCCTTCTTTAAGTGAAAGCTTCTGGGGAAGCTCACTATAAGCATCAGTGTCAACATTTTCCTGGGTTCAGATCCTTACCTGGGGGATTTAGGTAGATTACTTTGTCTCAGAGCCTCAGTTTTCTCATTTCTCAGATGGGTATAATAACCCCTCATGGGGTTGTTGCTTGAATGGAATACCTGATACACAGTAAGCGCTGTGGCCATTATGGAAAACAGAAGAGCCCACAACTGCCCCAGATGCAGTGATACCCACACATTCAGCTTTCTTATCCTCTTTTCCATCTCCAAGCTCCCCAGAAAGGACTCTGAGAAGCACAGAGCGGTAGCCACTTTTCTAACTCCACCCCACATGCACAATTTCCTTCCCCTCTCTGCGTCCAGCTTCCTTTGGGTCCCCAACGGGGGGCAGTGTTCCTTGTCTTCCTTCCCTCCCTAGAGCTTGCTGAGGGCACAGCAGCTGATGCAAGCCCAGGCAAAAGCCTGCTTGCAGGCCAGCCCTGCACAATGGGACCACTCTGGGCCCCCTGAGGCCTAGGTGGGATCCCCCTCAGCTGTGGGCTTATAGGTCAGACCTGGGTTCTAGCAATGGCCTGCCTCGCCACAGTACCCACAGGAGTGCAGCAACATTTGGCTGGGGGCAGACAAGGCCACTCACCATTGAGCATTGGGGGTGTGGAAGGAGATCCTAGTGGGGATGAGTCATCTGAATCCAGGTACCACGTGGCTTCATCCATGCGGGACCTTCTCCTGGTGAGGGGGATGAGAAGGGGAGTTGTGCCTCGTGAATCTCAGGATTGTTGGGAGGCAGGAGCCACTGGGTGGGTGGCAGTCAAGCACTCACCTCCCGTTCTGGGCTTCTCCAGGCTTGGGGGAGCTGGGACCCCAGGCCCAGCATGCTCGGCGCTCTCCATTGCTTGAGTCCTCTAGACGTCTCGGGGACTGTCGGCCCCACGCCTGGCCTGGTTCTGCAGGCTCCACTGTGGTGGGTGAGGTGAGGGGGGGAACCGAAGGAGTCTGAGTCAAGATCAAAGACCCTGATCCTTGTCCTCCCATCGTAAGAAATGGGCTCCAGGGGCAACTTCTTGGAGGATGGGGAGCGGATAGTCAGGCTGGACCCCATCCCATTCCTGTGGTAAGCTTTGGGCTTACAGAGAAATCACACAGAACTGGGGTGGGGTAGGTGAGTGTGGGTCCTGGGACTGGCAGTGGGGCATCTCTAGTCCTTCAGCTGGCATTTGCTGCTTAGGAATTAGCACAGACACTGCAGCAGACTGTGTGGGTCTGAATTCTGACCCTGCCGCTTATCAGCTATGCAGTATTAGGCAGTTACTTCTTTCACTTTTCTCATCAGTAAAACCTAGGTAATAGTAAAGATATCTACCTCACAGGGTCATTGTGAGGAATTAATATTAGCAACTGTTAGTCACTCAGTCGTGTCTGACTCTTTGTGACCCCATGGTAACCCATCAGGCTCCTCTGTCCACGGGATTCTTCAGGTGAAAATACTGGAGTGGGTTGCCATTCCCTTCTCCAGGGGATCTTCCCAATTCAGGGATCGAACCTGGGCCTCCTGCATTGTGGGCAGATTCTTTTTAGGCTCTGAGCCACCAGTGACACCCTAATATTAGCAAAGCACTTAGGAAAGTGAATGGTACATAGCATCATACAATTGTTAGAAAAAAAAGTTGTAAAATGATTGCTACTTGGTGAACTTAGAGATACCAGTTTAGATGGATGGGGAGAGAGCCTGGGATCAGGGAGAAGAAGAGGAGACAGTGCGAGGGATCCACTTCCAAGGATAAGGTTTAACAAAAGGGTAAGATCTGGGGAGAAGGACGTGGACAAGAGAAGTTGCTTACACTGGATGGCCCGGAACCGGGGGAAGGTGGGAGAGTCCCCAGCCCCGACCTCGAAGACGTTCCTCCTCCTGTCCAGGCCAGGCGAGGCCTGCACGGTGATGCGGTGTTTGAAGTCTAGGGTTGTGGGGAGGGAAGCAGGGTGCAGGTTTGTGGTGAAGAAGAGACAGGATCCTAACTCGCAGGGCCCCTCGGCAGTGCTGGAACCCGGCCTAGCACAGCGGCTAGGTGACTGGGGCCGGCCTCACTGGCTTCCTGAGCCCCTGGCTATCGTTAAGGAAATCCCCAAACCCTGGGAGCGCCGCGAAGTAGGAGTGCCCACCCGGCGCCCTAGGCCTTCCCAGAACCTTCATGAGCCCCGCCCCTTCCCGGCCGCAGCCACTCCCAGGCCGACATGCAAATATTCCCGCCAGAACCCGCCCACAGACAAATACACACTCCTGGTCCCACCCCTTCCAGCCTCCGCTCACAGGCCCACCCACCGACACCCTAGGCCAATCCCAGCGCGGTCAGCCACCAGCCTGGTCCCGCCCCACCGCCCGCGAAGCCAATGGCGGGCGGCGCGCTGGGGCCCTGCCCCTTACCGAGTGGCATGCTGATACGCTCCCCGCCGTCGCGCGCGCGGAGTTTGCTGCGCTTGAAGGTTCCGCGTCGGCGGCGAACGTGCGGCCGCTCGCGATCGACTTGCTGCAGTAACAGCGTCAACTCTCGCTCAAACACCTCCAGCTCCCACTGAGCCAGCAGGTGCTCGCGCCGCCGCAGCTGCTCTGCTTGTGAGCGCTGCTCACGCGCCGCGCGGGTCAGCTCCTCCTCGCGGCTCAGTAGTTCCTGTGCCCAGGACAGCCAAGGCGGTGGCGTCAGGCCGGTACGGTCCCAGGCGCTCATCCCCACCCTCCGCGAGACGTCCCTTCCCGGCGTCTCCTTCCAACCCTGGGACCGCGACTCCTCCCACCTTTTCTTTGGCCCGCAGCTCGTCGAAAAGCCCTTGGATCTCGCGCTTCCAGCCTTCCTGCATGGAATGGAAGGAGTCCCGCGGCATTTCCCGTAGCACCTGCGCCTCCAGCGCCTCCAACTGCTGAAGGATGGAGGCGAAGTCGGGCCTGCGGTGGGGGTCCTGCGCCCAGCAGTCTAGGGAAACGGAGTTGGGGCGGAGGGGGGGGGGGGACAGGGGAAGGGGTCTGTGAATAGATATGTCCTGTTGGGTCAAGGAGCTCTACCCTTCACCCACCTGCCCCATCCCCTTACCGGCCATGAGTTGTGCGAAGGGCTCCGGGCAGGTGGATGGAATGGGCAGTGTGAGCTTGTTCACGGCCACACCATAGGCTACAGCAAGGCAGTCGATGCCACGATAGGGTACCTCCCCAGTCAGCAGTTCCCACAGCAGCACCCCAAAGCTGTGGGTGAGACAAAGGGTTTGTGTTCCCTCCTCGACTCATTCATTGCCATTTCACCCCAAAGCAACCAAGAGCTAAGTGGTCTATGTCCCTCCCCTGGCCTCTGCTTATCCATCCAGCCCTAGATTTTGGCTGCCACCTCTCCCACCCCCGCGGCCCCATATCTGTCCAGACTCCACCCAGCCGCACCTCCAGACATCGCTGCCTTTGGAGAAGGTGGAGGCCTTGATAACCTCAGGAGCCATCCAGGCATAGGTGCCTGCAGCACTCATTTGCGTGGTTTTGTGCCACTCACGGGCCAGGCCGAAGTCAGTGATCTTCAGGGTCTTGTGCTCCATGTCATCACCTTCAATAGGCTGCAGCAGCAGAACTGGGGAAGAGAGGCTGGACTGTGGTTCCAGGCTCAGGTGGTGGGGACAGGGGAGGAGCTGGGAGCAAACTGTCATCTGACAGACATCCTGGCTAGGTACTGGGGCACTGAGGTGACTTGGTCTCAACCTTGCCCTGGAGAGTTCATATCTGGGGTTGGGATAGAATGAGACAATAAACACAAGGCTGGGACATATTTATCAAGGGGCTCCTAGAGGTTAGGCATTTATACTCAGTGTTAGCGTGCACACGCACACACACACACACACACACACACACACACACACACACACACCTGTGAGGTAAACATCATGGGATTCCCTGGTGGCTCAGTGGTAAAGAATTCACCTGCCAGTGCAGGAGACACAGGTTCGATCCCTGGGTCGGGAAGGTCCCCTGGAGAAGGAAATGGCAACCCACTCCAGTATTTCTGCCTGGAAAACCCCATGGATAGAGGACTGGTGGGCTCCAGTCCTTGGTGTTGCAGAGGGTCAGCCACGATTTAGCAACTAACAGTTCACTTCACTTCAGTAATTAGGACTCCGCACTTCCACTGCAGGGGACACAGGTTCGATCGCTGGTCAAGGAACTATGATCCCACATGCCCTTGGCTCAACCAATAAATAAATAAGTAAATTGTAAGATTTGGGAAGATTTCCCAGAGGAAGTGCCATTTAAGCTGAGACCAGAGTGAGGAGTTGGCCTCAACTAGGTGATGCTGGGGGTTCAATCCCATGAACAGAGGAGCCTGGTGGGCTCTAACCCTTGGGCTTGCAGAGGGTTAGACACGACTTAGTGACTAAACAGCAACAACAAAGACATCATTATCCTCATTTTGCAGAAGAGGAAACTGAGCAACAATTTGACTTAACCAAGGTCATAAGCAAACAAAGCAGGAATCACACACAACCTGGTATGCGTGGTTCCAAAGCCAGTGCTCTAACTTTCCCCTAACCCTGCGCAGAACAGAAATGGGCAATATGGCAGCCTCTCAGCATTCGTGACTGATATCAAAAGAAATCTGTGTGTTGCCATTTTGTTGAGGCAAGAGTGTGACTTAGAACCTCCCTGGGGGTGGGGAGCAGGAGGGAACTGTCTGGTGAGAAAGGAAGCCCAGCGGGCACTATAGACCCCTGGTGCCCATGTCCCACTGTGGCTAGCACAGCCATTTCCAGAAGAGAGAAAGACTCCAAAAGATATCCACTGATGTGGCTAGATGTGAGAGACGAAGGGGTCTAAGGGTGGTTGTTGACTAAAACGGAGTTTGGGACAAATGTAGGAGTGGATGGACACAGCAAGGCTCATGGCTTTGTCCCTCATGGGGCCACCATACCCTGGACACACAAGAAAGCCAGCAACTTGCAAATGTCTCACCAGGACAAGCATGGCTCAAAGGAGAGAGGTTTTAAAGGAAAAAAAGGAAGGCAAAGTCAGAGAATCTTTGAGGGTCTGAAGAGGACTCTACTTTTCTGGTTATAGTCAACTGTATTGTACAGAAGGGACATCGAAGCCAATGACATTTCTGAACACATATCCTTTCAGGGCACTGCTGCTGCTGCTGCGGCTGCTAAGTCGCTTCAGTCGTGTCCAACTCTGTGCGACTCCACAGACGGCAGCCCACCAGGCTCCTCCGTCCTTGGGATTCTCCAGGCAGGAGCACTGGAGTGGGCTGCCATTTCAGGGCATACCTCTCAGCAGTCCTGCCCAGGGTGACAGCACCACAGAGGGGGCAGCACAGGGTACTGGGGTTGGGGCAGAGGAGACAGGCACCTCATACAGGTGAGTCAGGGAAGACTTCTCAGAGGTGGCGGCACGACCAGGGTATTCACTTTTTTAGGCCTAAAGCCACAACTCCTGATCCTGCTGCTGGCCAACCTCCCTGGGCCTCATGGGGGCATCTGGCACTGCTGCTCAGCCCCTCCCTGCTGTCCTTGGCTCCCAGGGCCTCTGGCTGCTTGTGCTGTTTCCTTCAGGCCTCCCCACCCTTAGCCTTTTCAATGCCGGTGTTTCTCAGAGCCTGGCCTCCCCCTGACCTCGGCCTACTGCCTCCAGGCTGTCCTGGCCTCTCCCAGGTGCCAGCTGCCCCCTCCTCATTGGCATCTCCTGTATGTGGAGCCCTCATTCAGAAGTGGGTCCAGCTACCCAGCTGTCACCCTACCTGGTTTCCATGCCCTCAACCACCACCTACGTCCTCCCACCGTGCCTGGCAAATCTTCCTGCCCTGTCTCCAAATTCAGAGAATGGTCCTGCAACCTACCCTCTCCTCTGAGCCAAACTGGGGTTGACTCCTGAACAGTTAAAGCTGAGGATGACAACAAAAGCCAGAGGATCATCATGAATATTAAACAAGACCATGCTTTTTAAAGCTTTCACACAAGGATCTGACGGTTGTTCCAAAGATGCTACCGTGAATCTCAAGTTGACTCTCCTCTCCATCTACTACCACATCTTATTCCCAGCTTCACAATAGCCTCTGGCCTGGCTGTTGGAGTGTCAGAAAGGGACCATTTAGTAAGCCCTGTGAATATCCATTCCAAAGAACCGCAGCAGGCTGGGGCGGGTGGCTGGAGAGGGACCGGGCAAAGGGGTCCACGTGCTGGGGTTGGGGAGGGACTCCCACCTCCTCTGGTGCCAGGACCCACCCATCCTCTTGAAGACCAACCCCTGCTACTTCTCCGTCAGGTCTCTAGCCACCCGTGGTACCTCACGGACTGGTGAAGCACTTTCTGCACCAGTATCTCAAGCTGGGAGGCCAGCCTCCCTTTTGCAGTCAGGTCATCTGAAGCCCAGAGAGGGGTGGGAACACATTCAGAGTCTCAGGACTCCTCTGTACTGGTGCCTTTTCTGCCACCCCCGTCCCCAGTTAACCTGACACCTGTGAGGCCTTAGCCTCCCCTCCGTGTCCCTGCTTTTCTCCAACGGCCTTGAACTTGTTCCAACCCAAGCTGCTCTTCTAGTGTCTGATATAGACCTTGATGGGGTCATCAGGGGTCACTCAGAGAAGGCTAGAGATGCCCCTCCCAGCACCCCCTTAGGGCTCCCTGGCTCTGAAAAGGGACCTGGCCCCCAGCCCCCTCCCTAGACTGCCTCTGGGGAGCCCGGGAGTGGCCTCTGTAGCTCACACCTCTTCCGCTTCCCTCCCATGGTCCCTACTTCTCCTTTCTGGGAGATCTGGCCCAGGTCTCCAATGGCGGGGGGGGGGGGTCCTTTGGGGGAGAATTGGGGGAGGTCAGGCCCAGGCTGGGCTGGCTGGTCAGTCCTGTGACTCGTGGGCCTGGAGAATTCCCCCTCCTCTCCCCGCCAGGCTTCCTCACAAGGCCCCCATTGTCCAGGAAAATCACGCCATTGTTTCCTGCCTGCGCCCCCCCAGCCCAGGGACTCCCCCCCCCCACAATGCCGCAGATAGCACCCCGGGCCTAGAACTGGGGTCTGTGAGGTGGGAGCCCAGGCTCAGGGAGGCTAAGGGCACCCTTCCTGCCCTTCGCCACCACCCAGACTCAGGGAGGAAAGCAGGGAACTGGGGGGAGTGGGGGTGCCATCCCTGGCTCCTTCCTCTCCCACAAACCCCCCACCCCCAACTCTTTCCTCCCCTGCAGGCAGCTGGGCTGGGGAGAGAGCAGAGACTGGAGCAGGGGCAGGAAGCCGGCTCAGGGGCAGCAGGAAACGCAGGAAGCGGTGGGGAGGGTGGGGAGCAGGGGCCTGGGCTATTGTTCCATTTTTTCTGGAAAGAAAACTGGAGGAAAAACAGAAGACTGGAGTCCCCTCCCCCCAGGCCTTCGGGGAATCCCCCTCAGGCTGGGGCAGGGAGTGAGGGTCCCTAGATGGCTGGGGCTCAGGAGTGCAGCTGAGCACTGGGACCTGCACCCTATTGTGGATGAGAGGAGTGGGTGGGGTGGCTGGCAGACCTCCTGAGGCCCCTCCAGCCCTGGAAAAGACTTGGGTATCACTGAGCCCTGGTGTTCTGCTCCCCACAAGCCTCTGATCCATGGTCAGCCCAGGCCGGGAGGCTCCAAATATCCACGCTCACCCCTCCACGGGCGACCCGTGGTTCTCCAGTGGCCCTGTCGGCCCCTCCTCTTGCTTTTCAGTTTGCACCTTGGGCCCCAGCAGGCCCACCCACATCCCTACCACCGTGATGGGTGCTGCCTCCTTGACTTTGCTCTCATCAGGCCCTGCCAGGACATCCAGCTGGGTGCCTCTCTGAACATGCCCTGCTCTGGGCCAGGTGTGAAGCTTGCCTGCTTCAGGAAGCCCTCTGAACCTGTCACTTGCTTCTCTCAGGCCCATGCTGGGCCGTGCGTAGGACCTGAAATGGCTGGAGATAGAGTGCCTCAAGTCTTCCTAGCCCTGCCACGCCCACTCCAAGTGCTGATTCCAGGCAAAGCCCTCCTGGCGATCCAGCCTTCAAACATCCACACCCATGGCTGACACCCACCGCATGCTGGGCATTGGGTGCCCAATGATTAAGCCCATTCATCCTCCCAATCACTCGCTTTTTACAGAGTGAAATCGAAGCTCTGAGCTGAAATAACCAGCTAGAGAAAGTGCAGCCAGGGAAAGGAGTAGGGTTAGAGTTCCATCCCTGGCCCCAGCTTTGACCACCACGGGGTGGGGAAGCAGGGAGGGGCTTTTCCCTTTGCGATGTCTATTCTGGAGAAGCTACCCACCACAAGTGGAGGAGAGGAGGCACCTGCAGGACAAGTGGGCACTCCCTGAAGATGAGAGGTGCCAGGATCCAGCACACCCTTCCTTGAGGTAGTAGCCATGGTTAGGCAGGTTGCTTACGGTCCTCCCGAGAGATTCCAATTTTTTAACTCGGCACCTGTGAGCTGGGGTCAAGGCTGCCTCCTGGGGCTGGGGCATAAAGGACTCTTGGGTGCCTGGGACTCTTGCTTTGGGGCTAGTGTGAGCCCAGGGGCACCCCTGGTCAACTGAGATGCTCCTAGAACAGTAGCTCCTGCCTCTAGTAGATCCCCAGGTAGGCTCAGCTGCGAGCTGGCAGTAGGTGTGCGCTCAGGCCATGCCACCCTCCAACCACGCTCCCCAAAACTCACTGTTGTTGGACTTGAGGTCTCGGTGGATGACAGGCACCAGGGCCTCGCAGTGCAGGTAGTGCATCCCACGGGCAATTTGCACAGCCCAGTTGACAAGCACATGGGGGGGCACACGCCGGCCAGCCAGGGCACGGCTGAGGGGCCCACCGGCAGCGTACTCCATCACCAGGCACAGGTTGGGCTCCTCCAGGCACACGGCCTTGAGGGCAATGATGTTGGGGTGCGCCAGCATGGCGAAAAGCCGGGCCTCCTGTCGCACACTCTCAGCTGTCACGCTGATGTCCTCGTCTGGGTCCTGGCGGGCAGCCTTCACAGCCACCAGCTCGCCCCGCCAGCTGCCCCGGTAGACCTTGCCGAAGCCACCGATGCCAATCACCTCCTCCAGCCGCAGCTCCTGGAAGCTGGCCATCTCGCAGGGGGGCGGACCGCCGCCCCGAGACACATAGTTGGACGGAAAGATGCCCACCTGGCCGCCCACCTGGCCCGCCCACCAGCCCTCATCGCCTGAGATAGCTGCATCCCGGGATAGCACCTCCACACGGTCGCCCTTCCGCAGGGCCAGCTCGTCCTGCCCACTGGGCTCGTAGTCAAACAGGGCTGTCCACACAGGGTTAGCATAAGCTGCCGCCTTCGGGGACCCCTCTGGCCAACCTCCGCCGCCGCCCCCGCTGCCCCCACTGCCACCGCTGTTCCATGACCCCAGTGGGCTCTTGAGGAAGAGGTTCTTCAAGGGCTCCATGGCTGGGAGCTGGCGTTGGTGGGTGTGGGGGACCTTCCCTGGGTGCCCCTGGTCCCCACCCCTGCTGACCGTCGAGGCCCTAGTCCCGGAACCTGGGCATCCGGGCCCTGGCCCTCAGCCCCAGACCCACGCCTCTCTGGGGATCCAGGAGTGTCGCCTCCCGGCCCCCTGCATCTCGGGCTTCCGGAGGAAGGCCACCCAGGGCAGTGTGGTCAGGCTTGGGGGGTGGGCCCCCGGGGCCTCCGGTGTCTCACCATGGCCGGCACAGAGGGGCCCCGGCGTTCCTCAGTCTGGAGCAGTCCTGGGAGCCTGGCTCCAGCACCCCACGAAGTGTAAGGTGGGGCCAGCAAGGGGCAGCGCCTGGACGCTGGTTGGGTCTCCTTGCGAAGGGGGTGGCTGGAGTGTCTCTTGTTGGGGTTAGCTGTCTCTTCCTGGCTGGGCTCTCTCGACCCGAAGGCTCCAACCCCGTTCCCTTCTTCCTCCTCCCTTTGTACTTTGGCCCCGGGGGCGGGAGGCAGAGGTGGAGGGTGGAGTTTCACTTTTTTCCGCTGTTCTCCCTCCCGCAGGAAACAGCATCAGATGACGCGGGCGGGTAGCACCGCTCCCCTCCCAGAGGCTGCGGGGCAGCTGGGCCGGGGAGTTCCCGGGTAGGCGGGCAATGAGAGGCCGACGGAGGGGAAGGTTAGCCCCCACCTCCCATGACATCAGGTTCAGGGTCGAGTTGGTTTCTGCTAACGACGGGCCATCTCTCCCCTCTACATACGCATCAGGAAAACTCGGGCAAAGAACCTGGCTTGGGAAGGGGACAAACCCGAGTTTGGTCTTGGCTCCGAAGCTGCAAGGCTGTGTGATCCATCTTCTCTGCGCCTCGTTCTCTTTGCATCTGAAATTGGGGCCAGAAGCTCAGCTTTGCAGACCTAGTGGGATGGGCCGTGGGGGGGGGGGCGGTTAAGACGAGGAGGACCGAACTGGCTGCACCTCGAGCTCTTGAAACGAGTTGTCAGGTCCTCCTTTCCCTCACCTGGGAAACCACTTATGTATTCCTCTTCCCCATGAAGGGGCGGAAACCTGAGACTGTGGTCCCGAAATGTGCGCAGTGACTGGATTCAGAATAGCCAAACCGCACTCGCAACCGCATGATTGACCCCTTGATTGCCTTGAGCCTGTCACTTTAAGACGAACGACGATATCCTACTTCGACTATTTCTGCCTTTCTGGAGGATCGCTCTCTACAATCTTAAGTGTGAGCTCTGACCCGGAAGTAGAAGCAGCTCATGACGTCTAAGGTCCCGCACTGAATAGGTTGGACCTAAAGGGGGGTGTGCCCCCGTTGCGCCGAACTGTAGCTTTAGCTCAGGCAGGTCCACGCCTCCATCCTTTTCCCCGGCTCTTGTAACTCACTGGGAGAGTTTTGCGCCAATTAATTCCGCCGTTACTCGATGGCCACTCAACTATCCCTTGGGTTCCGCCCAGTGGTCTTCGCTAGGCTGGCAACTTTCAGGTGTGCGCATGCGCCCAAGGGCTTTTGCTTTTCGGCCCGCCCCTTCCCTTAGACCCGGACTCTGCGCAAGCCCGAAGGGTTCCCTGGCTTCTTATCGCTCCACCACCTCCCTGCGCTTGCGCATTCAAGCCGCCAGGTTTTCCTTTTCCGGGTCCCAACTTGGCTCGTTGGGCGCATGCGCCACTGCAGGTTGGCGGCTCGCAGCTCCTTCTTCCGGCCTCCCCCTTGGGCCGGCTCCCGCAGAAGCGGGGCGAGCGCGGAGCCCAAAGCGAGTGACCTGTGACCCCGGAAGTGGACCTCAGGGTCCCGGGGCTTTCCCCCGGCCGGAACCGAAGGAGCCGTCGCTGCACCCCCGGAGCACCCACCCCACGCCCACCTCTGGATGCCGCCGACGGGTGCCCGGCCCGTGCCCCGCGCCTGCCTGCCGGCCCGGCCCTCGGGAGCAGTTCTGGGGCGGGGGTGGGGGCCAGGACCCCGCCTCTGATGCGGCTCCACCCCCACGCCTGGGTCTCACACCGCTGACTGCCCGGCCGGCCCCGCCCCCTGCTCGCACCCTCGCCCCTCAGACCTCTCTCCCCCGTTGGGGGGGGACCATGGCGTGAGCGCGAGGCCGGGCCCCGGGGCCCTCGGGCGCCAGGCGGGGCATGGGCCAGGGGCCGCCCCCATGAGGGTCCCGGGAGGAGGGCGCGCGCAGCAGCGGCGGGGCCATGGGGTCGCAGGTATTGCAGATCCTGCGCCAGGGGGTGTGGGCCTCGCTCACCGGCGGTTGGTTCTTCGACCCGCACCAGAGCACCTTCTCCAACTGCTTCCACCTCTATGTTTGGATCTTCCTGCTCACCTTCCCTTTCTTGCTGTACATGGTGAGACGCTATCGCCACCTGTAACTCCTGCCGGGGAAAGGGAGGGCAGATGTCACCGAGGGGTGCAAACTGACAGGGACTCCGGGCTGTGGGAAGGGGACTCACTGCAGAGTTCAGAGTGTGTAGAGGAGAGGCCAGAATTTTCTGGCCAGGGTGACCTTGAGCCCCTCACTTAATCTCTGTCCAGTTAGTAGAGAAAAGATAGGGTCTTTGTACTGGTTGTATGCAGGGGCGGGGAAGTCTTCTTGTGAACTTGTGAATCCTAGCCTTGATGGCGGCGGTAGGTCCACCCTTTGTGGGAGCAGGGATCTGTGAAGAATGACCTGACTTGCTGCCACCTCCAGGTCCTGCCCCCCAGCTTGCTGGTGGCTGGTGTGTACTGCCTTGTGGTGGCTGTCATCTTCGCTACCATCAAGACTGTGAACTATCGGCTGCATGCTATGTTCGACCAGGGCGAGATTGTGGAGAAGCGCAACTCTACCATGGGGGAACCAGAGGAAGAGCCTGCCCAGGGGGACAGCAATCTGCCCAGGTGGGCAAGGCAGGGCCTGTGCTGGAAATGGAGGGTTCTTGGTGCTTGGGCCTTGGCATTGGAAGATGGAGAGGGGGCTCAGGGAACATTGCGTCCAAGAGTGGTTGAATATTCCTTGATTGGCTCTGGATTTGTCAGGGGAATCGACATGGAGGTATGAGTGATGGGGATGGTGGGAGAGGTGCTGTTTGAAGAGGGAAGGTTAGCTCGAAACTGATGTTCCTGTGCACTGCTAGAGACCCTGGAGTGGAGATGACTGTATTTCGAAAAGTGAGTTCCACGCCCCCCGTACGCTGTAGCTCTCAGCATTCCGTGTTTGGCTTCAACCAGGTCTCGGTGAGTGGTGCTGGCCCTCAGCCTCCCCTCCTCCTCTCCTGGGAACCTGTTCCCCGTGTGGGTATGTCCTGCACCTACTTTTTTGCCCTGTTGGCTCCTTCAAACGTTTCTCTTCCCCACTCAGGAGTTGCTGCCCCGGATAGAGGACTCCGGGCCCCTCCGAGGTAGGTGGCTGCTGTCGAGGGCTGAGGTGGTGGTGCAGAGCAGGGCCCAGCACGTCGATGCCTTGAGGTGCCGCTAACGCGTCTGGGGCTGTGCTTGTAGACATCAAGGAGCTGGTGCGGGAGCAGGGCAGCAACAACGTGATCGTGACCTCGGCCGATCGAGAGATGCTGAAGCTGAGCTCACAGGAGAAGCTGAGTGAGTGGTCATGACTGGCAAGGGCTTGGGGAGAAGACCAGCTGTCATGTCTTTGAATCACCCTCATCTTTGCTTCCTGGGGCTCTCTTGGTCCTCTGAGATGGGGCCTCAGTGTCCCGCCCCACTGAGCTCTCAGAACTCGGGGCCATAGGACCGTCTCAGCCATCAGTTCCTGCTAGAGAATGCCTTTCTTTAGTCCTGTGTCGCCTTCTCTTCTGACAGTTGGAGACCTTCCCCAGACGCCTCCAGGGGCTGCCCCGGACCCATCTCTCCCCAGCACGGACTCCTCAGAACGTTCTCCCCTGGCTGGAGACGGAGCCCCGTGGAGTGGCGGCAGTGTGGCTGACACTCCCATGAGCCCCCTCCTGAAGGGCAGCCTTAGCCAGGAACTTAGCAAGAGCTTCCTGACCCTAACCCGGCCTGAGCGGGCCCTGGTGAGGACCAGCAGTCGACGGGAACAGCGCCGGGGAGCGGGCGGCTACCAGCCCCTGGACCGGCGGGGCTCGGGGGACCCCACACCCCAGAAAGCTGGCTCCTCAGATTCCTGCTTCAGTGGCACTGACAGGGAGACGTTGAGCAGCTTCAAGAGTGAGAAGACCAATTCGACCCACCTAGACAGCCCCCCTGGCGGGCAAGCCCCCGAGGGCAGCGACACAGACCCCCCCTCGGAGGCAGAGCTGCCCGCCTCCCCAGATGCTGGAGTCCCCTCGGATGACACGCTCCGCTCCTTCGACACCGTTGTAGGAGCAGGGACGCCGCCTGGCCCGGCTGAGCCGCTCCTGGTCGTGCGGCCCAAGGACTTGGCGTTGCTCCGGCCCAGCAAACGGCGGCCGCCCGTGCGGAGACACTCCCCTGCCGCCGGCCGGGCCCCTCGGCGGCCGCTGCTGGAAGGCCGGGGCTTCTTCGAGGATGATGACACCAGCGAGGGCAGTGAACTGAGCCCAGCCTCCAGTCTCCGGTCCCAGCGCCGCTACAGCACCGACAGCTCCTCCTCCACTTCATGCTATTCCCCCGAGAGTTCTCGGGGGGCCGCCGGGGGAGCCCGAAAACGACGGGCCCCCCACGGGGCTGAGGAGGGGATGGCTGTGCCCCCCAAGCGGCCCTATGGGACCCAGCGGACGCCTAGTACTGCCAGCGCCAAAACGCACGCCCGCGTGCTGAGCATGGACGGGGCAGGGGGGGATGTCCTGCGGGGTCCCCTGGCTGGCTCCAAGGCTGAACTGGAGGCCCAGGCGGGGGTGGAGCTGGCTGCCGGTGAGCCCGCTGTGCTGCCCGCCGAGGCCCGCAGGGGACCTGCTGCCAACCAGCCTGGCTGGCGTGGGGAGCTGCAGGAGGAAGGTGCGGTGGGGGGAGGTGAGTGCCAGTTGGAGAGGGTGGGCTGCGGAGGGGCGGGGGTTGGGGCAAGGGGCAGCTGGAGCAGGGCCTACTCAGCCTCCGGCAGCAGGTGGATGTGGACACAGCCGTCGAGCGACGTTGTCTGCCAGGCTGAGCGTAGGGGAGGCTGAGGCAGAGACCTCAGGCACCTGGCTCCAGTCCTGAAGTTAGCACTTGAGCTTCTTCTTTTTGAGGTCTCTGTGTAGCCATGTTCATTCTTCTGGGCCACCAGCAGAGCGGAGCAGGACATGTCTTTATTCCCAGATGTGGAAACTGGCCTGAGTGGTTAGGTGACCTGGAGGGGTCACAGAGCCAGGATATGGTTGCACTAGACCTGACCTTTAGCTCCACACAGGAACACCTGCATCTCTCTGCCGGCCGCCCCCAGGCTCTGTTCGCTTCTTTGTCACTTACACTGGGGGGGCCTCTCTCTGGGCAGCTGCCGAGGAGACTGGCAAGCGGGACCGCTCAAGCAGCGTGAGGCGGGCACAGGCCATCCGGAGGCGGCACAATGCTGGCAGCAACCCCACCCCCCCGGCCTCTGTCATGGGCTCGCCCCCCAGGTGAGCACCAGCTGGCTGCCTGAGGTGGGGGAGTGGGGGCCCCCTGGCTCTGAGTGCTGCTGACAGCCCATGGGCTGCCCCCTCCCCAGCAGCCTGCAGGAGGCTCAGCGGGGCCGCGCGGCCTCCCACTCCCGGGCTCTGACGCTGCCCTCGGCCCTGCACTTTGCCTCCTCGCTGCTGCTCACCCGGGCGGGCGCCAACGTGCATGAGGCCTGCACCTTTGATGACACCTCCGAGGGTGCCGTGCACTACTTCTACGACGAGAGCGGTGAGCCCCTCCTTTCGTCCAGTGGCCAAGCCTTTGGCCCAGCCTCCCACCGCCCCCCCCACCACCCCGCACCCTCCCCACCTGCCCCCTGCCTAGGGTCATCGTCCCTGGAATTGCAGCCTTGGTGCCCCAGGGCTGGGCTGCCATCTGGAGACCCGAGCACACGGGTTTCCGCAGGGGGGTTGGGCCTCAGTGCTCCTGTCCGTGACGGGCCGCCTTGTGTCCCACACCTGTCTGTGCCCCAGGTGTGCGGCGTTCCTACACCTTTGGCCTGGCTGGAGGCGGCTATGAGAACCCTGTGGGGCAGCAGGGGGAGCAGGCAGCCAATGGAGCCTGGTGAGTCTCCAAGCTCAGGCTCTCCCAGCCTGGCGGCTGGTGAGCTGTTATTTCTGGGAAGTTTTCTCCCTTCCTTCTTTGGGCAGGAGCAGGGGTAGCTCAGACCTCCAGGAGGAGAGGAGGGTGGGTGGCAGCGAGGGGCATGGAGGGGAGAGGGGCAAGCCTGCAGGGATCCCTTGGGTCCCTGGCTCCACGGCACTTCCAAGCACGAGGTTCCAGGACCTTCTTGGAGGCCCAGGGTCTGGGAGGGAGGCCCTCTGTGACCTGTCTTCTCTCTTTTTTATTTTTCCACTTATTTTTATTAGTTGAAGGCTAATTACTTTACAGTATTGTAGTGGGTTTTGTCATATATTGACACGAATCAGCCATGGTTTTACACGTATTCCCCATCCTGATCCCCCCTCCCACCTCTCTCTCTACCCGCTCCCTCTGGGTCTTCCCAGTGCACTAGGCCCGAGCACTTGTCTCATGCATCCAACCTGGGCTGACCTGTCTCCTCTTGACACCCCTGTGCATTGTCTGGGTACTTGAACAGCCCCCTTGGGCCCCCAGTCGTGGCCTGGCCTTGGCCTCAACCCTGTTTCATTCCTGGGCTCACCCACAGCCCTGACCCTCACCTCTGCTGTTCCCACAGGGACCGCCACTCGCATTCTTCTAGCTTCCACTCAGCTGATGTCCCAGAGGCCACTGGCGGCCTGAACCTGCTGCAGCCACGGCCTGTGGTCCTGCAGGGCATGCAGGTGCGCCGAGTGCCCCTGGAGATCCCGGAGGTGAGAAGCCAGCACTGGGGAAGGACCTGCAGGAGGGGTTGGGGGATGCAGAGCACCAAGCACTTGTGCAGGCCCCGGGAGGGCCAGGTCATTCCGAGTGAGGGCTCCAGGGGCCCTAAAGTGGCTGTCCTGATCTTTGATGGCCAGCACAGGGTGCACAGAACACGAGTGACGAGTTGCTTATTTATTTACTCAGTAAATATGTCTGGAATAGCTTCTTTACTCTGGCGGGGCCCGCAATTAGTGGGGACGATGTAGTGGCGCCCGCAAAGGGGACAGCTGAGCTCACCGGACAGTGGCGGTGGGTCGCTTGAGGCTGGTCGAGCTTGTCTGTTTCAGCAGGGTTAGTAAGAGCACCTCCTATTGTTCCTGAGAGGGTCCTGGTGTGGACGACACTTATGTAAACGGTCAGGAGATGACAGAAACGTTAGGATTGTGTAAGGCGCAGATTCGGAGCCTAAAGAACAATCGTGAGAGTAGTGCCCACGCAGCCAGGGCCACAGAGAGACCAAGGGCAGCGCCCAGAAGCCGCGCGTGCTCCCTGATGTGCTTGTCCTCCTTCCCCGTCCCGTGGGAGAGCAGTGCAGTCCTCACACGGGCGAGGGCTCCTCCAGAGGCAGGGGCTGTGCTGCGGTGGCTGTCCTTGTGTCTCCAGGGCCTGGCACCGGACAGGCTCATGGATGTGTCCCATAAGCACTTGTTGACTTAAAGACCCAAGAAGTCCAGAGAGGTTAAGTAGGCAGCCCAGGGCCTCACAGCAGTGGTATTGGCACCCAGGCCTGCCCTTAGGGCCAGCCTTCCGTGTGCTCCAGGGTAGGGTGGTCAGAGTGACCCTGATGGCCATGTCTGGGCAAAGGGTGGCATTTGTGCTGGCTCCCGAAGGGTAAGGTGGATTTCACCGACCCCAGGAAGAGGCCGGAGACACCTCCTAAGTGGGGAAGACAGACACAGGAGCTGGTAACCCTGGCCCTTAGCAGCCCCCACAGCCACTGAGCCATATCCTGGGGAGCTGGAGAAAGGAGCAGGCCCTGGGGTGGAGGATCAGGGCAGGCTGCGGGGCCACTAGATGGTAGAGACTTCCTGTGTAGACCAGCCCACATGTGCCAGGGGGTGGCATGGATGGCAGTGGGTCAGAGTTGATGGCCAATGTGTGCCGGGGGTGGTGTGGACCGCAGTTGGGGGGGGGGGTGGCGCAGCTGATGGCCAGTCTGCCAGGGGGTTGCGTGGACCGTGGTGGTGGGGGGTGGGGCTGATGGCCGCGGCCGTGGGGACCGCAGTTTGACCTACTGGACCAGGACTCCCTGCACGAATCCCAGGAGCAGACACTGATGGAGGAGGCGCCACCCCGGGCCCAACACAGTTACAAGTACTGGCTTCTTCCTGGCCGCTGGACGTCTGTGCGCTATGAGCGGCTCGCCCTGCTGGCCCTGCTGGACCGGTGAGCACTCAGCCCCCCGTCCTCTGTTGTTCCTAGCCTCAGGCCTTCCAGACTCTGGGAACGTGTGGAGGCTGTCATGGCCACAGAGAGCCTAACTGCTGGGTCACTGAGGGTGCATGGAGGGCTGGAATTTGCAGTGGGGTTGCTTTAGGTTCTTCTGGGGGCAGATGTTTGGCCTGGTGGGGGTGCTCTGATCATTCCTCTCTCAAAATTTTGCTAGAGGGAGACATTGCTCCTATGCGGTGTGGGTTTTTTTTATTTGCTTCTGTGTTAGAGTCAATTAAATTGAATCCTATACAGCCTAAAGAGCCAGAAAGTTGTGTGTCTTAGCTTCCATTTTTTTCTGGGAGGAAACTGAGGCCCAGAAAGGCAGAGATGTCAGGTGACTTCTGTTGTCTGGGTGGCTTCCTGCGCTCTGGATTTCTCCCAGCACTGTGAGCGGTGCTTTGGGGGAGCGGGAGGCAAATCGGCCAGATCCCAGAGTGTGGCCCCTGAGGTTTCCGGGTCTAGAGGGGACAGAACCTGGGACTGGGTGCAGGGTAGCAGTGAGCTGGCTTCCTGGAGCAGGTGCAGCCTGGCCCTGCCCAAGGTTATAGCTCTGGATACTCAGGATGACAGCTGGCATGGGCGCCAGCCTGGATGTGGGTCTTTGTGGCTGGGTCCGGTCCCCCACCCCCACCCCCTAATCCCTTGCCCCGCCAGTACGGGAGGAGGTAGGCGTGCTCTGACCCGGCGGTCTCTCCAGGACGCGCGGGCTGCTGGAGAACATCCTTGGTGTTGGCCTGAGCAGCCTCGTCGCCTTCCTGGGCTACCTGCTGCTGCTCAAGGGCTTCTTCACGGACATCTGGGTCTTCCAGTTCTGCCTGGTCATCGCCTCCTGCCAGTATTCCCTGCTGAAGGTCAGGCATGGCCTCCTGGGTCTCCTCCCACAACTCCTCTTGAGGGGGTCGAGCTAGAAAGCAGATAAGATGTTTCACGTTCCCTGCAACCACCACCCTCCCAGCCCCATCCAACAAATGAAGGAACTGAGGCTCAGAATAGTTGAAGGGGGAGTCCTGCCCTGGTCCCTCATAATGCCTGGGAAGTGGAATCAAACAGGTCCCAGGCCTCTCACCCTCCTGTGGGCGAGGCTCTGGTCACCAGTGTAGCTCCTGTCTCTTCCAGAGTGTGCAGCCGGATGCCGCCTCCCCCATGCATGTGAGTACAGCCGAGCACGTCTCCCTGCAAGGCCTGGGCCTGGGCGGGGCTGAGACCGTCACCATTCCCCGTTGCCTCCAGACCCCAGATCCTTCTGCCCCCAACCCTGCCAAGCTCTCTTGGACCCAGGGCTGGGGCCAGGGCACGTGAGCATGTGTTTGTGAGTAGGGCGTTCAGTGAGGGAGGCATGGCTCCTCACAGGCCCCCTCTCCAGGGCCACAATTGGGTGATCGCGTACAGCCGACCTGTCTACTTCTGCATCTGCTGTCTGCTCATCTGGCTGCTGGACGCCCTGGGCTCCGCGCAGCCTTTCCCGCCCGTCTCTCTCTATGGCCTCACGCTGTTCTCTGCCTCCTTCTTCTTTTGTGCCCGTGACGTGGCCACTGGTAAGGCGGGTAGGGTTGAGGTTGCGGGGGGGTTGGGGGGCAGCCGGCAGACTGACCGGGCCTCCGCTTCCCCTCCCTGCCAGTGTTCACCTTGTGCTTCCCATTCGTCTTCCTCCTGGGCCTCTTGCCCCAGGTGAACACCTGCCTCATGTACCTGTTGGAGCAGATAGACATGCACGGCTTTGGGGGCACAGGTATGGAGCCCAGGGTGGGGTTCGGGGGTGGGTCTTTGAGGGTATGAGGCTCTCCAACTGTGGGTCTAGCACTTCGCTGAGGCTTCTCCAAGTCTATGTGCAAGATTGTAAGTGCCCATATCTTCTTCTCCCGTCTCCTCCCCAGGCAAGTGGTTTAAACCCGAGAATGCCAAAAGTCCTGCAGGCCTCTCTGGGCTGGGGGAGCAGAAAACAGTGGGCCGGGTCCCGAGTCCAGGGGAGGTTAGCCTCTGGAAGTTGAGGGGCAGCGGGGTCAGTGCCATGGGGCCTAGAAGGTGCGATCTGGCTTTACTTGATGTCGCTCGCCTTGCAGCCGCCACCAGTCCCCTTACCGCCGTCTTCAGCCTCTCCCGCAGCCTACTGGCCGCTGCCCTGCTCTATGGCTTCTGCCTCGGGGCCATCAAGGTAGGGATTACCTGTGGGGGGCCAGGAGGCGTCCAGAGCCTGGGGGTTGTTGGGATGGGGCTGTGAATTACACTCCACAGTGGCTTCTCCCCCAGGGTGCGGGGGGGCACCCTCACGCCCTGACCAGCATGGGTTCCCTCCCCAGAGTCCTTGGCCAGAGCAGCACGTCCCTGTCCTCTTCTCCGTCTTCTGTGGCCTCCTGGTGGCACTGTCCTACCACCTGAGCCGGCAGAGCAGTGACCCCACCGTGCTCTGGTGGGTGCCTGCGTGGGCCTGTCTGTGCGTGCACGTGTGTCTGTGTGTGTGTCTGTGTGTGTATCCGTGCATGGCAGGGGTTGGGGGCAGGGTCTGCACATGTGCTGTCACCACCCGACCCCAGGGCCTGTGGGAGGAGGGGCAGCCTCCCAGACCCAGGCCCCTGACTCTTCTCATGGCCCTACCCCCCAGGTCTCTGGTCCGGAGCAAGCTCTTCCCCGAGCTGGAGGAGCGGAGCTTGGAGACCGCCCGCGCTGAGCCCCCAGACCCACTGCCAGAAAAGATGCGCCAGTCAGTGGTAAGTGCCCAGAGTCCCGGGGTCCAGTCTTGGGGGGAAGGGTGTGCTCGGTCACCGGTGGCGGTGGCACCCACGCTGGTGTTTCCTGACCCTGCAGCGCGAGGTCCTGCACTCCGACCTGGTGATGTGTGTAGTGATTGCTGTGCTCACCTTCGCCATCAGCGCCAGCACCGTCTTCATTGCCCTGAAGGTTTGTGGGGCACAGGCCAGCCCTCTCGCCCACTCAGGTCTTTGCCAGAGCCTGAACGTCCTGAGGGCTGGGCAGCTATGGCCTCACGCCCTTCTCGGGCCCTGGTTGACCTACACCAGGCAGCCCGAGGCTGAGCCTCCTCTCCTCCTTGCAGTCCGTGCTGGGTTTTGTGTTGTACGCGCTGGCGGGGGCCGTGGGCTTCTTCACACATTACCTGCTGCCCCAGCTCCGCAAACAGCTGCCCTGGTTCTGCCTGTCGCAGCCCGTGCTGAAGCCGCTGGAGTACAGCCAGTACGAAGTGCGGGGTGAGCGCCTCTGGCCCGGCTGGGCCCTCCACCCCGCCCGCCCTTCCAACAGGAGCTGGGGCCTCCCAGCTCGGCGCCAGCAGGGGGCGGCCTCTGCCCACACCGCCCTGCGGCCCCTTCACCGCCCTCTGCTCCCTCTCCTGTGCCCGCCTCAGCCCCTGGCTCACTCGCTCTGCCTGCTCTGCCCTTCCCCTCCCCGACTTGTGGACTCTGAGCAGGTAGGAGTAGAACTCCAGGAGGTGGTGTTGAGAAATACAGACTGGTTCTTAATGAACTAGACCAGTGCAGCGCACGCTGACTTGTGCAACACAGATTCCCTGGAGCTTGTATTTGAATACCTGGGTTTGTGGTACGAAGGTCTGCGTGCTTGTTTTTCTTTGTGAAGGATCTTGTTTACTGGGCCAGCATCTCCATGTGGCTACAGTCACCTTGAGCCAGTGACAGGGACCTGGTCCGAAGGACCCTGTGACTGAGGGTCACTGTGAACTTGGGCCTCATCCAATCTGTCCTGACTCCGGTGGACCCTGGGGGTGTTGTCATCATCCTTTATTTCAGATAGCCGAATGGGCAGAGCAGTTACCCTGAGCCCCCCACACACCCTGCCTGGGCCTCATCGCCCTCATTTGATTTGCCGAATATCAACACCCCCCAGCTGCTCAGAAATTCTAGGGGCCCAGAACTGCGCACCCCCACATCCTGGGCTCTTCCCTCCCGCCAGCTTCCCTCGGAGAGCACGCCCGTCCTCCCCTGCAGCAGGAGGAGGGTGTGGAGGGCCCAGAGCTCGACAGCAGTCCCACCTTCCTGCCTGTGGTTGCAGGTGCTGCCCAGGTGATGTGGTTTGAGAAGCTGTACGCTGGCCTGCAGTGTGTGGAGAAGTACCTCATCTACCCAGCCGTGGTGCTCAACGCCCTCACGGTGGACGCTCACACAGTCGTCAGCCACCCAGACAAGTTCTGCCTCTAGTGAGGACCACCGGCCCCCTGGTCATCCCACCGTCTACCTGCCCGAGTAACCCAGGGGGAGACTGAGTACCCTTGGCCAACAAGCATAAGTAGGCCCCCAGCCTCTGACACCCTTTCCAGTGAAGCACCTGCCTCTTCAGGAGCAGACGTGTCCCTCCAGTACGCCTGAAGTTGGGGGGCTTAGTGCCCTCTTCAGGGAGCAGAGACAAAGGTCACTGGCCCAAAAGAGCCAGGCCCCGCCCAGCAGAGCCCAGGCCAGGGCCTGCAAGGGGTGGGCACCCCCCCCACCGCCCGGCCCCTAAAGCCTGCCTCTTGCCCACAGCTGCCGGGCACTGCTTATGACCGTGGCTGGGCTGAAGCTGCTGCGCTCGGCTTTCTGCTGCCCGCCCCAGCAGTATCTGACCTTGGCCTTCACCGTCTTGCTCTTTCACTTCGACTACCCACGCCTGTCCCAGGGCTTCCTGCTCGACTACTTCCTCATGTCCCTGCTCTGCAGCAAGGTGAGCTGGGGGCTGCACTGCAGACCTCTCCTGCGTCAGTGTGGGAGACCCGCCCCAGGCCGTGGTATCCCCTCTCGGGGCCTTGGCAACACCTCCTCGCAGGGCAGTGGGCAGGCTGAGGGTTAGAGAGCGTAAGTGATTTGCCTCAGGTTTCCTGGAGAGCTGGTGGTCAGCCGAGACTTGAACAAAGACCTATTCCCCGGCTCTGTACTAGAGGCCTACAGTGGTGCCCATGGGGGAGCCTGGCACAGGCCTGAGCTTTCTTCTCACTCCCGTGAGCATTCTGGTCTGGTTTCTGGCCTGGCCCAGGATGGTGGAGATGAGTACTGTGTCCCCCTTTGAGGGCAGGGCCTGTGACTGTCTCTTAACTCTTGGTATCACAGCCGCATCACCAAGAATGGCATAGCCTGAGCAAATCATGTATCTGTTCTACCTTGTCTGAACCTTAGTTTTCCCATCTGCAAAGTGGGACAGTGATAGGACGCTCCCAGGATGATTATATGAATTAAGTAGCTCATGTCCCCTTGGGTGCTCTGTCTGGGGTTGCTAATGGTGTCGGAAGTCCCCGGGGTCTGAGTGGGCACTTGGCGGGCCCCCTTCTCTGTGAGCAGTCCGTGTATCTCTCCCCTCCCCTCTCCACCCCTGCAGCTGTGGGACCTGCTGTACAAGCTGCGTTTCGTGCTGACCTACATCGCGCCCTGGCAGATCACCTGGGGCTCAGCTTTCCACGCTTTTGCCCAGCCATTCGCCGTGCCACGTACCCAGCCTGCCGCTTGCGGCCTGGGCGGGGGTGTGCAGGGAGGGCCGTCGCCCGGATTGGGGGGCTCCAGGCGGGCTGGCAGGGGTGGAGGGGTCATGAGGGAGGCCGGGGAGGGTCCTGCGTGCCCGCCACCTCCTTGACTCGCGCCCAGACTCGGCCATGCTGTTCGTTCAGGCCCTGCTCTCGGCACTCTTCTCCACGCCTCTCAACCCGCTGCTGGGCAGCGCCGTCTTCATCATGTCCTATGCGCGGCCCCTCAAGTTCTGGGAGCGTGACTACAAGTGGGTCTCTTGGGACGGAGGCGGTCGCTGTGTGGGACCCTGAGCGGGACTGGCGGGGAGCAGGCAGCTGGACGGGCAGGTTGCGGGGAGATCGGATGGAGATTGGAGGCTGGACTGGGGAGGGGCACCGTGGGCTGACCCACAGGGACACAGCTTGAGCCAGGCCAAGGCCTGTGGATCACACCCTGGGCTTGCTGGCTGTGTGGTGCCCCTGGGGGGGTTTCCCTCATGTCTGTGAGCCTTACCCTCCCCTTATCATGGGGCTCTTGTGGCATCTGACTCAGAGTATGGGGGTGCAAGCCCAGAGGGGCGTGGTGGGGAGTGGCAGGAACTGTCACCTGAGCCTGGGGCAGCCTTGCCCTCTCAGCCACCTGTGTATCACCCTGTCTCTGAACAGCACTAAACGCGTGGATCATTCCAACACCCGCCTGGTCACTCAGCTGGACCGGAACCCCGGTGTGTACCCAGCCATTGGGAGCTTTGGGGCCGGGCCTCCCTGGGGAGGGAGCCTTGCTCACTTGTCATGTCCATCTGTCTGTCTTTCCTGGGTCCCAGGCGCTGATGACAACAACCTCAACTCGATCTTCTACGAGCACTTGACCCGCTCGCTCCAGCACACACTGTGTGGGGACCTGGTGCTGGGCCGCTGGGGCAACTACGGCCCTGGCGACTGCTTCGTCCTGGCCTCCGACTACCTCAACGCCCTGGTCCACCTCATCGAGGTCGGCAACGGCCTCGTCACCTTCCAGCTGCGTGGCCTCGAGTTCCGAGGTGAGCCAGGGTGCCGCCTTTGTCAGTGTGTGAGGGCCGGACCCTAACCCTGCTGTACCCCAGTTTGCTGGGGCCCTTGAGCAAGGCATTCTCCGCTACAGGCCCCATGGCCTGGGATTCCTAGTCTGAACGTTGAGGCAACAGGCTTTCTTTGGCCCACCCCTGTCCCTGCCCTGACTGTGGCAGGTCTGTAGTGAACAGGCTGCTCCGGTGGAAGCTCCAGCCTGGGGCTCCTGCTGGCCTGCTCTGTGGACTCAGGTCTGGCCCAGGTTGGGCCCACGCATAAGCCCTGGGGAGTGAGCCAGCTCCTGGCCCTCAGGAAGATGTACGTGGCAGGTACCAGCTTCAGAAGAGGCCCCCGAGTGCAGAGAGGCTCGAAGCACAGGTCGGAGCAGCACGAGCCTGCGCTTGTCTTTGCGTCTATAAGTGAGGGACCTGGCCCTGTCCGTCCTGAAACTGCCACCCTAGTCCCACCCCACCATGGCCACTGGGAGTTAGCAGGAGAAAGGGGCTCGTTGGTTCATCCATTCACTAAGTAACGGTGACTCCCGTTGCCTCCAGGGGTGGGCCTGGGCACTCTGGGGAGGAGGCAGGCGGGGATGTGCCCGTGTCCCCTGACTGGCCCCCCTCCCCACAGGTACATACTGCCAGCAGCGCGAGGTGGAGGCCATCACCGAGGGTGTGGAGGAGGACGAGGGCTGCTGCTGCTGCGAGCCAGGCCACCTGCCACGGGTCTTGTCCTTCAATGCGGCCTTCGGGCAGCGCTGGCTGGCCTGGGAGGTGACGGCCAGCAAGTACGTGCTGGAGGGCTACAGCATCAGTGACAACAACGCCGCGTCCATGCTGCAGGTGTTCGACCTCCGCAAGATCCTCGTCACCTACTACGTCAGGGTAGGAGGGTGAGGCTGGGTGGCCGGGGCCCCACGCTCAGGGCTCGCTGGCCAGGAGCTTCCCGAAGGCCACCTTCTGGGTCTCTGGGAGCCTGTTCTGTCCAAGGGACGCCAGGGCCTCAGAGAGTGGAAGTATCTTCCAAAGCGTCACTGCCAGACTGGGTCTCTGAGGCCCCGTGACTCTGCCTGTCGGGGCCTGGGGTGGGGGCCCTCTGTCATCGCCTCCAGGAGGCTCCCATGGGGTGGTGAGTACTGGGGGCCAGTGGGCAGCACGTACACAGATCTCTCTGAACTTTGGTCCTGGGAGGGGCATTGCTGATGCCCACCTTCCAGACCACCAGCCCTGCACCACGCCCCACCAGCACAGAGAGACAGTATAGCTGACCATGGTGGTGTTAACACAGCTTTAGGAGCATCTGTCAAGCAGCGGTGCTTACTAAGGGGTGGGCTCTGCCAGATACCTCTCCTGAGCTGGGTGAAGCCCACCACACCTTGCAGGAGACATGCTGCTGCCTTAGATGTGGAAAGTGCCTTGCCTGAGGCCCCAGCATCAGGAGGAAGTGCTGGAGCTAGGCTTAGCCTGGGCTGGGCCTCCCTGTCTCAACCTAGGCCCTCCAAGCCAGGCCTGAGGGGCTCTAGGCCTGCTGTGGGGCAAGGGGTTGGGGAGGCACAGTGTGGGGTCCCAAGGGAGCCCTGGACTGGGTTGTGGGACGCCTGCGATGTTGCTTTCTTTGCCTTCGTTTGGCCCTTTGAGAAGTAGGGATTCTTGCAGTTCTGTGAAGTGGCAGGAATGACAAGGGCACTACAGGAGTGGGGTGACGGGGTCACAATCAGGTCCCCTCACGCTCTCTTGGCATCCACCCTGCAGCATGTCATGGGCCCAGAAGGGACGTGCGGCTTGTTGGGAGTCCACGGAGCCTGCTCACCTGAGGTTCTCTTGGGCGGTCCTGTGTCCCCCAGCTGACTCTTGCTGCCAGTGGACGCCCCGTCTGTGTCACTTGTCAGAGAAACTACTTTCTCAGATGTTTTTTCCCATGCCCTCACTCACTCCTAGGGAAGAGCTTATACTGTGGCCATTTTGCCCAGGTTCTTGACCCCCCACGTCCTACCGGAGCTGCCCTGCTGGTCCCCTTACTGCCGAGATGCCCCTTGTTCACAGCCACTGCACCAGCCTCCGCAGCTCTGGGTTCCCCACCCCTCCCCCAGGCAGAAGGCAATGGCTCCATCCAGGGCAGCACACAAGATCCCATAACCTGACTGACTGCCAACTGACGGCCTCAGACTGCCCATCCATCATGTCTGTACCAGCTGCATACTGTCCAAAAGCTCCTCCATTCACCCATGCCCCTGCTTAGAAACCAGCAGAATCTTTCTTTTTTAAATGTGTATTTTATTATTTCCTTGGCCGAGTCAGGTCTTAGTTGCGGCTCAAACGATCCTCGTTGTGGCACGCAGTCTCTCTAATTGTAGGCGGGCTCAGTAGTTGTGGCATGTGGGCCTAGTTGCCCTGTGGCGTGTGGGGTCTTAGTTCCCAACCAGAGATGGAATCCGCGTCCCCTGCTCTGCAAGGTGGATTCTTAACCACTGAAGTCCCCAGCAGATTCTCTTAAGGGGTCCAGGAGCCCCTGGCTTGGGTACAGATGCTGTGCCTCGTTTTTTTGAGGGGAAGTGCTGTGGCCATCACACTTAACGCTCTCTTGAGGGACCCATGACCCAAGCACCTGCCACAGGCAGCACCCTCTAGTGGATGCTCTGTGAGAAGGGGTGCTTCCTGTCGGCTTTCCCCTTCCTCTTCCCTGACCGAGATAAGGAACAGACAGGCCTGTGTGGCTTCAGGGAGCTGAGATGGGAGAGGGGACAGGTGTCCTGGGAAGCTGACTTCAGCGCAGTCTAAGGCAGAAGCTTCTCTTTTTTTTGGTCAGGCCACATAGCTTGAGGGATCTTAGTTCTCCAACCAGAGATCGAACCCAGGACCTCTGCGGTGAAAGCGCAGAGTCCTAACCACTGGACCACTAGGGAACTCATGAGGAGAAGCCTCTGTCCCCTGACACTGTCTCCCCTAGTGGCCAGGGCGAGGGCACGCCCCCAGTCACTGACCCCTGCCCTCTTCTCACAGAGTATCATCTACTACGTGAGCCGCTCTCCCAAGCTGGAGGCCTGGCTGAGCCACGAAGGCATCGCAACGGCCCTGCGTCCCGTGCGGGCACCTGGCTACGCTGACTCCGACCCCACCTTCTCCCTGAGCGTGGACGAGGACTACGACCTTCGCCTCTCTGGCCTCTCGCTGCCCTCCTTCTGCGCTGTGCACCTAGAGTGGATCCAGTACTGTGCCTCCCGGCGCGGCCAGGTCCGGCCACCACCAGCCTGGGGCTGCCCTCTCCCCCTCGGCCTCCCCCCTCCCCGTGTGGGTTCTTCTCGCCCTCAGCCTCCCTTGGCCTGGGCCCCAGCCCCTGCCCCAAGTGCCCTGTGCCAGGTCTGAGCTGGGGTCTGGGGACGGGGGTCCTTGTGCCGCAGCCTGTGGACCAGGATTGGAACTCGCCGCTCGTCACGCTGTGTTTTGGCCTGTGTGTGCTGGGCCGCCGGGCCCTGGGGACCGCCTCGCACAGCATGTCTGCCAGGTGAGTGCCCGGCCCAGCCTGTCGCCCTCCCCTCTACCTGCTGACAAGCCCTGGGCCTATGGCTGCAGCCCCCAGGGCCACATCAGTCCTTCCTTCAGCGCGGCTCCTTTCCCCATGGGACCCCACCTGTTCGTCACCATCGCCCTGTGAGGGACTGACCACCTTGTCAAGATGGGGAAACTGAGGCCCAGCGTGAAGCGTGGGCTGCCCTCTGAGCCCTGCACACAGAGCCAGCGCTGAGGAGCCCCCGCGCGCTGGTGCATTCATCCCTCCTCCTCTTCTCCAGCCTGGAGCCCTTCCTCTACGGCCTGCACGCCCTGTTTAAGGGGGACTTCCGGATCACCTCACCTCGGGATGAGTGGGTCTTCGCCGACATGGACCTGCTTCACCGCGTGGTGGCGCCCGGGGTGCGCATGGCCCTCAAGCTTCACCAGGTAGGCAGAGGTATGCCCAGGCAGGGTGGGCAGGCAGTGAACCCACCGCCCAGGGCAGGGGCAGCCCACCTCGGCCCTCCCATCCTCCCCGCAGGACCACTTCACGTCCCCGGACGAGTATGAGGAGCCGGCAGCCCTGTATGACGCCATCGCAGCCAATGAGGAGCGGCTGGTCATCTCACACGAGGGCGACCCGGCCTGGCGCAGTGCCATCCTCAGCAACACGCCCTCGCTGCTGGCGCTGCGCCACGTCCTAGACGACGCCTCAGACGAGTACAAGATCATCATGCTCAACCGGCGCCACCTCAGCTTCCGCGTCATCAAGGTGGGGTCAGCCGCTCACCCCACCTGGCCCCCTTCCTGCCGCAGCCTCCTGACACCCCCCTGCCCCCACACATGTGGCCCCCGCAGGTGAACCGGGAGTGCGTGCGTGGCCTCTGGGCCGGGCAGCAGCAGGAGCTGGTGTTCCTGCGCAACCGCAACCCCGAGCGCGGCAGCATCCAGAACGCCAAGCAGGCTCTCCGCAACATGATCAACTCCTCCTGCGACCAGCCGCTGGGCTACCCCATCTATGTGTCTCCCCTCACCACCTCGCTGGCCGGCAGCCACCCTCAGCTGCGGGCGCTGTGGGGTGGC
Organism: Odocoileus virginianus; assembly: GCF_023699985.2. NCBI lineage: Eukaryota > Metazoa > Chordata > Mammalia > Artiodactyla > Cervidae > Odocoileus > Odocoileus virginianus. The sequence continues at coordinate 37,695,491 of NC_069701.1, forward strand.
CCCGTCAGCCTGGGTGCCATCGCCCACTGGCTTCTGCGCAGCTGGGAGAGGTGAGCTCTGACCCCTGCCTCTGGGGTCACAGGGGAGGAAGCAGAGGTTCACAGAGAGGAAGTGGTGCTCTCTGAGGTCTGACTGAGGAAGCACCGGAGCCAGGAGCGAACCCCAAGCTGACCCAACTGCACACCCTGCCCCCTCAGCCAGAGCCGAAGGTGGTCTTTAGCCTGAAGCACCATCGATAATGCCACCTTGAAAAATTCTGTAGGGGCTTCCCTGGTGGTCTAGTGGTCTAGTGGGTTTCCACCTCAAGGGGCATGGGTTCGATCCCTGGTCAGGGAACTAAGATCCCACATGCTTCGCAGTGTAACCTTAAACAAACAAAAAAAAAACACCCTGTAAAGTAGATAGCAGAATCTTTTAGAAATAGGACTAGGATCTGAGATGTTAGGTGGTCTGTCTTGGGTCGGGGACTTGTGCTTGTGAGGGCATTGCACCCTCCTCCCACCACCAACCTCGTCTCTGTTTCCCCTCACCCAGGCTTCACAAGGGCTGCGGTGCCGGCTGCAATAGTGGCGGGAACGTGGATGACTCAGACTGTGGCGGAGGCGGTGGCTTGACCTCCCTCAGCAATAACCCCCCCTTGGCACAACCCACACCTGAGAACACAGCAGGTGAGCAGACAAGGCCTGGCTGAGCCCGTGAGAGGGAAGGGCAGCCTAGCGACTGAAGTCTGCCCTCTTATCTGTCTCCCACAGGCGCTGGGGACCAGCCCCTCCCACCAGGCCCAGCCTGGGGCCCGGGGCCCTCCCTGAGCGGCTCTGGTGATGGGCGCCCCCCTCCTCTGCTACAGTGGCCACCCCCTCGGCTCCCTGGACCATCCCCCGCTTCGCCAGCCCCCCCTGAGGGTCCTAGGCCCTCAAGGCCCCCTGCCCCTGGTCTCCTAAGTTCTGAGGGTCCCAGTGGGAAGTGGAGCCTGGGGGGTCGGAAGGGGCTAGGGGGATCTGAGGGGGAGCCAGCCTCAGGGAGCCCTAAAGGAAGCACCCCCAAATCTCAGGTAAGGCTCTTCCAGCGGGGTCAGGTCTGGGCGGCTCAGGTCTGCTCCCCCACCACCAACCTGTCTCCCTTCCCTCAGGCGCCCCTAGACCTCAGCCTCAGCCTCAGCCCGGACATCAGCACTGAAGCCTCACCCCCCAGAGCAGTGCAGGACATTCACTGCTTGGACAGCAGTGCTCCTGAGACTGGCACGCCCACCGGGGCCCTGGGCGACTGGCCTGCCCCTGCTGAGGAGCGAGAGAGCCCGGCAGCTCAGCCCCTGCTGGAGCATCAGTACTGAGTGGCCTGGCGCCCTCTGGGCCTCAGATGTATTTGGGGACTTGGACCCCCGGCCTCTGGCCCTTTCTGCTGGACCACAGAACCGAGTGGCTTTGGTTTCCACATGTGAACCCTGACCTCTGGCTGCCTTAGCCAGAGCACCGGAACTGAATAGCCCAGACCTCTGACCTTGACCCCTGATCTCTCATCCCTAATCCAGAGCCTGGGCTCCCCAAACTGAGGCAGGCAGCATCCCAGTTGGGCCCTAAGAGCCAAACCCATGGGCTGGTCCCACTTCAAGCCCATGGCCAGGACTGACTTTGCCCCTCAGCCTGCACTGCCTGCTGGGGTGGCCCTTTGGCCTTGGACTTGGGGCTGAAATGTGGGAAAGGGGGATTTCTTTTTCCTTTTTTTTTTTTTTTTCGTGCTTCGGAGACACCAGAATTAATAACACTATTTTTGATTTTGGTTGGCAGTTTCTTCTTCTATCTGGGGGTGTTTGGGTGGAGGGTAGAGGAGGTGGTCAAGTCAGGTTAGAGGAGCACAAAGAGGTCAAGGTTAGACTAGGGTGGGGCTCAAGTGGGACTGGATCCTCTTTGCCACTTGCCTGTTCCCTTTTTAAACCTTGACCTTAAGTTTGCAGTTGTTCTGCTTCTCACGCCAAAATGTTCAAAGATTTCTAGCTCCAATGGCAGGTTCCTACAGTTATCAGCCTAACCCTTGGCCAGTCTTTCTCTGAGCCTCAGTTTCTCCAGTTGTAAATAAGAGATGACACCCATCTAAGGCCTTTTAAGAGTACATGAGACTGTGTGTAGAGCCGCGCTTACAAATACTCATGAATAGTGGCCCTTCCTGAGTACTTGGGTCTGTGTGCAGGCCTGCAGCCCAACACTAGGCGTCCCGGTCTAGCCCCAAAATTGGTTTGGAAGGCCGGTACACTTGTTCCGGTTTCTCGGCCAAGGGCTAGAGGCCCGACAGTTTCACAGCTTGCCGGGCCGGGCCTGGCTCAGGGCAAGCGGTTCGCCTGCGCTCCGCGCTGACCGCGGCCAGGCCTCGAGTCCCCGCCCGATGCGCTTCCCGCCGCGGAGGACTCCCGGGCCGGCCCCGCCCCTCCTCCCCGGCCCCGCCCCCGGCGTGGCCCCGCCCCCAGGCGGAGCCGGCGCCCGGAGCCGCCGCCGGAGAGCAGGCAGCGGGACCCCAGCGCAGGAGGAGACGGCCGGGCGGGAGCCCCAGAGGTACCGGCGGGAGCGGGGGAGCGGCGGCACCGTGTCGGGCTGGACAGGGGGGGAGGTGGCCTGCCGGTCAGCCAGGGTGGTGTGTGGGTGGTAGGGGATCCTCGCCGAGTTTGCCGCCTGCACCCTCCCAACCTCCCACTGGGCTCCAGTCCCAAGTCAGCACGTCCAGTCCCCTGCCTCTAACTGGTGCCGCCCCCACCTCCTTTGCGTGGACAGCCCGGCCCGGTCTGTGGCGGATGAGTGAGTGGATGCGGCGATTCCCGGCTCCTCTCAGAGGAGCTGGCGACTGTCTGGCTGCCTGCTGGCTGTGTGCCGGGCACCCCCTGTTCTGGGGCTCCCCTTCTCCCCTGGCGGCCTCCGACCCAGCTTTTGCACACCGCCCCCCAGTCCCGAGCCTGGCCTGGGAGGAAACATCTGTCGCGCCCCCTGGCAGCAGAAGTGGGGTCATGACCTCCAGATGTGCTGGGAAGCGTCCAGCGCCTCCTCCTGGGGCAGCCAGGCCTTCCGGATCTGTGGGAGCGGGCCGGCCCCCTCCTCGCCAGTGACACAGGCCGCAAGGAATGTCCTGGCCTCAATGGACCCTGTGTGAAGCTGCCGGGTGGGGGGCAGAGCCCAAGAACACCCCTCAAGGCAGGGCCAGAGCCCAGCCGGCAGTGGGCCAGAGCAAGAAGCAGCCCCCAGCTGTGCACACACAGATACACAGAGCTCGACCTGCACGGAGGGGGAGCCTGCACAGACCCCTGCCTCGTGTCCCCTCCCACCCCATCACACACACACTTCACACACACACACCACAGCCCAGGCCCCGGAGCTTGGCCCATGGAGTCAGGGCCTGCATCTGCCACCATACGCTTAACACATGGCCAGCTTTGCTCGCTTCCCCTTGCTTGCAGTCTCCCGGCAGGGTTGGGAAGGGACAGGTAGGGTTAATTAACCCCATTTTGGAGATGAGAGTACAGAGGCTCAGGGTCAGCATCAAGAACTTTGTTCTAGGAGAAGCTAAGGGAGGAGGCACCCTGAGCTCTTGAAGGCCTGCCCTCGCTTGGTTCTGGAGCTCTAGCTGAGGGGTGCAGAGCGTCTGCCCCCACCCCCTCCCAGCCCAGCCCCACGTAGCCCTAGCTGACGCATGAAAACCCGCCAGCAGGTGCCTGCACCTCGAGTGGGTCACCCACAGCCCTGCCCCAGCCGCCCACTCCATCCTGGGTTCGTCTGAGGGTGGCCGCCTCACGTTCTCACACCACCCCTTCTTTACACCTGCCCCTGGTCTCCACACGTTTCCGCACTTAGCAGGTCCCTGGGGCCTTCGGCGTCTCGTACATCCTGTGAGACCTCAAGCCTTAGCCCAGCCCCCCACCTGCCCACACCTACTCACACAGAGCTCAGCGTGGTGAGGACTGACAGGCCCAGGTTCAAATCCTAGCTGACCCAGAGTTGCTTCAGGCAAGAGCAGTCCCTTATGGGCACTTCGGTTTGATTGTCATGTGGGGTTCAGAATGCCCTGTCAAGCCTCTATGTGGCCAGGTAGGCCGAAGTGCCCAAGGGTCCCCGTTCCAGCAGAGGGGCCTGGTCACCAGGACTCCCTCCCCTCCCCCCAGGCATGGCCACAGAAGGCTGCAGGAGGGTGAGCCTAGACCTGTCCATCAGGTTGGGGTGACCGAGGTCCCATGACTGAGCTGGTGTGACCCCAGCACCTTCCTCAGGATGTGGGGCTGGGCAGGGGGCTGGGCCCAGAGCTGGGGCCACTTCCTGCATTGAAGGAAGTCCTCTTGCCGTCCGTGCTGACTGGCCACTGCCCCCTGGGAACCCCTGAGTCCTTGAGGTATTGAGGCGGTGAGGGCCAGGGCATTGAGGCCCAGCCGCTGGGTGCTGAGTTCCTCTGGGATCCTGGAGGAAGTGGGAGGAGCAGGGAGGAAGGTCTCTGGGGACAGGACGTCCTCCCTTTGTCAAGTGGGCAGGACCCAGACACCAGTTGGCCCCATGGGTTTCCCGTCCCAGTGGAGACAAATCATCTGTCTGGTTGGGCCAGGTCTTGGTGGGGACCCTCACCCTGGGCCCAGACCACAGCCAAGGTGTGAGTGGGAGCTGGGGAACCCTGGCGGCCCCAGGGCGGCCCAGGGCTCCCAGGCCCTCAGGGCCAAGGTCGCCACAGCCCAGCCCCTGGCCCTGCCCGGTGCTGAGCTGGAGGAGGGGGCTGAAACCTCAGCCCCAGGCAGACGAGGAAGTGGCCAGGAAAGCGGAAGCGGCTTTGATGGTCGCGGAGGGGGCCGGAAGCCAACCCGCGTGGGGAGGACCAGGCTGGGGGCTGGGTTCCTGTTTTCTCCCCAGGCCCCTCTCAGCAGCCCACTCCTCCCTCAGGGCAGGAACCGGCCTGCTGGCTGGGCACCAACCACCCGCGCCCGCCAATGCGGCCCGGCACCCGGAGAGCCAGGTCCCCAGGTCCGAGGCACGCCCATGTGGGCCGGCGGTGGCGTGGGGAGCCCTCGGCGGGGCCCGGCCCCTGCGCCCACCGATGACCTCTTTGCCCGCAAGCTGCGACAGCCGGCCCGGCCCCCGCTGACGCCGCACACCTTTGAGCCCAGGCCGACCCGGGGCCCACTCGTGCGCAGTGGCAGCGATGCAGGCGAGGCCCGGCCCCCGACGCCGGCCAGCCCTCGCGCCCGCGCCCACAGCCACGAGGAGGCCAGCCGCCCCGCCGCGCCCCCGGCCCGGTTCTTCTCCGACCCGCTGGCACTGCTGGGGCTGCCGGCGGAGGAGCCAGAGCCTGAGTTCCCACCAGTGCCTGAGCCCCGCTGCTTCGCCCACTACGACGTGCAGAGCCTGCTCTTTGACTGGTCTCCGAGGCCCCGGGGACATGGGGCGCAGGCGGAGGCCGGCTCTGGGACCCCAGCCGCAGCTCAGGACCAGACTGCCAGCTCAGATCTGCTGCTCGAGGCGCCTGGCTTTGTGAGCGAGCTCGGGGGTGAAGGCGAGCTGGGCCTGGGAGGACCGGTGTCTCCACCTGTGCCCCCGTCACTGCCCAACGCCGCTGTGTCCGTCCTGGAGGAGCCGCAGAACCGAACCTCCGCCTACAGCCTGGAGCACGCAGACCTGGGCGCCGGCTACTACCGCAAGTACTTCTATGGCAAAGGTGGGGGTCACCTGCAGCGTGCTGTCCTTTCTCTGTCGAGTCCCTGGCTATGTAAAGGGTCAGGCTGTGTCTCTCAGTCAAGGCTGCCCAGGTCTAACCACCTCCCTGCAGCCAAGCCAGGCCTCCCCTCACACCTAGACATGTTCCTCTGCCTCCATCGGGTCATCGTACTCCTCTGGGCTGGGGAGAGATTTCCTCAGGCCATTGCTGGGAGCTAAAATCTGAACCCCTGCACCCGGGCACCTTGTCATCATCAGTGTTCACGAGGGATATTCTGGGGAAGAATATGGACATGCTGGGCAAGGCCATGCAGGATCTAGGCTTTGGAGCAGGGAGGCATAGCCCACTGGATCTGGGGCCAGATATATGGATGAGGCTTAGGGCCCAAGTGTATAATAGATGTGGACAGGAGTCAGGATTTGGCTTGGTAGAATGTGGGCAGGGCTGAGGAGGGGACGGTCTGAGCTAGTGTGATGGGACCTGGAAGGGGCACTTGGTGATGGGTGTGGTCAAGCGAGGGTGGGACTACTGAGGGGCGAGGCCAGTCATCTGCCTCCTGCTCCCGGCAGAACACCAGAACTTCTTCGGACTGGACGAGGCGCTGGGCCCGGTGGCAGTGAGCCTGCGGCGGGAGGAGAAGGAGAGCAGCGGAGGGGGCACTCTGCACAGCTACCGCATCATCGTGCGGACCACGCAGGTGGGGCGGGGTCATGGGAGCCAGGCCGTAGATTGCCTTCGGAGCCGCCTGCGTGTATCCTGAACACCCCTACAACCCCGTCCTTAGCTCCGGACCCTCCGAGGCACCATCTCAGAGGACGCGCTGCCACCAGGGCCCCCCCGAGGCCTGTCCCCGAGGAAGCTTCTAGAGCATGTGGCACCACGGCTGAGCCCCACCTGCCTGCGCCTGGGCTCAGCTTCACCCAAGGTGCCTCGCACGCTGCTCACACTGGACGAGCAAGTGGTGAGTGGGCAGGGCACCCCTGTCCTAGAGCTAGACCTGGTCTGAACCCAGTCTGCCCAGCTCCCAGCCACCCAGCCTTGACCTCACTCTGGATAAGCAAGTGGTGAGTGGGCAGGGCACACCCTCGTCCTAGAGCTCGACCTGGTCTGAACCGAGTCTGTCCAGCTCCCAGCCACCCAGCCTTGACCCTGATCCTGAGCTGGATAGGGACCCCAAGAGAGCTAGCTTTTCAAAAGAAGGGCATGAGAGGTCATCTGTAACTTTGCCTCTCAAGATCTGCAGCATCCACATCACCTGGGGGCTTGTTAGAAAGGCAGGTTCGGGGGCCTACCCCAATCTACTGACTCCGGCCCTGCACGTGAAAAGATCCCTAGATAATTCCCATGTGCCTGTCCGCTGAGGAGCGCTCTCTGATTGCCACCCCCTCTTCTTGCAAGTCCCTCTCATTCTCTGTCAGTTTGCCCTGCAAGGCTGTGCTGGGTCTCCTGCTAGTTTGGGGCGCTCACTCCTTCCACTGAGGGCCCACTCAAGCCAGCTGGAAGTCCTTCCCTTCCCTGTGCCGAAAGCTACTACCCACTGGCCCTGACTTTCCTCCTTGGTCATTCAATCTGTCAGTCACTCAACAAACATTTCCTCACCCCTTGGTACCAGGCTCCAGACTGGATGCTGGAGACCTGTCTAGACCAGGTTCTGTCTTCAAGTAGCTCACAGCCAGGTGGGGAGAGACCCACAGAAAACCATGGATAATGATGAGCAGGATAATAGTGAAAGGGGAATGCTGAGGGCTCCGTGGGGCACCAGGGTAGGGCTGACTGCCTTCCTTGGCCAGGATGTTAGCATCATAGAGGAAATGCAAGAGTTCAAACCAGGAAGGGCAGGCATGTTCTGGGCAGAAGGAACAACCTGGGTGAAGCTTAGAGACTAAGAACTCTTAGGGCCCTGTGGGCAGTTCTGTGTGGCTGGCGTGGGGCTAGGGGTACAGGGTGGCAAAGGCTGGCCTTTGGTCCTGAGGGCGCTGTGGAGCCATGGAAGATCTGAGAGCTCAAGCAGCCCTCTGGCTGCAGTGTGGGGGCTGCACTGGAGGCCAGGCTGAAGGCTGTTGGCAGTCATCCAAGCCAGGCCTGGTGGTGACAATACCAGAGGTGACAGAGTGGCTGGTGGGGGTGTTGTGAGATTCCCCTCCTCCTTGGCCCCTGGGAATGGCATTTTTGTGGAGCCAGGGACCCTGGAGGATGGGCGGGAGGGAAGAGTCACAGGGAGGAGGTGAGGTGGCAGGTGCTAGAAGGACATCCATGCAGCTGCAGCCAGGAAAGGGGCTGCACTGGAGGCTGAGATGGGGGTGTCGTCCATGGAGACGGCTGCTTTGGCCACTGAGGGCAAAGACCAGGTGTGGAGAAGAGGCCCGGACACAAAGGGGGCAGTCCCTGGGGTCACGGGCCAAGTGAAGTTCCAGTTATCCCAAGTGCCAACTATGGTGAGAGTATGTCAGGGTGAAGCCATGCCCATGGTCATTAAGAGGGGCTCGGGGTTTAAAAGTTGGGGTGGAAGTGTGGGGCTCTAGGGGTTAGGAGTGATGAAAGTGGGAACTGTGGGTGTAAACAGGCTTACTGTGAAGAAGGGAGGCGGGAGCTGGAGGGCCCTGGGCTCATTGGCACGGTGGCAGGGCACCCTGAGCTGTGCACAGTTAAGCGCAGGTGCAAAGGAGCCAGAGGAGCTGGGAGCAGAGGGCAAGAGGTGGTGTGGGGCTCCAGAGACTGGGGTTGAGGTGCCTGGGACTCCAGGGGGGAAGACAGGCTGGCTTTGGGCTAAGGAGGATGACTGTGCGGACGCTGATTGGGATCGAGCACCCTCTGTGCAGGGTCCTTTCCGTGAATCACGTCTTCTGTGGTCCCATGAGAACCAGCCGCCTCCTGGTTCCTTCCCACCTTGTCCTCCTCTGCCCTCCTGAGCTCTCAGAGCAGGAGAGACCGAACCCACTTGATAGGGTCATGGCTTAGAGAGGGCAGAGGCAGTCCCACCCCCAGGCCAGTGTCCCGTCTGTGCCCCAAGGCCCCCGGGGTGTTGCTGGGAGACTGAGGCCTGAGCCTTCCGCCTGTGCCCTCCCCCCGCAGCTGAGCTTCCAGCGCAAGGTGGGCATCCTGTACTGCCGGGCGGGCCAGGGCTCGGAGGAGGAGATGTACAACAACCAGGAGGCAGGACCTGCCTTCATGCAGTTCCTCACCCTGCTGGGCGACGTGGTGCGGCTCAAAGGCTTTGAGAGCTACCGGGCCCAGCTGGACACCAAAAGTGAGGCCCAGGGGGTCGGGGTCGGGTGGGGTGGGCAGAGACCTGTGCTGAAGGGCAGGCTGCCTTGGCAAGAACTAGCTGCCAGTTCAGATTTCTGTCTCATCTTGTCCTCGGGCCGGGGCCGGGGGTGGAGAGTTCTCTGGGTAGGCCGAGGACGTGCAGCGGGGGTTGCGAAGGCTGGGAGGGGCTGGGAATGTCCCCCAAAGCTCTGGTGCCCTACTGCCGGAGCTGGGCCATGGGGGTTTCTGGGCACCACCTCCCCCTACCCCCCAAACACAGCCCCAGTCCAGCCTCAGCCTGTTGTGTTGGAAAGGTCCCAGGGCTCCTGGGAGGTGACCTCCTGCCTGCCTTCCCCTCTCAGCTGCTCCACACATGCTGGTGCCTAGGCCAACATCTGTCCTCTCCTGGGACATCCGCCCCCGCCTCTCTTAGCAGACCGTTTCTCATTTCTGTCGTCATTCTATCTCAGCATCCCAACTCCAGGCTGGATCCTGTGGCGGGAGGGGGTGGGGGTTCGGGGCGGGGGTTGGGGAAGGGGAGCAGACAAGGCTGAGACCCTTGGAGCTCATGGCCTGGGGCTTGGCTGGTGGTGGGAAAGAGTTTTCTACCTGCTGGGCGGGAGGCGGGGGGACAGAGGCTGCAGCCTGTGGGCAGGGACGACAGGTCCAAGCCACCCAGATTCCCCTTGCTTTCCGTGTCCCCAACTCCCCGGCCACAGCGGATTCCACGGGCACGCATTCCCTCTACACGACATACCAGGACCATGAGATCATGTTCCACGTATCCACGATGCTGCCGTACACCCCCAATAATCAGCAGCAGGTGTGACGAGGGCTCTGGGGAACCAGGGAGGGGTGCTGCGTGGGCGGGACCTTGGCCTGAGCTCTGCCTACCCCCAGCTTCTCTCCCAGCCAGTGTGACTCCCCAAAGCCAGACACCCCAGCCCTGCACCGGGGGGCCAGTGGGGGACACGGATGCCCAGATTCTGCCTCGCTTGAAAGAGCAGGCACTGGGGAAGCCCCGCTCACATGCCACTCCTCCTAACCTCCAGCTCCTGCGGAAGCGCCACATCGGCAACGACATTGTGACCATCGTGTTCCAGGAACCGGGCAGCAAGCCCTTCTGCCCCACCACCATCCGCTCGCACTTCCAGCACATATTCCTAGTGGTGCGGGCCGAGGCGCCCTGCACTCCACACACCTCCTACAGGTGGGCGCCCTGGGGTTCCAGTTCTGCCAAGGGTGCCTCTTCTTGGACCCTGCCTTTGTCCCTGACTACGGCCTCCCTCCCCATAGGGTGGCCGTGAGCCGCACCCAGGACACGCCGGCCTTCGGGCCAGCTCTGCCGCCTGGCGGAGGTCCCTTCGCGGCCAACGCCGACTTTCGGGCCCTCCTGCTGGCCAAAGCCCTCAATGGCGAGCAGGCGGCGGGCCACGCACGCCAGTTCCACGCCATGGCCACGCGCACGCGCCAGCAGTACCTGCAGGACCTGGCCACCAACGAGGTGACCACCACGTCGCTGGATTCGGCGTCGCGCTTCGGCCTGCCTTCCCTGGGCGGGAGACGGCGGGCAGCCCCACGGGGCCCAGGCGCTGAGCTGCAGGCGGCGGGCGCGCTGGTGTGGGGCGTGCGCGCGGCACCTGGGGCGCGAGGTGCGGCCGGAGCCGAGGCGGGCTGCCCCGACGGCGCCGAGGTGCCCTGCCTGCTGGGCATCTCGGCCGAGGCGCTGGTGCTGGTGGCGCCGCGCGACGGCCGGGTAGTCTTCAACTGCGCCTGTCGCGACGTGCTGGCTTGGACCTTCTCTGAGCAGCGGCTCGACCTGTACTACGGCCGCGGGGAGGCGATCACGCTGCGGTTCGACGGGTCCCCTGGCCAAGCCGTTGGCGAGGTCGTGGCGCGCCTGCAGGTGAGGCGCGGGATTAAGTTCGGGGCGCGGCAGGAAGGAACCTGCTTTGGGACCCCTCGTTTCCGCCGCCTCTCCTACGAAAGGGAGACTCGGAGTACCGGGGGCACACCCAGTCCGGGAGCCTGGCAGAGCTGGAACTAGGGGTCCCCAGGCCGTCTTCCGCGGCTTGGTTGTTAATGCCCTCCCCGGGGGGTGGGAAAGGGTTCGTGTGACCTGGGACGTCCCGGGGCTGGCGCTGGGGCTGCGCGTCCTCTAGCAGCGCCGCTCACGCTCCGCCCCGCCCCAGCTGGTGAGCCGCGGCTGCGAGACCCGCGAGTTGGCGCTGCCCCGCGACGGCCAAGGCCGCCTGGGCTTTGAGGTGGATGCCGCCGGCTTCATCACGCACGTGGAGCGCTTCACGTTCGCGGAGACGACAGGGCTGCGGCCTGGGGCGCGCCTGCTGCGCGTATGCGGCCAGACGCTGCCCAGACTCGGCCCCGAGGCCGCTGCTCAGCTGCTGCGCTCGGCGCCCAAGGTCTGCGTCACCGTCCTGCCCCCCGACGACAGCGGCCGGCCCCGCAGGTCAGGGCGCTTGGATGCAGGGCGGTGGGAGGACCGGGCAGCTTGGCCACCGCGTTGCTTATGCCTACTGTGTCCCACTGGCCACAGGAACCTTGCGTGGAGGCCTTCCTCTGAGAGAACCCCACGTCTCTTATTTAATCACTCCGAACGACTCGTTTCTTATGCGTCGAAGGAAGCCAATTAAGCACTGTCTTCACTGCGGAAAGATCGAAGTGCAGCTCCCACTAGCTTTCTCACAGACACCCTCACACACGCTATTGACTATCTGCTACTTTAAAGCAGGGACATGCAAGCTTCTCCTGTAAAGAGAGAGATGGAAAGTATTTCAGGTTTTCTGGGCTATCTGGTCCCTGCTGCAGGTGCTCAACTCTCTCACAGGTGCTCAAAAGCATCCACAGATGTCACATAATTGATGAGTGTGGACCCCGACGTTTGCATTTCATACGACTTTCACATGCCATTGATACATTCTTTGTGTGTGTGTTTTTCCAACCATTTAAGATCGTAAAAACCAATCCTTAGTGTTTAGTACTCTAGAAACAGGCACATCTGCTAAAAAAGAAAAAAAGCCAAGCGGCTGGATTTGTGCCCAGGCAGTACTTTCTGGATCTCTACACGGAGTGGTTTTCCCACGTTATTTAAACTCTCACAGCAAGCCAGGAGATCAGTAGTATCATCTCCATTTCACGGATGGAGATATTTGATTTGCTCAGGATACGCGCAGGCAGCCCTGTGATTTGAACTGAGGTCTCATGGACAGAGGAGCCCGGTGGGCTACAGCCCACGGGGTCGCAAAGAGGCGGACATTGACTGAAGTGACTGAGCACACACACACACATGCCTGTGGGAACAATGGCCAGCAGCCAGGCAAACCTCTTTCACTGTTGTTAGGCAGCTGGGAGTGCTCTCCTCCTGGAAGCGAGCCTCCGGCACAGCTGGGAGTGGGACTGGTGGTGCTGGACACCCCTCCTGACCCCCTCTTCCCCCCGCAGGAGCTTCTCGGAGCTGTACACGCTGTCTCTGCAGGAGCCCAGCCGGCGGGGGGCTGCGGAGCCGGTGCAGGATGAGGCCCCCGCCGAGGCCCTACTGCCCGACACGAAGCAGCTGCTGCAAGTGTGCCTGAATGACAGCGGTGGTCCTCAGGGGCCTGGGGAGCTGGCGGAGGAGAGGACCGAGTTCCTGCACAGCCAGAACCCGCCGTCACCCTGCAGGTACCCCCTCGGCCTCCCCTCTCCTGCAGCCCGGGAGGCCTCTGCAAGCAGGGGCCGCGGGCAGGCGCAGCCCCAGTGCTGAGCCGTCCCCCTCCTCGCAGCTCCCTGTCCGACGAGGCCCCAGTCCTGCCCAACACCACCCCGGACCTCCTCCTCGCCACCACGGCCAAGCCGGCAGCACCCAGTGCGGGCAGGGAGGCACCGTCCGCTCAGGTGAGCAGAAGCAAGGTTCTGGAGCCCCACAAGCCGGGGTGGGCACAGTGGTCATGGTGGCCATCCCCCATCTATACCCACTTCCGCCCCCCCACCCCAGGACGGGCCAGGCAGCCCCAGTGGCTTTGAGGACAAGGACGAACCGGCCCCGGAGCTGAGGGCCTCCTTTTTGCCACGAACCTTGTCTCTGAGGAACTCTATCAGCAAAAGTGAGTCTGGAGCTAGGGTGGGGTGGGCTCTAGGAGCGGAGTGGGAGGGGGTCTGGCCTGCGCTTCCCTGGCTGAACCCACCCCCGCTGCCCACAGTCATGTCCGAGGCGGGCAGCGAGACCCTGGAAGACGAGTGGCAGTCCATCTCGGAGATTGCCTCCACTTGCAACACCATCCTGGAGTCGCTCTCCCGGGAGGGTGAGGCCACCACAGTGCTCCGGGGGTAGGGGGTGGTTATCAGGGGTGCGGGAGCCAGAGTGGGGCTCTCTCGCTTTACCTGCCCGGACGGTCCCTCTGTCCCCACAGGACAGCCCATCCCCGAGAGTGGAGACGCCAAGGGAACTCCGAAGTCTGATGCTGAGTAAGCCTCCCACCGACCTACCCCTCACCCCATGCCCAGTGTTCACGCCCATGCATGAGAGGGAAGCTCTGGACACCTGAGTCAGAAGATGGGGGTTGGGCCCCTCTCACACGGGTGGGTCTGGGTACCAGCCCGTGGTGCTGCCCCCAGCCCTGGTCCCCCTGAGTCCCGACTTCCTTGTCCTCAGGCCAGAACCCGGGAGCCTGTCCGAGAAGGTCTCTCACCTGGAGTCCATGCTCAGGAAGCTGCAGGATGACCTGCAGAAGGTGATACGGTGGCCGCGGGTCGCGGGGAGTCAGGGATGCCCCGGGAGCAGGGCTGGGGCCCAGCCACCCTGACTCCTGCCTCCCCTCACCCCCTACCCCCTCAGGAGAAGGCAGACAGGGCGGCCCTGGAGGAGGAGGTGCGGAGCCTGCGGCACAACAACCGGCGGCTGCAGGCCGAGTCGGAGAGCGCAGCCACCCGCCTGCTCTTGGCCTCCAAGCAGCTGGGCTCCCCCGCCACCGACCGGGCCTGAGCCGCAGGCAGGCCTAAGCCTGGCTGCAGATTTGCTGGAAGCTCCCGGCCGCTCAGGGCCTCTGGGCCGCACAAACTGGGCCCTCCTCAGGAACTCTCCCTGCGCGAGGCGCATCTTAGCACTGCCCCACTCCCCAGCCCACCATTCGGTGGCACAGTTGCCCTCACCCCACCCTTCTTTGTAAATATTCTGTGGAGAAAAGGGGACTTCAGGGAATAAAGAAGCCACTGCTCTTTGTGTCTACACAGGTGTTCATGACCTGATGGGGGAAGGGGTTTTGCTCCCATAGGCTCCAACCAAGCTCCCGGGACTGGTGAGGGAAGCCCTGGGGACGCTGTTCAGAGCTGGGCTGCCACAAACCGGGGCTTCTCTGAGGCTAGGCCATTCCTTGTCTTCTGTCCCACAAACATTTATTTGGTCTGTGGGGAAGCAAGTCGCCACACTCTGTACTGATTCTGCTTAACTGTAGGAGCCAGGCCCTTGCCCTGGAACCAAACCGGAGAGGCTGAGATCAGAGGCAGAGAGCGGACCTGCTGGGCACAGGAGGGAAGGTGCTGACCATGCCCCCCTTTAAAGGCCCTGCCCCAGTACAGGAGGTCCTCTCCTCTCTGCAGACACTGAGCCCCCAAGCCTGGCACTCCTCAGTCACCTGGCCAGATCTTGCAGGGCCCAGTTCCAGAGGTAGGAGCTTCTCTGCCTTAGCTGCCGGGGAGATGTTTCCATGTCTCCGACTCACTTTCCTCCTCACCAGCCTCTGACCCCTTGTTCCTCACCAGGCTGGGCTCTTTCCCATGAATGGCATCAGCAGGTCCGAACTTAGATTGTGTCTAAACTCTTTGTTTTCGGGATCTGAGGCTCAGACAGGGCACTGACTTGCCCAGCATCCCATGCCTTGTCCAACCCTGCTGAGACCCAGGCCACTGACTTAGGCTTTGGCAGGATGAGCCAGGCTCTGAAAAACAGGGTCAGGGGATGAGGAGGAGGTAATGTGAATTTCAGAGGTTCACTGTCCTGTTCATGAGATAGAGAAGTCAAGGGTATCCTGGGTAGGACCAGTTGGGAGCCTACTGGACTGGATTGGCTTTTGCAGGGACCCAGGGTCAAGGAGGCTGGAGCTGAATCAGAAAGGACTGTGAATGGGAGCACTGGGTTTCCCAGCCCTGGGTCCCAGCTCTCACTGGTGGACTGTAGTGAGGAGCCCTCACAGGCAGGGTGGACGGCTCTGGTTACTCTCTGACTGTGAGTCTGCAGAAAACGGGTCTGGTGATGGGTGGGTAGATGTTCAAAGGGAGGGTGATGAGATTTGGGTGTCAGAGCCCTACAGGGAAGGTAAGGCCAGGGAGGCAGCTGTAGTTGCAGCCCCAGGAGGCGAGGTGGTAGCTTAAACTAGGGGATAGCCGTGGGGATGGGGAGAACAGGGCACATTTGCCAGGACCAAGTGAGGAAGTGAACTCGAGTTGCGAGGGGAGAAGGTGCATAATCCACGGAGGTGGCCAGGTTTCTGACTGGAGCCCTGGAGGCTGGTAAGGCCATGACTGAGAGGAAAGGGCAGGCCGGGGATGCTAGGGTCCTCGAGATTTTGAAAGACCTGAGGGATGTCAGGGTGAGATGTCCAGAGGGCGGGCGCACAGGAGAGAGAAGTCTGAGATTTGGGACTGGTGAGCCATGGGCATGATGACGTCACTCAGGGAGTGTGGGAAGGGCCAGGAGAGGGCTTTCGGGGAAGCACGGGAGGTCACTTCAGGACACTGGGGAAGCCAAGAAGAGCGAGGCACAGCCTGAGGTGGAGGACCCGAACTCACTAATTCCCTCCGGGCCTCAGGCTGGCGACATTGCGGGCAGTTTGGGCCATCAGTTTCCTCCTGTGAGGAGTCTTCCCACCCCACCAGGTCCTTCCCGGCGCTCGCCCTGGCCCCGGCCGCAGCGCAGCAGCTGTAAACCTCACCTCCCCACGCACTGCCGGCGGGTTCGTCCGCTCAGGTCCTGACCCGGCCACGGCTCTTGGGTCCCGCCCCTCGGGCGTAAGTACAGCTTGGCCAGGCCCCAGGGTGACCCACCTGCTTCAGACCCCGCCCCCCCGACAGAAACGCTTTAGCGCAGCACAAGTCGCTAGATGCTTTCCGGTTCCCCAGCATTCCGCCGCCAGCTGGCATCTTTCCTCGTAGACGCCATCGGAGCCTGCACCCTGGGCCTCCTGTGTTCCCAGGGGACTCGCTAGATGTGCAGCAACGTCTCACTAATACCTGGGTGCTCCTGCCTTCACTCTCCCGCAACCCTGCGATACCATCGGCCTCAGGACGGGCTTTTGCCGAAGCGCACTGCCTGGCCGCCCAGTTGTAGAAAGTTATCTGTGCGCATGCGCACTCGGGAAGGCAGGCCCTCGCTCACTAGGGCCGGTGGCTGACTCTGCTTTACTGCGCGTGCGTCGAGACAAAACGGAAGTTGTCCGGCTCTAGCCCTTGGGCCGTGGCTTGGTTTTTGTTCAGGACTCCTGGGCCGTGCGCGGTGGTGGAGAGGAGGCGGCTTCGGATATAAGATTTCCTTGGTCCTCCCAGGGCAGGGTATGAAAGGACAGACCTTCACTTGGCACCTCCCTTTCCCCAACTGATGCGACACCTCCCTCCCCAACCACTTGAGATGAAATTCCAACCTCTTAGCCGAGCGTTCTTTATCTTTTACAGACTGGCCCATCGAATCTTTCCAACATCGTCTCTTATCCCGCTTACCTATAAATGCTGGCTAGCCCCTCTTCTGATGTATAGACCTGAAGCTAGCGTGGCCTCCGTGAAGCCCTTCCTGAAAATGCTCCATCCCCACAACTCCTGGGTCCAACCGGGCTCTCGCTAGGCTGGGACTTCCCCTCGCCCCCCACAGCCGCCTGCTTTCATCCACTGGCTGGTAGCTAGTAGTTTCCACGGATGTCTCTGGGCTGCAAGCTCCCCAGTGGCAATGTATTCCTCCAGCAAATGTGTGCCTCCAACTCTGTATCACCAACATCCAGCCTGAAATGACCAGCAAAGAGTGTGCTCAAAGAAGACAAATCTCTAGCCAGCATGGCAACAAATTTATTAGTTCAGAGTAGAAAAAGCAATAGTCTATAAATGCTTTGATTCTTCAGTAAAAACTGAGCCTCCTGACTGGAGAGCAGCCAGCCTGCTCTCCTCCTGACTCTGAACAGCTTGCCCTACTATTAAGGCACTTGAGAAGAGGAGGAACAGAGCAGTCTCAAAGAGAACCTCCCTGGGTCTTGGAGAGGGCCAATACTGCCCCACCAGTCCCCTTCAACCACAGCCCAGCAAGGGAAGAGCTGGCAGAGACCTCTGCAGGCTGGGAAGGCCAGGCCCTCAAAGGCTGGTAGTTAGGCACAAAGAATGCCAGCACCAGAAAGGGGCAGGTAACAGGGGTATTATTTTGCCTCAAGGTATAAATGAATCTACAATTTGAGGAAGACACTTGTAATAAGGCTTTGTGGCCTCCAAGGCCATAGCTCCAGCCTACCCATCTCTCTAGGAGAGTACTATAAGCTGGAGGGTGGCGTTGGGGGACCCCAGAATTTTCTGTAGAGCCTGGAGCCAAACATCAGGAGAAGGGATGGAAGAGTCTGAGTCTTCCCAGCTCTCCCCTTTCCAGAGAAGTTAATGCTTCTGCTTAAGCACCTCCAAAAAGAGAGAGAGAGAGATACTGCCAATAAAAGAATAAAATGCACCCCCCCTCCCCAGGAAGACATCACCCAAAGAAGCTGAGGGCAACTGGAGCACACCCTCCCAGAATCCATAAGTGCGTGCTTTGGGAGGGCTTCAATCCCTTGCTAACCCACTGCTCTGGGCAGGGCAGTGTCACCCCTTTATGAGCTGATCTGACTCAGGAGGGCTGAGAAGTCCACGTCCGCGATGGAGGAGAAGTCTTCATCCCCTGAGAGGAGGCCATTGGTGAGCCCAGGGGGCCCCAGGGGAGTGGGAGCTGGGTCAGGGGGCCTCTGGGACCCTGTCACCAGGCGAGTTATAGCCTCAGGGTACTCCATCAGCATGGGCTCAGCTGTGTGGGGGCCCATGGGTACACCCTGGTTCAGCAACTGCTGAAACTCAGAGTTGTCGACAGATGCCAGGTCTGTGAACACGGCAGGGTCAGTGTTGTTGCCAAGCAGAGCCCCCAGGTCTTCATCGGTATCAAACTGCAGCTGCAGCAGGGCCTCTGTCAGTGTCCCTTCCCCAGTCTGGTTGGTCTTGGGGGCAGGCGGGGTCACAGCCTGAGCCAGGCCTGGGGCTAGGGCCTGGGCCAGTGTTGATGCCATGCCTGGGGCTGGGGCCGGGGCCGGGGTTGATGCCATGCCTGGGGTTGGGGCCAGGACTGGGGTCTGGGTCAGGACCGGGTTGGGGGCTGGTGCCAAGGCCGAGGTCTGGCTTGGGATCTGCCCAGAAGGAAAGACCATGGGGGAAAACTCCTCAAAGTTGATGGTGCTGAGAGATGGCGTAAAGGAATAGGGCTGGGGAGCTGGAGAAGAGAAAGAGAGGCAGGGGTCAGAGAAAGCCTCAGAGGCGGCCCCCATCCTCTGCCCCTGCTGCTGCCTCAGGTGCTGAGGCTCAGCCCTTCCCCGTGGCGCACCCTCCTCTTACCCAGTCGGCCTCCCCTGTAGGGCCCAGTTCCAGGCTCACCTCCGTGGAGTCCCGCCTGTCTACCCCAGCCCACAAAGCTCTCACAGCCTTTAGAGGAAGGGATGCTTTCCGAACGGGCACAACCTTGTACCCGCGCAGCCGGCAGGGAGCAGTGCCTCTTCCTTCTTCTCTGAGACACACAGCAGCACATACATTACAGTGTGCTGTTTTGCTACTTCAGAGGTGACTTTTTGGTTGCCCCACTTCAATGGAAAGCTGAGAGCAGAGACTGCATTGTTGAAACTTCTGCATCTCAAGGCATCCAGTGTGGGTTTAACCAACACCACAGGGGTTCTCATCCCCAGGAGGGTGCTGGTTCCTGGGACACACCTCCCAAGCCTGATTCCCCAGGTCTGTAAGGGGCCCGGGAATCGGCACCTTCACCGCTTCCCAGCTGGTTCTGATTTTAGGCCACCAAAGCTCAGACCCTGAGAAACAGGAGCCCAACAGAGAGCAGGCTTCAGACACCTGCTGGTGAGACTGACTGCTCGACTCCCTCCAAGAGGTGTCAAAACCACGGGCAGAACAGATTTGAGCCTACAGTTCCGGTGTAATGACCTTAAGGAAATCCTCACCTGGCTTGGGGATGGAGGCTGAGCCGCGGTTAGGCACAGCAATGCGCCGGGTCGGAGGCCGGGGGTCGGTGGGTCCTGTGGGGTGAAAGCTGGGTCAGTTCTTGGTGTCCAGGGTCCCCTCTCTGCCCACTGCTCTCTGATTCTCCCACTGCCCTCTCTTACCATTGAAAGGGCTCTTTTTCATGATGCTCTTGAAGGTCTCGTATGTCCTTTTGCGCTTCTCCTCAATCCGGTGACGATCGTCTGGGAAAGCAAGGGCGGGAAGTGGGTCCTTGTACCAGTAGACCCCCAAAGCTCCCAAAGGACCCTCGGGGGGTAGGCGAGAGGACAAACTTTCCTAAGACCGTTTCTCCAAACCTCAGCCAATGAGTAGAGCTGCACAACTCTGTGACACTCCACAATTATAAGAGTGGCATGACTTTTTTGAGAAGACCTCCGTTAGCTGAATCTGCCCTCCAAAGGCCACATGGGTGCCCCCAAATCAGGGGCCAGCAGCCGTCACAGGGTCCCACCTCAGGCTTCTGTCACTTGCACGGCTGATGTCCCTGCTCCCCATCCAGCCCTGACCAGGCCTGGTGCTGCGTGCTCTGCTCTCTGGTGGGGGCAGCCCAGGTATGACAGGCTGGCTTAAGACTTCAACAGACTCTTAATCTTCTATCTGATGGTTTCCAAGTTCAGTCTGGAGCTCTCTGAACTCTCTAACTACTGCAGCACTTGGATAAGCCCAAAGCATTCGATGTTAACAGCCCAAAGCCAACGTCACCGTCTCACCTCAAACACCTGATCCTGGCTCTTTCGCCCTCGGTGTTCCCGCCCTACCTCTGTGCCCTGTTCCCAAACCCTGGACACATCCTCAGCAGCTTCCTCTTTCTCACTCCCCACCATTCACCCTCTAGACACACATTCACCATGCACTTGCGTGCCAGGCTCTATTTGAGCCACTGGAAGTATGGCCCTGTGTAAGCAGACAAGGTTCCTGTTCCCCAAAGCTGTAACATCCAAGTGACACTGGGGCGTGGACACAAGTGATAGGAGCTCTGAGGACGAGACCTAGGGTGATGGAACAGCACCAGAAGTAAGGTCAAGGAATCTAGTTTAGGGGTTCCGGGAAGCACTGGGACTTGACCCCCATGTCAAGATCCAGGGGCCAAGCATTCCGAGCAGAGGCAACAGCTAGAGCACAGGTTCCCAGGAGGACACAAAGGGCCCGTGGGGCTCAGGGTCCCAGAGGAGGCCAGCGGTGGGGGAGACTCTCGTGCCTTCCGTCTGTGAGGTTCACACAGCACCTTCTCTCCCGGAACGACTGGAACATCTTCCAAAACCTCCCCACCTCGTGTCCCCCGCTCTCAGATCCTCTGCACGCTGCTTCCAGACCTGCTCACATCACTTCTCTGTTCAGAAACTTTTGGTGGCTCCTGAGGCCTTAGGATGTGACCCTGGATGAATGCAAGTCCAACCTTCAAGGCCCTTCTGCCAGGGCCTGCTCACCGCCCGACGTGAACTCCTGCCACAAAGCTGTCCCCAAACGTGCTATGCCCTCTCCCGGCCCTTCTGCTCCACCCTCCTAGAGAATGCGCTTCTGGGTCTTTCTCCAACCTAAACGCTACCTCCTCCACGCAGCCGGTTCCAGTTCCCGCAGTATTCTGCACACACCTCGCTGTTCCGTAAGGCTCTGTTTTGCATGTGTGTCTTCCTCATGTAACCGAGCTCCCAAAGAGCAGGGAACACGTCTTATTCATCTTTATATTAAGAATACCTGGCGCAGATCCTGGTGCCGAGTGGACACTCAGTCCTCATCTGGTGGAATGATCTGATGGCCATTTCAGGCCTTGTTTTCCAGACTGTTAGACAGTTCCCAGGGCAGGACACACTTTCAGGCTGGATGACAGGCTTCAGATAAAGGATCACTTTGGCTGTTCCTATTTGAGCAGATGCCCGAAAGCCCTGACCACACCATTACTGTGTGGTGGTGATAAGTACAGATACAGTGAGGCAACAGGTCCCTGGAGCCAGACGGCCTGGGTTCAAATGAGGTCTGGGTCTATAACTCACTAGCTATGTGACCTCAAGCAAGTTAGATGCTATCTCCCACCTCAAGAGGTTCATGAGAGAATAAAATCAGGTAATTCACTGATGTGCCTGGAATAGGGTCACATATGTCACAAGAGCTCAGTAAGTCTTGGGTTTCATTATTAAATGAGGTGAGAAGAAGAGTCTGATTACTATGGAAATCTCTGCCCAACCCCAGCTTCTGACCTTCACCCACAGCTGTGGCATCCAGCCCGGCCTCACTCCCACTGGCTGGAGCCCAGAGCCCTGCTGCTCCCCTGCCCAGCTGGGTACCTGTGTCTGGCAAGTACTGGAATTCCATGGGCTCGCTGAGCTCCCGATCGGAAGGCCGCCGCAGCTGCATGGAGACGCGCACAGGGGCCTGCAGGCTGGGGTCTGCGTAGGGCGGCGTCCGGAACACAATGGCCACTTGCCGGTGCACGTCAGCTTGTGAAAAGGAGCCTCGGGCCTCCCAGCCTGGTCCCGTGAAATACACCTCGATGTCCTCTGCAGGAGACACGGTGGCCGCGTGGGTGCTCAGCTCCCCCAGCCCGCCGCCCCCTGTAGTTGCCGATACTTGCCTCTCGAGATGCATGGCCCTGCTGTCCCCAAGGAGTGGGGGACAGTGCTTAAGCCAGCTCCCTAACACTTAGCGCACCTGCTCAGCCTTGCCCCTCGCCTCCTGCTCCCGGGTCCAGCCCTCCTTCCGGCTGTGTACCTTTCTGCACCTTGTCACATAGCAGGAAGATCTCGTCCCCGCCAAGGCAGCTCCCAGAGTTCCGATTCACCCGGCAGATCTTGAGCTCGGCGGTGTTGGGGGCGCCTGAGGGTGTAGGAATAAGGGAGGAAGCCCTGAACCACCGGCGGTCTCCCGGGCTGACCTGCAGGAAAAGAAGGCTCCTGCCCAGCCCAGGGTCAAGGTTGTCCAGAGTGTGCTGACTACACCTCTGCAGCCAAGGTTCAACCATTCCCATTGGCTCCTCACACCAACCAATTCAGCAACTCTTTATCTACTGGCACCTACTCTGTGGCCAGCTCTGCTGTAGGCCTGAAGAACATAACCCCAAACAAAAAGGTAAACATCTCTGCATACAGTCCTACGAGAACCAAAGTGAGCACAACTGCTGTTTCTCCCCTTGACCCAGGCAGTATTCAAGACCCATTCATACCCACTTTGGCAATGAATCCTTCCCTCCTGAGTCCCCCACCCCTCTACACACTGGTTCATCCTGGTTTTCCGGCCTTGAGGCTCCAAAGCCTTTTTATTTTCATGTATCCTACTGGCTACTTTAAAACTGCAGTTGACCAATGTCAGCCCAATCCATCTGTAAACTTCCTGTGAGCTTTCCTCATTGAATTCTTAGTTTCTAACATTATCTCATTCCTGGAAGTTCATTTCCTGGCGTCATCGGTACAGTTCTGGGCACACCACCCTCTCGTCATGGGCTGGAAATGCCTGTCTCCCATCCGACTCCCTGCCAGCCTGGACGCTACACCTTGAGGGCAGATCTGGGTCTCCTCTGACTCGTCTTTTTGATCAGTACAGCGCTGGGCACAGAAGGGAGGATGGATACGCTGGGTGACTGGACGAAGTCAGAGCACCTCTTGCAGGTCACCCCTCCCCACCTCTCCCTTCCTCCTCACAGGCCCATCCCTCTCCCCTTCCTGTGGCTCCCTGACCACTCACGGTTGTCAAAGATGGGATGAGAGAGGACAGGCACCAGGCGGAGGGGCCTGCCTGCTGGGTCCCGCACTGTCACCTGGAAGCAGAGCCGGACAGCATTCAGGTCATAGTCCCCGCGCTGCTCTTCTATGGGAACTGTCAGAAAAACCGATGGTCAGGAGAGCCTGGGCCGGGGATGAGGCCGGGACAGGGGATGGAGCTGGGGCGGGAGCGGGGTGTGCGGGTAGCTCTGGGCTGGGAGGGCTGTTGGAAGGTGTGTGAAATAGCAGGAGTCCTAGAGGAGGGCAGTGGGAAGGTTCTAGACCCATCACTGACTCCACCTGTGACCCTGGATGTCATGTCCCCTACGTCCCCACTCTCGGTCTGCTTCTCCAATGGTAAAATGTACTGAACGGGAGTATGTACTGAATGGGCACTGCATCTTGGCCGGTGAGGGACACGTGAGGTGAAGGTGGCCTCAAAAGGGTACAGCAGCTGGAGGTGCTCCGGGCAGGCCCAGGCCTCCGCCGTCGCCGCCCTCACCTTGGAAGGGGTTGTTGTTGGTCTGGATGCGCTGGCTGATGGCTTGCTCCAGGTCCCGCTTCTTTACACACTGGATCCCCAGGTTCTGAAAGCTGAGGTCCCCCAGGCATAAGCTCCACTGTCTCCAGCAGAGCTTGCGCCCTCCTGCCTTGCCGACTCTGCCCCTTATCCCCACCCACTCACCAGGTGATCACTCCGTTCTTAACCCCACTGAATGCTGCCACCCCCCCCAACTGTGCCACGATGAAAGCCACTCCTTACTTACTGTGGCTGACAAGGCCCTGTGCCCTGCCGCCTGGCCCCAGTCACAGTCCCTGCCAGCTCCCTACCCTCTGCCCCAGGGCCTTCTTTTCCCCTCTCCAAAGGCATGACACTCATTCCCACTTCAAAGCTTTTTGCACCTGTTCATTCTGCTGGGCATGTTCCTTCCGTGCTTCTCTGCTTTCTCACATTTAGGTCTTACTTTCAAGAGGCCTTTCTGACCTCCCAGTCCAAAGGAATGGGACCAGCTCCTTCGCCCCCCCACCTCAGGCTATTCTTCCAACCTATTACTGCTTCATTTTCATCACTGAAATGACTTTCTAACAGTATCTTGTTCAGTTATTTGTACATTAATTTATGGTCTGCCTCTGTCAACCAGTACATAAGCTTCAGGGGAGACCGTTGGTTCAATGGCTTTCATTCTGACTACAAGAGATGTGACACTCCAGCCACAGGGGTTAGGGGTTCAGAGGTGATTAGGGACCCACACCTTTGCCATAGAGCTTACATGCAGCTCCTCCTATCCACTGGAGAGAGGAGATACACAATTTCAAAATAAAAGAATCAGCTTGCAAAGCTGGGGAGGGAGCAAGCAGTGAGGAATTCTGCCCTCTGTCCAGAAACGATTAACATTGTAACAGCAATATAACTGCCCGCTTCTATTCCCATGTCATCACCACCTTCTACCACCCCCTGCCACCCCTAGGGAGCTCACCTGTGGATGCAGCGGTCGGGGCAGAGCTCAGCCTCATAGAAGCCATCCCGGCAGTCTTTCCCCACAAGCTCGTGGGGGTGAGGCCGGTGAGGGGGGTCCTTGGTGACCAGGGAGATGCGGACTGTCCCTGGCCCCGTGTAGCCATTGATCTGTCCAAAGAACAGAGAGCACCCTAGAGGGCGGGAATTCCAGACCGAACTCCCAGACACATTTTCGGGATGGGGTGGGGGGGAGGGGCTGGGAGCAAGTCCCAGCCCTCTGACTCTGCGTCCCCCACTCTGGGGCTCTACTGACCTTGATGGTGGGGTGGGTCTTGGTGGTGTCCGTGCTCCTCTCGCCAGGGATGCTGCCGGCTGAGCGGCCCTCGCACTTGTAGCGGAAGCGCATGCCCCGCTGCTTGGGCTGCTCGATGATCTCCACATAGGGGCCGGAGGCCTGCGCCGGCTCTGCAGAGGACAGGCGGGCCAGCCCCCATCAGCCGGCTGACCCCATCGCCCCTGACCCTGGGGAGCTCCTCCCGACCCACTGAGAAAGGATGGTCCACTTACCTGCGGGGAAGATGAGGGGGAAGAGGTCTGAAAGGAGAGGGAGACAAGGGTCAGCAGGAGCCCACATCCTGTCCTCACCAGGCAAGGCCTGCTTCCCCGCGATGAGGAGAGGGAGCCAGGCTCCTTCTCTCGGACACTCAGGGCCTGATACCTGGAAACTTCAGGGAAACTAGGGGCGTGGGTAAGGGAGCCAGAAGCACCCTTTTCCTGAGGAAAACCAGGGATGGTGGCCTCCCTCCACCAGGAGAAACTGAGTCACGGTCTTTTCTATTAAGTTACACTAAGGGAGGGCACCCCCACCCCCCCGCGATCCCGAGAGGAAACTGAGTCAGATACATTCTCCCCTAACAAGAAAACTAAGTTGGGACTGCCCACGCCCCCCCTCCCGGGTCCCGGGGGGAAACTGAGTCAACGCTCCCCCCCAACACCCCACACCCCACAACCAGAGGGAAACTGAGTCAGACCCCCGATGCCCGCCCCACCCCGCGCCACCATCCGGCCGGCCGCTCCCTGCGCAGCGCCCATCGGCCTACGAAGGGTCGGAAGGCGGCGAGGGGCCTCCTGCCGCGGTCACCGCGGCCCCAGCGCCGCCACCCCGCGGGGTCAGGGGCCCCCCTCACCGTCCATGGCCGGGGTCCCGGGGGCGGGGCCGGGGTCGCAGCTGGGCCCGCGGCGCGCGCTACTGTCGAGCCATTCGCCAGAGGCGGAAATGCGCCGCGCGCGCCCGCCGCCGCGTCACTGCCGGGAATCCGACCGCGCCTGCGCGCTACGTCTTCGTCGCCCTCGTCGCCGCAGCGAGCGCCGCCGCCACCGGGAGAGATTCAGAGGCGAACGCGCGCCGCGCGGAGGATGGACAGGCCGCGTGCAGGGTGGATAGGCTGCTTGCGCCGCCGCTGCCGGCGACCCGGAGCTAGTGCGCGCCGCGCGGGTAACCGACAGGCAGCTCGCCTGGAGGCCGCTCCCGGGGCTGGCGGGGCAGCTCGGCTCGCTCCCGAGTCTGGGCCCCGCCTGGAGGGCGGGGCCTGCGATTACTCACTATGTTTTTAGGGGATTTCGGGGGCCACCTCCCGCCGATCGGAGGAGTTTGGTGATGTCACCCCGAGCCGGTCTGGAGCCAAGCTAGGGCTGCCGGGCTTCGACCGCCCGCCCCGCGTAGGGAAAGGCTCCGGCCTGCTTCGCCCGCAAAGGCCAGGTGGCTCAACTCTTCACGGTTTCCTAGTCAATAAAAGTGCTTCTTGATGGTTGTTGACGCATAAAGCACTTTTTAATTTCCCGTCCACCCCAGTCTGGATGCAACGAGGAAAAAGAGAATTGGCCTGGACCTCTCCACCTGGCAGTACTCGGATCGTGGTCTTCGCGGAGCCTGCTGCACGTTAGCGTGATCAGAGGCTCCGCGCCGCGTCCGCTCGCGCAGTACCCGCAGGCTTGTCGGTTTAAGATCATCCACACTGCCAGCCCTGGGGGGCAGTGGGTGGACAGGGGTCGTCACCCAGAGGTAAATCTCTGGAGCTTGTCTCTGCAGCCTGACACCTCTGTTCCTTTTGAACTCCTTTACCTGCCCCTCCTCCCCCCGCCCGCCTCCCAGGGCTTCCTGCTGGGGTCCAAGAGTTTCCCAAAGCATTTCCACTAATTAACCGTCCTGTGACTCCTCGCCGAGGATATCGTCCCCCAAGGCTGAGCCCCGTACAAGCAAGTACGAACGGGTTGGGGGTGGGGCTGGAGCACACACCGCCCCCGGGAGGATTCTTCATCCCACAGTGAGGATGCTCCACGGCTGGCGGCAGTCTTCCCCAGATGCAGGAAGGCTTTTTATTTTCTCGAAGTTCGTTCTAAATTAGGGAATCGTGTGGGAATTGGAAAAGATTGGAAATTCTGACTTACTTTCCCAGGCTCAAAAAAAACAGGAAGAGAAAAGTGAAAACAGTTACCACCCCTCCCACTCATTTCGGTTTCTCATGTGGCTGCCCCGGATTAGAAAAGGCACCTTACTTTTTCTGAGGAGGCAGTCGTCGGGAAGACAGAGTGGATTAATTGTAATCTTTGATTAATGACACACAATCATCACTGATGCTAGCATTTTCCTCCTTTTAAAATTTAGATATGTGTAACTTTCTGATTAATACGAGTTCCAGTGCACCCACTGCAAAAGAGAGGCTGGATGGAAAAGCATCAGGACTTACATCTACCCCCCGGATCCTCACCTGTTCATCCCCTCCTTATCCCAGTGTCTAGGGTGCCATCATTCACAATTCTGTGTTTGTTATTCCTTTGATTTTTCTAAAGAGAAAATATTTTAAGAAAAAAGTACTCATATATACATGCCTACGTAATGATGTTTGTTTTTGCTTAGTTTTGAACTGTAAGAAAGTATGGTATTTGTTGTCTTTTGGTACTTACATTTTTCACTCAACACATTACTAATATTCATCTGTTTCATAGTTCATTCAATTTTTTTACTACTGTGTACTATTCTGCAAACATATCAGTTTTTCATTTATTCCTCCTGAGGGTGGCCATTTGGGTTTCCAGTTTATTGCTATTATAAACAATGTTGTTCAGAACATTCCTGTAAATGTCTCATGTTACATATATCCAGAATTTTTCTTGGGTATATATCTAAATGTGATTATTAGGGTATAGAATTTCTGTTTATCAGTTTTCAAAATAATGCCTTGGTTCTTTAACATCCTCCAAAGTTGATTAATAAGCATTTAAAAAATATCTTAATGAATGCATGGAATTAAACGTTTTTCATGTGTTTTAGGGATTCCCACATGTTGCAGTGGCAAAGAATCTGCCTGCCAATGCAGGAAATGTGAGTTTGATCCCTGCATCAGGAAGATCTCCTGGACGAGGAAATGGCAACCCACTCCGGTATTCTTGCCTGGAAAATTTCACGGACAGAGAAACCTGGCAGGTTATGGTCCATGGGACAGGCAAAGAGTCAGACACAACTGAGCACTCATGAGGTGCTTTATTCCATTACAATTATTACTGAAGTTCAGCTTGTTCCATCATTGGCCACAATATATAAATAACTCTTAAAACTCAATAACCAAGTGCGTGGAGGAAATCATCGAGTTCCCCATCCTGAAGCTAAATGGCCGGACCATGGAGATTGAGTCTACCTTTCACATGTATGTCCAGCCCATAGTCCATCCACAGCTTACTCCCTTCTGTACAGAGACCATGGGAAGTCTGTAGGCAGCAGCTGTTATCCAATTAAAAAACAGATTAATATAAAAACAGTTTCTGGAATATGAAATAGAGTGGCTGTGTCCTTACACTTCCTGAAAATACCACCTAATAATGACTTGATGAACTACAGAAACCCACCTAGAGGAACTCAGCGTTCTTAAAATGAAAATTTCTTCCCTAAAAGCTCACCGGGATTATTCAAGCCATGGTGGATGGACAGCCAAGCCTGCAGCAAGTCCTGGAGAGGGTCAATGAGTGGATGGCAAAGGAAGGCCTCTTAGATCCAAATGTCAAGTCAGTTTTTGTCACCTGTGGAGACTGGGAATTAAAAGTCATGCTCCCAGGACAGTGCCAGTACTTGGGCTTGCCAGTAGCAGATTACTTCAAGCAATGGATTAACCTGAAAAAGGCTTACAGCTTCGCCATAGGCTGCTGGCCCAAGAATGGACTTCTAGACATGAACAAGGGCCTCAGCCTGCAACACATAGGCCAGTCCCACAGCAGCACTGGTCAGTCCCTCCACACAATCCCCCTGGCAGCTTGGTCAGTCCCCTGCCCACACACCCCAGTCCCCTGGCACACAGGGGTTCTGGGGCTCATTCAGTGCTCCAGCAGGGTGCTCTCTGTAGCTGGGGGGAGCAGGGAAGGAGGGGTGGAGTGCGGGGAGGGGAGAGTGGAACCTGACCACCGGAAAGGATCTCTCAAAACAAATTTCAGGAGGAGGCTGGTGTCTGGGCTTTGGGTGGATCACAGGTGGCCTTGGATTCAGACCAAGGGATCCCCACCCTTGGTTGCATCTCTGGTGGGTGATGTCCTCAGAGGGGTGGGCACATGTCAACTTACCCACCCCCCGTGGAGCTGGAGAAGGCTGTTTAGTATTGTTTCAAGTCTGTGGCCACTAAACTGGGCGATCAATGGGAAAAAAAAAAACAATAACCAAAAAACCAAACAACTCAATTTATTATTATTTTTTTATAATTTTATTTATTTTTGGCTGTGGAGCGGGGGCTACTCTGCGGTTGCGGTGCACAGGATCCACGTTGCAGGCTTCTCATTGTAGAGCACAGGCTCAGTAATTGTGGCACATGGGCCTAGTTGCTCCAAGGCGTGTGGGGTCCTCCCGGATCAGGAATTGACCCAGTGTTTCCTGCAGTAGCAGGCAGATTCCTTTACCACTGAGCCACCAGGGAAGCCCCAAACAACCCAGTTTTTAAAATGGGCAATGAACTTGAATAGACATTTCTTCAAAGAAGATAAAAAATGACTAATAAGCACATGAAAAAATGCTCAACCTAATAGCTATCAGGAAAATGCAACTGAAAGTTACAATGAAATACCACTTCATACTCATTAGGATGGCTATTAGCAGAAAAACAAAACTATGAGTGTGGCTGAGAATGTGGAGAAATTGGATTCTTCGTACATCATTGATAGGAGTGTAAAATGGTACAGGTGCTGTGGAAAATAGAAAACAGTTTATCAAGAAATTAAACAGAATTACCATATGATCCAGCAATTCCACCTCTGGGTATAAAACAGAACAACTAAAAGGAGGAACTCAATCAGATATTTGTAAAGCAGTGCTCATAGCAGCATTATTTACAATAGCTAAAATGTAGAAGCAATCCAATTGTGAATGGACAGATGCACAGATAAACAAAACGTGGTATATGCGTGTGTGTGTGTGTGTCTGTGTCTGTGTCTGTGTGTATCTCATTCAGCCTTAAAAGGGAGAGAAATTCTGACATATGCTGCAACATGGGTGAATCTTGAAGACATTAGGCTAAGTGACATAGTGTGTATGTTAATCACTTAATCATGTCTGACTCTTTGTGACCCCATGAACTGTAGCCCACCAGGCTCCTCTCTCCATGGGATTCTCCAGCAAGAATACTGGAGTGGATTGCTATTTCCTTCTCCAGGGGATCTTCCTGACTCAGGAATGGAACCTGGGTCTCCTGCATCGCAGGCAGATTCTTTACCTTCTGAGCTATAGGGAAGTCCCTAACGCAGACACCAAAGGACAAATGTTGCACAATCCCATGTATATGAGGTACCTGGAATAGTCACATTCATAGGGGCAGGAAGTAGAATAATGGTTCTCAGTGGCTGGTCAGTGGGGCGGGGGGTGATGTGGTGTTTGTATTTAATGGATGCAGAGTTTATGTTGGTGATGAAGAACATTCTGGAGATGGATGGTGGTCACCGGGGTACAATAATGTACTTAGTGTCACTGAATGGTACACTTAAAAGTAGCTAAAATGGTAAATTTTACATTATGTATATTTTACTACAATAAAAAAAACCTCAGTTCTCCATCAGTTATTCATTCGGTCTGTCTCATCCTGTAGACAAAACGCTCGAGGTAATGATACTAACTCTACCACCAATAATGGTATTAAATATAGAGTATATTTTTATAGTTTTTGTTCTTGGGTCATATTCAGTTTTAGGGTCTTCTGTTGTTGTTGTTGTACATATCCATTATCAAGTTAAGAAAGCTCCTTTCTAGTTTACAGTGTTTGTGATAAATGGGTGTTGATTTTTTTTTTCTTTTTTTGGCCACACTGTGGGGCTCATGACTCTTAGTTCCCCAACTGGGGATTCAACCCAGTCCCAGCAGTGAAAGCACCCAATCCATAACCACTGAGCTCCAGGGAATTCCCTGGGTGTTGATTTTTATTAAATGTTTTTCTTGTATCTATGGAGATCATATGATTTTTCTCCTTTATCTGTAAATGCAGAGTATGACATAGATTTCCTAATAGTAAACTATCCTGCATTCTTGGGATCCACCTAGCTTGATCACAGTGTGTTACATTGTTGAATTTGATTTATTGTTATTTTAGGAGAAGGTTTTGCAACTACATTTGTAAATTAAGTGGCTGTAGTTTTCCTTTTGGGGGGGCCTTGTCTAATTTTGGTAACAAAATTGTATTAGTATTTATAGGGCTATTTTGACTTTTTGTGAGTTAAGTTTGAAAAGTTGTGGTTTTTCTAGGAATTTATTCTACCTAAGTTTTCAGATCTGTTGGCATTAAGTTGATGATAACTTTCTTATCTTTTTAGTATCTGCTGTAACTATAGTTATGTGTCCCTTTTCATTCATTACATTATTTATTTGTACTTTCTATTTCTCTGTAGATGTCTTGCCAGAGGTTTTCTGAGAATCTTCTCATGTGCTTATTTTCTGTCCATGTATCTTATTTAGTGAAGCTTGCTTTTTAAAAAAATTTGGTGGATCTTTTTGAACTATACATGGCTTTCTATATTCTAAATACAAGTCCTTTGTTGAGTGTATGGTTTGCAGAATGGTGAAAGTGAAAGTCGCTCAGTCGTGTCCAACTCTGCGGCCCCATGGACTATACAGCCCATGGAATTCTCCAGGCCAGAACACTGGAGTAGGTAGGCGTTCTCTTCTCCAGGGGATCTTCCCAACCCAGGGATCGAACCCAAGTCTCCTACATTGCAGGTTGACTCTTTACCAGTTGAGCAGAATAAAATATTTTCATTTTGCTTAAGTCCAATTTTTTATTTTGTACTACATGCCTTTCGTATCATGTTTAAAAAATCTTAGCCCATCTACAGATGAATGGATAAAGAAGATGTGATATATAATGGAATATTACTCAGCCATCAAAAGGAATGAAATCTTACTAACATGGATGGATGTAGAGGGTATTATGCTTAGTGAAATAGGTCAGACAAAGACAAATACTGTATGTTCTCACTCACATGTAGAATCTAAGAAATAGAACAAATGAACAAATATGACAAAACAGAAATAGATTCAGATACAGAGAACAAACTAGTGGTTACTAGAGGGGAGGGGGTGGGAGGAGGGGCGGAATAGGTGAAGGGGATTAAGAAATACAAACCGCTACTTATAAATAAGGCACAAGGATGTAATACATAGCACAGACTATAGTTAATATTTTATAATGACTCTGTATAGTGTATCATCTCTAAAAATGTCAAATATGTTGTACACCCAAAACTAATGTTATGTTGTAACACTTCAATAATTTTAAAGAGTTTTAAATTTTTTATTTATTTATTTTTGACTGTGCTGGGTCTTCACTGCTCCACAGGCTTTTCTCTAGTTGCGGCAAGCAAGGGCGTCTCTCTCTAGTTGTGGTGCACCAGCTTCTCATCGTGGTGGTTTTTCTTGTTGTGGAGCACGGGCTCTGGGACTCCGGGGCTTCAGTAGTTGCGGCACGTGGGCGCAGTAGTTGGGGCTTCCGGGCTCTAGAGTACAGGCTTAGTAGTTGTGGCCCAGGTGCTTGGTTGCTTCACAGCACATGGAATCTTCCCCTATCAGGGATCAAACCTATGTCTCCTTCATTGGCAGGTGATTCTTCACCATTGAGCTACCAGAGAAGCCCTTTGATAATTTTTTTTTATTTTTTTTCTATTTTGATAATTTTTTTTAAAAAGAAATCTTTCCCAAACAAGGCCACTGTGATTTTCTTCAGTTTTTTTCTAGAAGCCTTATAGTTTGAGCTCTTACATTTGGGTCTATAATCCATTTCGAGTTAACTTTTGCACATGGTATTGAGTAAGAGCTTGCTTCTTTCTTTTCCTTTCCTGTTTTTCACACAATTATTGAATTGTTTCAACACCACTTCTTGAAAAAAATTATTATTTCTCCATTGAATTACTTTGGCACCAACTGACCATATATATACACGGGTGTACTTTTGGACTCTCTGTTCCGTTGCTTGTATCTATATATGTTTGTTTCATGCTAATACCACAAAGTCTCAATTACGGTAGCATTATAATACATCTTTTTTGTTTCCTTTTGCCCAGGAGACTCGGCCTGTGGAATGTTAGTTCCCTGACCAGGGATTGAACCTGTGCCACCTGCAGTGAAAATAGGGAGTCTTAACCACTGGACTGTGAAGGAAGTTCCTTGATTTTATTTTTGTTCTTTTTATTTTCTTTTGCATTATATCTGGAAATTAGATACTATAATCCTTCAACTTCCCTCTTCTTTTCTTTAAAATCCCTTGCATTTTCTTATAAGTGTTAGGATACAGCTTCTTAATTTCTACAATTTGGAGAGCATTTACATCTTAATATCAAGTTTCTTAGCCATGATCTCAGGTATATATCTAGCCTTACTTAGGTTTTCTTTAATTTCTTCATGCATTGTTTTGTATTTTTTAGTGTATAGGTCTTACACATATTTTGTCAAATTTATTCCTAAGTTTTCAATATTTTATGACATTTTAATTGTTTTTAACTTTTAAATTTATCATTGCTTATTGCTAGTATATAGAAATTTATTGTTGGAGTTGCATCCTGCAACTCTTGCTGAACAAGAATTTTAGTTCTTGTAACTTTTGTGTGTGTGTGTGTGCGTATAGGGTAAATTTCTTAGGATTTTCTACATAGATGATCATATTGTTCATAATAAAAGCATCTTTGCTTTTTCCTTCCCAATTCATACAGCAGGATGCCTTTTAATCTCTTTTCTTTTTTTCTTTTTTACTTTATTGTACTGGGTGGAGCCTCCAGTAGAAGTCTGAATAAAAGTGGTAGAAATGAACATCCCGGTCTTTTTCCAGATCTTAGGAAGAAAGCATTCTCTTTCACCATTAAGCAACATGTTTGCTGCGGTTTTTTTGCTAGAGGCTTTTAATTAGGTTGAGGAAGTTCCTTTCTATTACTACTTTTCTGAGAGTTTTTATCATGCTAATGAAATTTTGCCAAATGCTTTTTCTGCATCTATGGAGATGATGGTATTAAATGTACATATTTAACTTAATAAATCCTTTTTAAAAACATGTATTTATTTGGCTATGCCAGGTCTTAGTTAGAACACACAGGATCTTTGCTCTTTCTTGTGACATGTGGAATCTAGGTTCCCTGACCAGGGATCGAACCCAGGCCCCCTACATTCGGAGCTCGGAGTCGGCCACTGGACCACCATGGAAGTGCCCACTACGTCTCTCTCTTTCAGTCTTTTTAAAAAAGATTTACTTATTTACTTATTTATTTATTTTTGCTGCTCTGGGTCTTCATTGCTGTGTGGGCTTTCTCTTGTAGCAACTCTTCTCGTTGCAGAGCAGAGGCCCAGGGCATGCAGACTTTAGGAGTTATGGCACGTGGGCTCAGTCGTGGAGCACAAGCTTAACTGACCAGCAGCACGTCGGATCTTCCTGGACCAGGGATTGAACCTCTGTCCCCTGCATTGGCTGGTGGACTCTTAACCAGGGGACCACCAGGGAAGCGCCACTGTCTTTTGATATATTACCTCTCCTCCACACTTTCCATGTGTTCTTTCTATGCCTTATTCATAAAATGACTAGAAAATATTTGTAACACAAATACCTGAAAAAGTACTTATATCCAGAATATATAAAGAATCCCTACATATCAATGATTAAGAAAAAAAAAGCACTCTGCACTGATGCTAAAGAACAAAGAATCTGTGTTTCCACACATCCACAGTGTTGACGTTTTTGTCCAGCAGCTGTCATGCCAAGCCTTCATTTTTATTTGTAGCATTTTGAGAGCATTAGGAAAGTATTATACAGTGTGCATACGTAAATAAAACTGTGACTTAAGAGTGAAAAAAAAAAGCAAAAGATTTGAAAAGAAACTTACACAAAAGAGAGATACATGCAGGATAGACTGGGAGTTTGGGATTGACATGTACACACTGCTGTATTTAAAATAGATAACCAACAAGTACTTAAACTGTACAGCACAGGGAACTCTGCTCAATACTTTGTAATAACCTAAATGGGAAAAGAACTTGAAAAAGAATCAGTTCAGTTCAGTTCAGTCGCTCAGTCCTGTCCGACTCTTTGCAACCCCATGAATCGCAGCACGCCAGGCCTCCATGCATATGTATAAGGGAGTCACTTTGCTATACACCTGAAACTAACACAACATTGTTAATCAACTATACTCCCATATAAAAAAAAATTTTTTTAAGATGCAAAAATAATCAATAAACACATAAAAAGGTATTTATCTGTAATCATCAAAGAGAATTTCCTGGCAGTCCAGTGGTTAGGACTCTGTGCTTTCACTGCCAAGGGCCCAGGATCCATTTCTGGTAGGGGAGCTAAGATCCAGCAAGGCCAAAAAAAAAAAAAAAATCATTAAAGATGTGTAAATTAAAACTACAATAAGACACCACTTCACGTATACTAGAATCAAAACAAGCTAAAATATCAAGTGAGTTCATGTGGAGCAACTGGAACTCTTGCTGGTGAGAAGGGAAAATGGTACAACCACTTTGGGAAACTGGCATTTATAAAGTTAAGTCTACATTCGCCCCATGACAAGCTATTTCTCTCCTATGTACTTTCCCAAAATAAAAATTTTAAAATACATTCCCAAAAAATAAAAGGATGTTTATAGCTTTTTTACAGTATGACAAGCTGTAAACTACCTAAATATTTATCAACAAGTGAATGGATAAGAAATTGTGGTACTACAGTGGACTATAGTTATTGCACCCTGTACCTCCTACCATAAAAAAAAAGGTGCCATACCTGGTAGATATGGTTCGTACTTAGACAACAGCGCATACTACACTCAGGAATTCTACTCGGTTCCGTTCACTGAGTGGCTTGAAGGCTGCCGGGTTTGGCAGGGCCCAGAGCAAGGGAGAGCTCTATGTATATGCAGGCTAAGGTACAAGGGTTTGCTTCTGCTTCTGCTGTTAGTTCCAGCAGAAGTGGGAGCAATAGGAGTACTGAGTTCATTTTAGGACTAATTCAGCCTCTCTTGTGGGTTTAGTTCCAAATGGGAGCCTCAAAATCAGTGTTTTAAACTTCTTCTGAAAAAAATTTTTAATCAGAGTATAATTGCTTTACAGTGTTGAGTTAGGGTTCCGAGAATTTTTGAATGTTGGCCTAATGTTAATTATGTTTGCTAAATATTTAAGAATTACAACTTTATTGCCATTGTTGATAAAATTTCTGTTTCTACAAATGATGCACTTTGTATTAACAGAGTTTAATAGAAACAATGTAAAATTGGCTATAAAACAATCTAAATAGTTCTTTTGTTGGAGCTGATTGTTCTAACAGAGAAGAGTAAGAGTAAAACTAATCCTTGGACCTCCCTGCTTAGCTAAAGGACTTAGAACTAAGTTATCTGTCGGTTCTCTGACATCTCTGCACCAGTTATGGATTTAGTATCTGTCCCAATGTGTTTATGCCCAGACTCTTTGCAACCCCATGGACTGTAGCTCTCCAGGCTCCTCTGTCTATGGGATTTCCCAGACAAGAATACTGGAGTGGGCTGCCATTTCCTCCTCCAGAGGATCTTCCTGACCCAGGGATCTTCCTTCTTGCATCTCCCGCACTGGCAGGTGGATTCTTTACCAACTGGGAAGCACATCTCTCTCTATAAATCTCCTAAAAATGGCACCTTCCCTATATCTGAATATTGTCCTGCCAGTGATGACTTGGAAGAGCATGAATCAAAATTCTATCAAATTTGGACTTCCCTGGTGGTCCAGGGGATGGGAATCTACCTGCAAGGGACTCAGGTTCCATCCCTGGTCCAGGAAGATCCCACATGCTGTGGGCAACTAAGCACTTACACTACGACGACTGAGCCTATGCTCTAGAGCCTGGGAGCCGTGACTACCAAGCCTTGTGCTGCAGCTCCTGAAGCCTACACACCTAGAGCCCGTGCTCCGCAACAAGAGAAGCCACCACAGTGAGAAGCCTTCGCACCTCAACAAAGAGTAGCGCCTGATCACTGCAACTAAAGTCTGCAAACAGCAACACAAACCCAGCACAGCTATAAACACATACATGCATACATAATAACAAAATTTTAAAAATCCTATCAAGCTAGAAGAGTGCACTCCAGTATTTAATGAGGGCACTGTTGTGTCCCTTTCTGGCCGCCCACCCATTAATTCGCTTCTTGTATAATCTGTCCTAGTTCACTGGGCTGTGAGCACCAGCTCCCCCTTCAGCAACCGCCCCTCCCCTTCTCCACCACAGTAACAATAGTTAATGTTTGCTGAGCTTTGGCTGTGAGCCAGTTGTTGAGCTAACCGCTGTAAGTGGCTGAAGCTATGAATCTAGTGCTTACAGCCAGCCTTTGGGGCAAGTGTTGTATCACTAGGATGGCTGTATTACAGATTTGGTAATAGGCTGAGACACTGGGTAAGACCTGCCTAAGGTCACACAGCTCAGTAGAGGAGCCAGGATTTAAACCCAGTTCTGTCTGACTCGAGAGCTGACATCTTGTTGCAGGAACCTATGGCTCGGGAGCCCAGTCCCAGATGCAGTGACTGGAAAGACCCACAGAGGCCCTTTGGGTCTGCCTTGAAGCAAGTCACCTTCCCTCCCCGCCTAACTCTAGCTTCCATGTGGTCAGCTCAGGCAATATCAAGCTCACAGCAGCTCTGGGTTTTCACGGTCCTTTGTGACATAGGGTCAAAATCTGTCTCCCTCTGTCTCCCGTGAGATGGTCAGTCTTCTGCTTACGGAGCCTCCAAGAAGGCACTAGTCTGTCTCCACCCTAGAGGACCCCCCAGATCTTGACCAAGCGAGGTATTCACTGTGTATCCACAATGCACATGGGACAGAGCAGTGAACAAGACAAAGCTCCAGCCCTGGCGGGGTTGACATTTCAAAGGGAGAAATAAAAAGTTCCATTTTGACAGTGACACATCTACCCACCCAGCCCTTCTGGCCTTTCTGGACCACTGCAGATTTCCAGGTTCGAGACCCTTGGAAAGGTGGTCCCAGAGGAGGTAGCCACAGAAAGGCCAGGGCTATGGGGCTGGCTCGGGTGGTGCGACACAAGATGCCCTGACTTGGGGCTGGGAGTGGCTGTCGGTCTGGGGCAATCCTAGAGCTTCACGCTGTTCAGATCTTGGCAAAGAAGGAAAGACAATCCTGCTGCCTCGCTGCCATTCACAAACAAGCAGCAGCAAGACAGGCCCATCCACCGGCCTCCCAATCCCCAAACTCAGAGTCCCCCTCCCCCACCCCCAGCTATCCCCTGCATCCGCCCCTCCTTCCCACGGGCGCGTGGGACTAAACTCACTCCGCTTTCCCCGGCTCAGTTTGTTTGCCTGTGTTCAGTGCTCTGCCCCCCAGCCCAGCTTCCCAGTTCCTTCCCCCATTCTGGCCTCTTCTACCTCCCCAGTCTCTCTCCAGTCCAGCCATGGCCCAAGACCAAGTGTCAGCGCCATTCCACTGGCCCTCCTCAGAGATATCTGGAAGAGGGTCACAGGTCAAACACAGACACACACACAAACACACACACTTCCTTTCCTCCGGTGACACTCCCCGTCTAGTCACTGACTCAGGTCACAGTGGAACAAAAGGAGCCACGATGCTGGTTTCCGAGTCATGAACAATAGATTTGGAAGAACTACTGCCCAGCCACTGAGCCCATCAACTTCCCACCCTCCCCAAGGGGGATAATGAAAGAGGGGGAACAAGGAAGGAGCAGCAGAGGCTTCAGAAAGGAGCAGAGAAGTTGGGGTGTACCCAGGAAGAACCTATGTCCCAGTTCCCACTGGGCCCCACCCTGGCTGAAGTGTAGAAATGAAAAGAGAACCCGGAGAGGCTGGGTTGCTCCCAGCCCGGGCGCCTGCACTATGCTTCTGGGCTGGCTGGAGCCAGGGTCAAGCGTGTCTTCAAGGATAATGGCCGATGGGAGCCCAAGAGTGTTCACAGAGTCCCCAGGCATCAGCAGGGATCAGGGCACCGGAGAAGGCTTCCCCCAGCCACCAAGAGCTGGTAGACCTGGAGTGGTCCTGCTCCCGGTGTGGGGAGCAGGATGCACCCGAAGGGGCCAGGGCTTTCCATAGGTGCAGCAGGCGCTGGATGCCTCTCCGCCAGGAATACTATCCCGCCTCTGTGGAGGGCTTAGAACATGACCCTTCATGTGAATGAATCTCATGTAAACCTCTCAAAACAACCCCGTACAATAGTATGATTCTCATTTTACAAATGAGTGAATTGAAGTCCAGAGAAGGGAAGACAGTACAGAAGTGGCAGGGCAGGAATTTTCACTTGTTTGTGTGTGTGTGTGTGTGTGTGTGTGTTTTATTTTTAAATGGATTTTCTCGTACTGATTTATTTTTGGCTGCCCCGGGCCTTTGCTGCTGCGCTCAGGCTTTCGCTAATTGCAGCCAACAGGGGCTACTCTCTAGTTGCAGTGTGCGGGCTCCTCATTGTGGCGACTTCTCTTGCGGAGCACAGGCTCTAGCCGTGCGGGCTTCAGGAGCTGTGACACCTGGGCTTAGTCACCCCTCAGCATGTGGGATCTTCTCGGACCAAGGATGGAACGTATTCCGTGCGTTGGCGGGCAGATTTCTTACCACTGGACCACTAGGGAAATCCCTTTGGGGCAGTTTTAATCTATTAATTTTCCTTTTCATCATTGGGTCATATTTTCCTACACTTCTGCATATCTGTAACCTTTTGTTGGCTATCAGGCCTGATGAATTTCAATTCTTTGTGTGCTAGGATATCCTTGTATTCCTACAAATAGTTTTGAGTTGTATTCTAGGACACATTTAAATTACTTTGAAATGATTTGTTACTTTGGATCTTGCTTTGAGATTTTGAAGGTTTTTTTTTTTTCCCGTCACACCAAGCAATTCTCTGACACCAACTGGGTGTCCAACTATTCATTTCAATTCTAACACTATTTGTAGATGATCCTCCTCCCTCAAGTTCAGTAACTCAGTAGAACAACTCATAGAGCTCAGGGAAATGTTGTATTATAAAGGGTATACCTTAGTAACCACCAAATGGAAGAGAAGGTAATGTATAAGGGTGGGTACAGACTTCCATGCCCTTTCTGGGCATTCCACGTTCCCAGCACTGGGTGTTCAGTTCAGTTCAGTTCAGTTGCTCAGTCGTGTCCGACTCTTTACTGGGTGTTCACCCCCCGGGAAGCACTCCACACCCTGTTGTTTAGGAGTTTTTATGGAGGTTTCACCATGTAAGTATGATTGGTTAAGTCACTGGCCATTGGTGATTGAACTGAATCTCTATTCCCACTCTTCCTCCTTCAAGGTTGGGGGAGGGGGCTGACAGTTCCATCCACCAATCACAAGGGTGGTTTCTCAGGCTACCTGCTCCTATTCTGAAGTTATTTAGGAGCCCACCAATAGTAACCTCATGAGCACAAATTTGGCTATGGTTGAAAGGGACTTATGAATAACAAAAGACATTTGTATTACTCAGGACATACCAAGGGTTTTAAGAGCTCTGTGCCAGGAACTAAGACAAAGGCTAAATATATATATCTATAATGTATTACATATATATAAATACATATAAATTTATATAAATATATATTTATAGATAATAAATAATACTTTATATAATTTTGTACTAGGAATCTGTTAGGTGGAAACAGAGAAGCGTTTAGCCAGGAGCTAATTATTCCTGACTTTTGAGGCATGACCTTTCTAGGAGTCAATGCTCCCTGTAACATTACAGAGTCTTTCTTTCCGACTGGTGGGAACAGGCACTATCTTTGACTGTGAATGTCAGTTAGGTTGGGGTTCCCAGGAGACTCAACGGTAAAGACTCCGCCTGCCAATGCCAGAGACTCAGGAGACTCAGGTTCCATCCCTGGGTCCACTCCAGTATTCTTACCTGGAAATCCCAGGACAGAGGAGCCTGGTGGGCTACAGTCATGGGGGCACAAAGAGTCAGACAAGACTGATCGACTGAGTACACACTCACGTCAATTAGGTCAACTTGGTCGATAGTGTTGTTCAGATCTTCTCTACACTCACTGACGTTCTCTGAACTTGTTCTATGAGTTACCCACGGAGGAATGCCGAATTGTGGTTTTCTCAGTTTCTCCTTTCAGTTATGTTGGTTTTGGCTTCATGCATCCAGGAACTCTTATTGAGTACCTCCAATTAGGATTTTTATGTTTTCTTGAAATAACCCCTTTATAATTATACAATATCTCTCTTTATACCTGGTAATACTCCTTATTTCAAACAAAGCTATGGCACTCAGCCACCAGCTCAAATGACCAACACCATGGCTCCGGGGGAGCCCTTCCTTCCTCTCAATCTCTACCTTAGATGTAAGTCCACATCTCAAAAATTACGGAGATTAAGTACCCCACTCCCAAGGCATGGTGGATCTCAAAACAGAAATAAAGCTGAATAGCGGAGAAAATTAAGGTTCTCTGCTTTGACAGGAGCAATGTGACTGCTGCACAGAAGGATACTGTTTAATGTCGGAGACTGACTCTACTCTAGCCCTTCTGTGAGGCAGCCAACCCCATAGCATCTCCTTCCTGAGGTGGGGGTGGGGGGGCTGTGCATGAGGGATCAATCCCTTTCAGAGTATTAAAT
Source organism: Odocoileus virginianus (assembly GCF_023699985.2). Lineage (NCBI taxonomy): Eukaryota > Metazoa > Chordata > Mammalia > Artiodactyla > Cervidae > Odocoileus > Odocoileus virginianus. Next base: position 37,736,922 of record NC_069701.1, read on the forward strand.
CCCTTTCGGATCATCAGGGAATTCCCAGCATCTTCTTTCCCTACTTCCAAATTACTTTTTCCAGAACCCTCCCATTCTCTTGCACACCCTCCACCAGCCAGATCCTTATGCTCTGCCCAGAAAAGTCCCTACTCTCTCCTTGATCCCTCCGTCTCTGAGGACCTCAGAAGTCCCATGGCTGTCACAAGGAAGAAATTCTGCATGGGCAGCTCCTCTCCGGTCCCCACTGTCAGCTATTCCAAACACTTACCTCCTTTTAAAAGCCTCCAGGGACTTCCCTGGAAGTCCAATGGTTAAGACTCTGTGCTTCCACTGCAGGGGGCTCGAGTTCAATCCCTGGTCAGGAAATGAAGATCCCACATGCTGTGTGGTACGATCAAAAAGGGAAAAAAATTTAAAGCTGCTACATCCATCCACCTGCTACATCCAGCAGGACCTGGTTTCCTGTGTCCCCCAGAAATAGAGATCAAGGAAGAGGTTCTCAAACCACAGGAGACCTCAGCAGTGCCAAAGCCCCACGACGTCGTAAGATAAATCTGCAGTCTTTGATTCAATAAAGTGTATTTTAGCATCTATTTATTGTATACTTACTCTGCTGGGCCTTTATGTTCAACAGTGATTTATTTCTCACAAACACCAATTGAAGGAGGTGTTGTTATTCACATTTTTTAGATCAGGAAACTGAGGTTCAGAGAAGTTAAATTACTCACCCAATCATATAGCTAGTAAGTGGCAGAGTAAGGATTCTTTCTGGAACATTAGTTTTATTCAATAGTGTTAAAACACTTTTATGACAGACCTCATTTCTTTAAATTTTAGCTTAAAGTAAATAAAGAAATAGCAATGTAAAATAAATTCTACTCATAAAGTAATATTGAAAGACTTGAAAGTAATATTGAAAGTGTATTATTCATTATACTAAATGTGAGAGACCGGATACTTGTAATAAAAGACAAACTGTCAGATCAGGTTAAAAAAAACGCAAACCAGCCAAATAATGTAGTGGTAAAATCATCAGACCTTCTAAGAGACCAGAACTTAATGATTCCAACCACTAAAAAGAAAGGATGGTGATGTAAGGATGATGATGTAACCTGATGGGAACCTAACAATGGCTACAATAACGATCATATTATAATATATAAAATACTAAATTACAATGCTGTACAGCTTAAATTTCCAGTGTTATCTGTCAAATGTATTTCTCTTTGTTTGATAGATGTTTATTGTTTTAACACTTATTTATTTGGCTGTGCCCGGTCTTAGTTGCCACATGCAGGATCATTAGTTGTGATAAGTGAACACTTCATTGCAGCATCTGCGATCTAATCCCTGATCAGGGATTGAACCCTGGTTCCCTGCGATGGGAGAGTGAAGTCTTAGCCACTGAACTTAAGAAATTTTATTGAAGTATAGTTGATTTGCAATTTTGCGTTAGTTTCAGGTAAATGTATTTCAATTAAAAAAAAAAAACCTGCCAAAAGCACTGTGACATTGGTGTAACAACAGATACATGGACTAATGGAATAAAATCAAGACCCCAGAAATAAACCCTCACATTTATGGTCAATAAATTTTTTCCATACAAAGTTAAAAGTACATTATAAAAAAAAAAAAAGTACATTGTATTTCCTTCCTGACCACTTGCCCAGTTCCCATCTCATTGAGAGAGACAAGCTTCATCTAAATTATTTCATCTGATTGATGATTGTCATTTATAACTTTATTGCTACTTCTGTCTCGGGTATTTCTTTGAAAAAGGTGTATGGATTCATTACATATTCTAATGTATTGTCTATAGATTATAAGATAAAGTCAAGCACGTATCAGCTGATAGTTTTTGTTGACCTGTCTTTATACTTAGAAATGTCTGTTAATAGTAGGCTTCCCTGGTGGCTCAGGTGGTAAAGAATCCGCCTGCAATGCAGGAGACATGTGTTGGATCTCCGGGTCAGGAAGATCCCCTGGAGAAGGAAATGGCAACCCACTCCAGTATTCTTGCCTGGAAAATTTCATGGACAGAGGAGCTGGCTGGCTATAGTTCATGGGACACGACTGAGCAATAGAATCGGACACAACTGAGTGACTATCGCTCACTCACTCAATTTTAGACAGGGGTGCCAGAGCGACTACCACTCACTCACTCAATTTTAGACAGGAGTTCCAGGACTATTAAAAGGGGAAAGGACAGTCTTTCCCCAAATGGTATTGGAAAAACAGGATATTCACATGCAAAGGAATGAAGTTGGACCTTTTACCTTATATTACGCAAAAATTAACTCAAAATGAATCAAAGATAAATCTAAATTTAGCAAGAAAAGCACAGATCAATATGAACAGTCACATTTTTCAGTATCATATTGAAAGACATGTTTTAAAATGGAACAAACAGAAAGCTATCCTAGATTTTTGGATGGTTAGCCATAATAGCATAAAATGATCGCTTGTAAAAAAAAAAAAAATGATTGCTTGTCCCCAAAATTAATATATACATTTAATGCGATTTCAGTTAGTGTTCTACATTTTTTTGGCTACATGGCATCTGGGATCTTTGCCCCTCAGCAGGTTTTGAACCCAGACCCCTGCAGTGGAAGCTCAGAGTCTTAACCACTGGACAGCCACGGATGTCCCTAAGTTTCCTCTTTTAATAGCTTTAAACGATTCTAATGGCTTATCTCAAATAATACAAAAGTCTGGGATTAGTAAAAATATACAAAAAAGAATCGTGAAGGGGCCTCACTTTTCAAGAAAGGAGCCACATAAGGACACTGCAATCACAGCAATTTGGTATTGGGAAAGAGTTAGACCAGCAGATTTACGCAGCTGAATTAAGAATATAGAGTTGGGCTCCTATCTATTTTAGGATTTAACATATGACACATGCGGAGTGTCGAGTTAGCAGAAAGGGGCTGTGTTAAGTAATGGCAGGTGCCAGCACAGAGTTCACTACCCATCCAGAAGAAAATACAATTGGGCCTATCTCTTATGCTAGCCTCCAAAATATAAATTCCAGAAGGATCTAATGCTTAAATGTAACAAATTTGCTGTTGTTGTTGTTGTTGTGTTCAGTCACTAAGTCATGTCCAACTCTTTGGGACCCCATGGACTGCAGCACACCAGGCTTCCCTGTCCCTCACAATCTCCCCGAGTTTGCTCAGATTCATGTCCATTGAGTCAGTGATGCTATCTAACCATCTCATCCTCTGCCCCCCTCTTCTCCTTTTCTTACAAGATTTTTATTATGTTTTTTGTTAACATAATAAAAATCTTGTAAGAAAATGTAAAAAAATGAGAAGACTCTCTTAACTAAGACTGAAAACCTAGAAGTTATGACAGGGAGAATAGGCATATTTGACTCAATAAAAAATTAAATATATGAATGCCAAAAGATGCTGGAGACAAAGCAAAGAAACAGAGAACAGATTTAGAAAAAAAATATTTACAGTTACACCCTGGCAGCCCAGTGATTAAGACTCCATTGGTTAAGTGGAGTGGTTAAGTCCAGTGGTTAAGCTTCCAATGCAAAGGGGCGTGATTTCAATCCCTGGTCAGGGAACAAAGATTCTACCTGCAGTGCAGTGCAGTGTGGTCGATAAAATATTTTTTAAAAAAGAAAGAAAAATATTTACAAAGCAGAAGTCAAGAGCAGCTTACTGTATGTGTTAGTTGCTCAACTGTGACTGGCTCTTTGCAGACCCATGGATGGTAACCTGCCAGGCTCCTCTGTCCATGGAATTTTCCAGGCAAGAATACTGGAGTGGGTAGCCATTCCCTTCTCCAGGGGATCTTCCTGACCTAGGATCAAACCCCAGTCTCCTGCATTGCAGGAGGATTCGTTACCCTCTGAGCCACTAGGGGCCCAGCAGCTTACTACTGCTCTACAAATCAAGGACAAAGAACTCGATGGAAAAATGAACTGAGCATACAATGAGGCAGTTCACAGAAGGAAAATTCCAAATGGCAAAGGAAAAGATGATTAAACTGAAAGGTTGGGAAATGCAAATTAAAATGATACAGTTCTGCTGCTTTGCTAACTAGTCTGGCAAAAATTTAGAAGAACTTTAGCATCTGTTGGCTGAAGATGATACAGGGAAACAGAAATTTCCATGCATTTTTTGTGGAAATGAGATATGTTACTTAAAAAAAAGCACTCAGCTAACATTCAGCAAAACACAAAATTCTTGTATCTTTCAACCCAGCAATTCCAACCCTTAGACACTACAAAAGATTTATTGCAGCAATATTCATATTGGCATACAACCAAGACCAAAGCAAAAACCTACAGGTAGCTGAATTCCACTTGTAGGATATTATATCCATTAAAAAAGAGTGAATTACAGCAATAGCAGTTGACTTGAAGAGAGTTCCACGAAGTATTGCTGAGTGAGAAAAGTGCAAAGGTGCATTTGGCACAAACACTTCTAGTAATGAGAAAACCAAACAAAACCCACATCCTGTATATGTACACTTGCACATACTTACAATTATATATAGATTTATTCTTGATTATGAGTATTGATAAAATATGAGAGGATACATAGCAGAGTGTTAATCTGGGTTATGGGGGAGCGTTGGTAGGAAATATGGGTGAAGTGAGGGAGAAGTCAATCAAAAAGGACAAAGGAAAATTTAGACTGTATAAAAAACATGTATTATGACCATGTATTCATTGGGGTCTCCAGAACCAATAGTAGATAGAGATATATATTCATATTTTTATATTTGCATGGGCTTCCCTGGTGGCTCAGATGGTAAAGAATCTGCCTGCAATGCAGGAGACCTGGGCTCAGGCCCTGGGTCCAGGTCCTGGGTCCAGTCCCTGGGTCAGGAAGATCCCCTAGAGAAGAGAATGGCAACGCACTCCAGTATTCTTGCCTGGAAAATTCCATGGACAGAGAAGTCTGGTGGGCTATAGTCCATGGGGTCATGGAGAGTTGGATACGACTGAGCAGCTAGCATTTGCACATTTTTTCACTTCATATTTTATTATATATATTTCTCTTCCTCTATATCTCTGTTAAGGAATTGGTTCACATGATAAGGGAGGCTGGGACATCCCACCATCTGCTATCTGCAAGCTGGAGGCCCAAGAAAGCCAGTGGTCTAGTTCTAGTCCAAATCTGAAGGTCTGAGACTCAACGGTGAGAGTTCTAGTCTGAGGCTGAAGACTGACGTTCCAGCTCACACAGTCAGACAGAGTCAGTTCTCCTCCTCTGCCATTTTGTTCGATTCTGGCCCAACGGATTGAAGGAGACCCCCCCCCCCCCCCAGCAGTGAGGAGAGCCCTCTTCTTTACTAGGTCTGTTGATTCAAACGCTAGTCTCATCCACAAACACCTTCAGAGACACACCCAAAAATAAGGTTTCATCAAATATCTAGGTGCCCTGTGATTCAGTCAAGATGACACATAAAATTAACCATCAAAGATCATATAGGCGTTTACATAAAATTTTAGATAAGCGATGCATCTGAAAAAATTTTCAAACTAAAAAATCTGCCCTCCACTGGAGTGATTGCACCCTAGGTGCAAGGAGTTGGGTGTTTATCCTCCTTCTCCTATCAGTTACTGGCTGAGAAGTAGCTTCTGAAGGTGTTCATTTCCAGCGTTCCCTGTGCATGGGCTGGATACCCTCCTGTGGTCCAAGGAAGTCTCTGTCAGAGCTGTAGGCATATGCAATGAGGGACCTTCCCTGTGTACAGAAGAACATGGAGGGGAGGGAGAGGAGCAGAGCAGCACCTCCTCTAGATATGTTGCATTTTTACAACAGCAGGCATAAGTGGGATATTGAGGACATTTAACCATGCTCTTTGTGGATAAGACCTATTGATTTTTGCATGTTCACCACAAACTGAATATGCTACCCGACCTGCATGGGCATCACCTGTAGATGTGACCATTATTACCCCTGTGATAGAGCAAGGAGTACCTCTCCAGTGCTTCCACACAGAAACTCTTCTAAAGAGATGGAATGTAGACAGGGCCCCTCTGCTGGCGACATGTAGAATGGAAGGCAGGTGCCATCTTGAAGAAGATTGCTCAGCCTGACCAGAGGCCCATTTCCCCTAGCACTCTCTTCATACCCTTCAAGCCCAAATCCCTGAAACTGATGTAGAAGTGTGGGCCTTTCTCTCTGCTAGTTACTTTGTATGTGGCCAATAAAGGATGGTGATACTGCAGGAGATAAACAGGACTTTATAATGTTTGTGTCTAATCAGAGAATAGAAATCTTTTTAATAAAAAAAAAAAGTTTATTTCATGTGAAATAAAGATTTTGAGCAGCTTCCCTGACAGTCCGGTAGTTAAGACTCTGCTACCACTGTAGGGTGGGTACAGGTTTGATTCCCAGCTGGAGAACTAAGATACTGCAAGTGGTGGGACATGGTAAAAAAAATTTTTTTTTGAAAAGCCTTCACAAGCTCTCCATCTTCAGGAGAGTGTTCTAGGCAGAGCTCAAGTTAACCTACAGCTCAGAAGACCACCTGACCTGCCAAAGTGTGTTTATTCGAACAAATAGAGTAAGCACCAACCAATTAAAGCTACCTGACAACAACAATGAAAGTCTACTCTGCCGAAGTAGAATAAGAAAATTTCAGATAAATTTTAAGATGGCACACTTCAGGATCTCCTGCTCACCAGCCAGTGCTGCTGTATCCACTTAGATCATGCCCCCAGTCTCTCTGCTGAGGTGGGAGATCTGGGTCCCAGGGTCTCTGCCCCACTGGCTCTGAATTTCCTGGAGCCAGGCTGCCAAGGGTTTGGATAGTGGATTGGAAGGAAGGGCCTGTGTTTGAATGACGTCTCTGCTAATGCTTGGCTCCGTGGCTTGGTTGAATCCTCAGATTTCTCAGCCTTCATGGTTCACCTGTTAACTGGGTACAGCACCTAACCTGAGGGGGATGTCAGGATCAGATTCACTCCTCCAGGAAATGGTCACTGAGAGTCTCTTGTGCGGGCACCTGGCTGGCTCTGGGAAAATAGGGATGGATGATGCAGAAACAGCCCCTGGTCCCATGAAGTCTGAGTTTGAGGAAGCCAGGAGGGAAGTAGATGTCACTGGTTGACAAGTAACCGGGGCTATGAGGTCCGGAGGTCTTCCTGAAGGAAGAGGAGTCTGATCTGAGAAAGCATGATGGAGGGGGAGACAGAAAGAACAGGGAGTGGCCTAAGAGAGAGCTTGATGGGGGAAAGGAGAGAGTCCAGGACGTGGTTTGAAAGGCAACAGTCCTTACTGCGTCTCCAGCTCTAGAGAGTGGGTCTCTCTACCTCCTTCCCTCTCTCTCTCCTCCCTTTCCCCATGGAGGATCCTGCTAAAACCATAAGTTATTCTTTACAGTATTTTTCTCAATACTTTATATGTTTTAAAATAAAAATGACTGAAAAAAATAAAAATAAATAAATAAATAAAAATGAACTTATGTACTAAAAGTTTCTGAGGCTTCTGTAAAGAAAGATATAATAATAATTCAAACATTCATTATTATGAAACAATGTATCATAAGACTATGTCAATGACAAGTAAAAATAATCTCTACCTGATTCAGACCTCTGATGATAGAAAAAAGAAAAGAATAAAAGAAAGGAAAGAAACACATTAAATGCAAATTATAAGCCAATGATTGAGAAATAATACTGGAAATATTGAACTTTTAGAATTACCATTCTTAAAATGAAAAGGTAAAATATACAAAGTATTCATTGCCCTATCTGATAGTCTTGATAACTGTTTCATAACAAATATTCCAGATGTAAAAATTTTTTCTTTCATTTTGCATCGAATTTGGTCAAATTGTTAAACGGGCGTCCACAAGCATCTTCAACTAGGGAATACACATTCCTTTGTAAAAGCTCACTTCCTTAATCAGGAAAATATTTTGTCTACTCGTCCTGATTTTCACTTTGCTGTTGAAATCAATACAGTTAACTCAGATCAGTTTCTGGTTTCCTGTTGGAGTATAACATAACATCCACATCTTTTTTTTTTTTTTTCCTCTCTCTCTCTCATCTTAAAGTAGTCACAAAGAACTGTAGCCTACCATGAATATTTAAAATACTAGACTACTGTGAACACTGTTGGGTAGTATTTGAATAATGTTAATATTTGAGTCTTCCAGTAGGATTAGCAGAACTACACAAAATCCCTTGGTGAAATGACCAAATTAAGAACTTATTTTACTTCCAAAAGGTGTTATTTCTTGAACGCTATTCACAAAATTTGTATAAAGAATGCAAGCCTATAAATTTATTCATTTATATTTTAGTTGCCAGCATGACTCATTCATATGGAAAATTGTTCAGTCTTAAAAAGGAATGAAATTCCAATACATGCTACAACATGGGCAAATCTTAAAAAGCATTATTCTAAGTAAAATAGCGCGCGCGCGTGTGTGTGTGTGTGTGTGTGTGTGTGTTCCATTGTTTTCGACTCTTTGCAACTCCAGGCTCCTCTGTCCATGGAATTTTCCAGGCAAGAATACTAGAGTGGGTTGCCATTTCCTCCCTCAGAGGATCTTCCCAACCCAGGGATCTAACCCATGTCTCTGTGTCCCCTGCACTGGCAGGAGAATTCTTTACCACTAGCGCCACCTCCTTGCAGTCCAACTGCAAGGAGATTCAACCAGTCCATCCTAAAGGAAATCAGTCCTGAATATTCATTGGAAGACTGATGCTGAAGCTGAAACTCCAACACTTTGGCCACCTGATGCGAAGAACTGATTCATTTGAAAAGACCCTGGTGCTGGGAAAGATTGAAGGAGGGAGGAGAAGGGGAAGACAGAGGACGAGATGGTTGGATGGCATCACCGACTCAATGGACATGAGTTTGAGTAAACTCTGGGAGTTGGTAGACAGGGAGGGCTGGGGTGCTGCAGTCCACGGGGTCGCAAAGAATCGGACACGACTGAGCGACTGAACTGAACTGAACTGAGCGCCACCTAGGAAGGCCAAGCCCGTATGCAAAAGGACAGATATTCTATGATCTCATTGTATGAGGCACATAAAGCAGTGAGATTCTTAGAGAAAGCTGAAAAGTGGGCTATCAGGGTCTGGGAAGGGGGCATTGGGGAGTTAGTGTTTAGTGGATACAGAGTTTATGTTGGGGATGGTGAAGAGATTTGGAGATGGGTAGTGGAGACGGTTGCACAACAAAGTGAATGACAATGTCACTAAACCGCACATTCAAAAATGGTTAAAATGGTAAATTTTATGTGATGTGTATTTTACCATAACTTAACAAAAAATGACTCACTGTTATTAGCTAGGACCACGAACCATGACTCACATATGGTTAACAGCTATTAACACAAGAAGCAAGACTGACTTCATCATGATGACTTCTCGCTTTCATAGCCCTATTTCTGCTTTTTTGCTTACCTGACATTGGTGAGTTCTTCTGAAGCAGAATCGCTAAGCCTTAACTGTTGAGGGAGAGTTATAATACCTTTTTTTTTCCTGATTTTTTTTTTTTTTTTCAGAATCAAGTCCAGCCATGAAATTTGTGGGGCCTGGTACAAAATGAAAATGCGGGGCCCTATGTTCAAAAATTATTAAGAATTTTCAAGATGTCAATGACAGAGCATTAACCTGAGTGCAGGGCCCTTCTAAGCTCTGGGCCCTGGTGGCACTGGTCTCATACCCGTGAAGTCAGCCCTTCTCAGGATTTAGCAAAACACAAATTTCCTGAGAAGTACAAAGGCGTCATTCCCCCTGGAGACAGGAGGTGTGAAATTAGAGCATGTGGCCCAGTGACTGCAGCGAGCACTGGGCCGCCCTAAGGGGAATCCTCTTGGACACAAAACCAACACGCTGAGCAGGTGTGTGAAGGTGCCATTTTTGAGTCAAGAGTTGACCAGTCTTGGAGCTGTTCCACCTCCAGGGAGGTAAGAACTCCAGTTTATTTGAAGCTTATTCTTTTGTTTCTTGTTATTTATAATGGATGCACGTCTCGTCTCTTTTTCTATATAATTTACTTATTTTGAGTTGTGCAGGGTCTTTGTTGCTGCCCATGCCACTCTCTCTAGCTGGGTGAGCGCGGCTACTTTTCATTGCCGTGCACAGGTTTCCCACTGTAACGGCTTCTTTTGCTGGGGAATGTGGGCTTCCCTGGTAGCTCAGTTGGTAAAGTTGGTAAAGAATCTGCCTGCAATGCAGGAGACTCTGGTTTGATTCCTGGGTTGGGAAGATCCACTGGAGAAGGGATAGGCTACCCACTCCAGTATTCTTGGGCTTCCCTTGTGGCTCAGTTGGTAAAGAATCTGCCAGTCCGCCTGCAATGATGGGTTTGATCCCTGGGTTGGGAAGATCCCCTGGAGAAGGGAACAGCTACCCACTGTGGTATTCTGGCCTGGAGAATTTCAGGGACTCTATAGTCCATGGGGTCACAAAGAGTCGGACATGACTGCGTGACTTTCACGTGGGCTTTAGGCACACAAGCTTCAGTAGTTGCAGCACACGGGTTCAGTAGTGGTGGCACACAGCCTTTAGTGGAATCTTCCCAGGCCAGGAATCGAACCTGTGTCGAACTACTATGCATTGGCAGGTGGATTCCCATCCACTGTGCCACCAGGCAAGTCCTGACACCTGTCTTAAAGAAAGGCCCTTTCTCATCCATGCAGCCCCCTCTGGTTCCCCTCTAATAACTCTCCTTAAAAAAAAAAGAATAGAAACATGTATAAAAATTCCAAAATTTATTAATAAAACTTCACCCCTGAAAAAAGAAAACTCATATTAAAATTTTTTTTTTCCTTTCAAACATTATCTTTCATACAAACTCAAACGTGCTGCTTCCATTTCCTTGGCCCCTACACAGCTTGACTTTCTCCCACCCCCACCTTTGCAGAAGGCGCCCTGGAAGTCTGGGATGACCAGTCAACTGCCTAGCCCAGCTGGTTATTTTCCTACCCTTGCTGCCATCCACACTGAGGAGTCCCAGACCCAGCCAGCAGCCTAGGAACCCCTGGAAGGCAGCCTTTACCCCTACGTTTTTGTTTTTGTTTCTTTGCCTTAATGCTTAAATAATTTTTTTTTTCATTTATTTTTTTGTCTGCGCAGCCCGGGGACTGAATCCAGGCCATCAGTACTGAGGGCAGAGTCCTAACTACTGGACCACTGAGGAGATCCCAATTTCTTATTTTTAAAGTTCCAACCTACTGAGAAATGAACACCTTGTCAACCTAGAACAACACTGGCAGCCACTCCTCACGCACTTCAGTAAGTCCCCTGGCCGGTAGGATACGATTTATGTTATAACACCTCCTCTCCCACGGCCGCAAACCAGCTTCCATGACGGGCCCCTGCTGCCCTTGTTCCTCGCCCCATCCCCACCATTCACCTTTCCTACTCCCAAAAGTACAGCTCATGGCAACCTTTTAAAGAAAATTATTTTAATGGGTGTCCCAGCAAATGTACTTTTTAAAAAGCCCCCTCTGAAAACCAGAGCTAAGGAAAATGAATTGTGTTCAAGGATTTCTTTTTTTTTAAGCCTTCCCTGGGTCAAAAAGGTGTCATTCTGAATACTTGAGTTTTGTCTCGTGTACTTATTTTCCTTTAGATCCCCTGAGATCTCAAGCCCATTTTCCTCAATGAGCGAGCCTCTGAGCCCACTAGGGCTCAGCTTCCCGGCCCCTTCCTGCCTTGGAGTCTTTCCCGGGAACCAGTCATTGCTTCCATGACACTGACAGGGAACGTTCCACAAAGGCCATGAGCCGGATCCCAGCCCACCTGCTATGATAACTCTGTGCTGGAAAACACATGAGCCAGAGAGCTCTTACCCAGAAGAAACATCTCCAGCTCTCAAGATTGTAAGACAGAAGACAACAAAATTCTGTCAAACAATTACCCTTCAATTAAAAAATAAATTAATTAAAAAACAATCTCTCACACATCATTAGTGCAGTTTAGAGGAAATGTTTTTTACCCCCACTTTGAATTCAGCCAGCATTTCGATGGGTCTGGATCTTATAAGCACAACCACAGTACATGCATTTGGAAAACAGATGTCTGTGTTCCTCTCTTCCAAAGAGACTATAGAATAAGGGTTCTCCTTCTTCAGGATCCGAGGCGTCCAGAGATCTGGGGCCCAGGAGGGCTGCCAGCCCCTGCTTTCTTGTGCCTGCCAGACCTTCTTTCTCACCACACTGTTGGCCATACCTTAGTCTGCAGCCACCGTCAGTCCTTGCCCCGTAGCAGAAAGAACCTTCTAGCTACACTCAGGCTGCTACCCATATCCTGTTCCCAGAAGTATCATTTCCTCAGGCATCTTTTGAACCTTTAGTCAGATACATTATGTTCTTTCTTTGTTTTTAACTTTTTATGTTGGAGTACAGTTGACTAACAATACTGTGTTAATTTCAGGTGGACAGCAAAATGACTCAGCTACACAAATACACGCATCTCCTCTTTTTCAAATTCTTTCCCCATTTGGGTTGTTACATAACATTGAGCAGAGTTCCCTGTGCTCTGCAATGGGTCCTTGTTGGTTATCCATTTTACATACATGTGTATGTATCACTCCTGAACTCCCTAACTATCCTTTCCCCCGACTCTTCCCCCATGGCAACCATTGGTTCATTCTCCAAGTCTGTGAGTCTGTTTCTGTTTGGTAAATAAGCTCATCTGTATAATTTCTTTTTAGATTCTGCACACAAGTGTGTGTGCTGCATATGAAGTTGCTTCAGTTGTGTCTGACTCTTTGCGACCCTATGAACTGTAGCCCACCAGGCTCCTCTGTCCATGAGATTTTTCAGGCAAGAATATTGGAGTGGGTTGCCACGCCCTCTTCCAGGGGATCCTCCCCACCTACAGATCGAACCCACGTCTCTTATATCTCCTGCATTATTTGGCAAGTGGGTTCTTTACCACTAGTGCCACCTGGAAAGCCCCGCATACAAGTGATATCATACCATAATTCTCTTTCTCTGACTTCATCAGTATGATAATCTCTAGGCCCATCCATGTTGCTGTAAATGGCATTATTTCATTCTTTTTAATGGCTGAGTAATATTCCATTGTCCTAACCTCTAGAGTACTGTGGCTCAGACAATAAAGAGTCTGCCTGCAATACAGAAGACCTGGGTTCAATCCCTGGGTCAGGAGGATCCCCTGGAAAAGAAAATGGCAACCCATTCCAGTATTCTTGCCTGGAAAATCCCATGGACAGAGGAGCCTAATAGGCTACAGTCCATGGGGTTGCAAAGAGTTTTACACGACTTAAGCTACTTCACTAAAAAACCTAAATAACCATTGTACATATGTACCACATCTTCTCTATCTATCCCACACTTAATCTTCTTGCTCTAAATTCCCCATTGACTCCCACTGCACTTAAAGCAAAACCTGACTTCCTTACAAAAGTTCCATAAAAGGCCAGGACTGGCCAGCTTTCTGATTCTTGGATCATCACTCTCCCCCATCCCCAACCCCACCCAGGTTCTCTCTCCCGGGATACACTGAACTGCACCCCACCCTACCCCTGCAGGTGGGCCCTGGTTTGTGTACACCAGTAGAATTCTCCTGGTCACAGAGATTGGCTGCGGCAGAGGCACATGTCCCCAAATGGTTCAATCCTAGGGCTTTCCTTCCACAACTTTTCTCCATCGATGAGGCCCTGGACACTGTAGGGCAGTGGTCCTCAACCTTTGTGGCACCAGGGACCAGTATCATGGAAGATAATTTATCCAAGGACCGGGAGTGGGGTGGGTGGGGTGGGGACTGTTCAGGCAGAAATGAGAGTAATGGGAAGCTGTAGAGGAAGCTTCGCTGGCTTGCCTGCCACTCACCTCCTGAGCAGCCCAGTTCCTAACTGGCCATGAACCGGTACCAGTTCTTGGCTCAGAGATTGGGGACCCCTGCTCTAGAACCGTGGGCAGCTGTGCTGCAACCGTAAGAAGGGGCCACCTTGAATGTAGGAGGAGACTAACCGTGAGGAGGCCAGACCGGGAACAGAACCCACACTGCTGGTGACTTCACCATCTCCAGATGAGACCATCCTGAAGCCCACGCATGTCTGATCCACATGGATGGACACATTCCCTCTGGAAGTGGCTGGCAAGGGACACTGTCTGACTCTCTGTGGTAGGAATTCTGCGCGACAGCTTCTAGACAGGCCCCAGCTGGCCAGCTCCTCACACTGTTCCCACGCTGTCACAGTACTTACCGCTGTCCGAAGGGGCTCTTATGCTTTGGGTTGTCAGCTGCTCACGTCTGACCCACTAGAGCAGGGGACTCATCTGTACTTGTTCAAGTTGCTCCTGCAGGGATGGCGCACAGTGGGTGCTCAGCAAATACTGGTGAATGGCCGATGACCTGTTCACCAACTCTTTTATTCTGACCAGGCCGCATGGCTCATGGGATTTTAGTTCCCTGACCAGTGGCCCCTGCAGTGGAAGTGCAGAGTCTTAACCACTGCCACCAGGGAAGTCCCATCACCAAGTGTTTCTTTTCTCTCTGCTGTTGCTGTCCTCACTGCCTGAAACAGTCCCAACCCCTTTCTCCAGCCAACGCTACCCTCCTCTCAACTGCGGGTCACTTATCAGATGCTCTGAGACCCCTGCCTGGGCCCCCACCTGGAATGGTCTTCCCTGAGTCCCAGGTTTCTCTCTCACCTTACAAGACTGATCACTCTTGGCAGCAAATGTCAGTTCACATCTCTGGCTCCCCATTCTTCATCCATTCGACAGTTTAGCTGAATACCTACTATGAGACAGGCGCTATGGAGGCTGGGGAAATAGCACTGAGAAAACTACATAAACACTGTATTCATGGATCTTACATTCTAGTAAGGGGAAGACAGTAACAAGTGAATAAGGAAAAGACATGATTTGACAGCTGAATACTATGAAGGAAAATGAAGCAGAGGCGGGAGATGAGGTGGCGGGGGATGAGCAGACTTAACTGGGGAAGTCAGAGGTGACTTAAAGGGGAAGGTGACATTTCAGCAAAGACTTGAATAAGGTAAGGGAGTAAGCCAAGTGGCTAAATACAGAGGTATAAATTTGAGAAACCTCAGCATGTGAGTGGTATTTAAAGCCATGAGCTTCTAGGGCATCATGAAGGGACTGATTGTGGATATACAGGTAGAGTCCAGGACCGAACTTGGGGCCTGGGAAGGTTTAGAGGTCACGAACAAGAGGAGCAACCCATTAAGGAGATAAGAAGCAATAGGAAAGCCGGAAAGAAATCAGGAAAGCCTGGTATCCTAGAAACCAGGACAGGAGAGTTTCAAGGTAGGAAGTAACCAACCATGCCAAACGCCACGGATAAAAGGTCTGAGAAGTGGCCACTGGATGAAGAATATGGGGGTCACTGGTGACTTTGATAAGGGGGCAGAGACTGAAATTGTTAACATGTTGAGATGAATATGTGAAAAGCTGTATGTATCAAGACGCTCTCTGTGGCACTGTTTGTAAGATGGAAAATCTGGAACTTGAATATTCAACAAGACGAAATTGGTTGTGGCAGATAAGGTGCATATAAGCAACAAAACACTATGTACCATTAAAATAGTGCTCTAGAATGTGAGAAGTGTTCGATTTACGTTACTAAGTGAACAAGTTGGGTCACAGAACATACACATTAAGAACCTATTTTTGTATTTGACATGTGTTAGTTGCTCAGCCCTGCCTGAACTCTTCCAGGTCCCATGGGGAACTCTTTGTGATCCCACCAGGCTCCTCTGTCCATGGATTTCTCCAGGCAAGAATGCTGGAATGGGTTGCCATTTCCTCCTGCAAGGGATCTTCCCCACCCAGGGATTGAGCCCGTGTCTTCTGCATTGCAGCCAGATTCTTTACCACTGAGCCACCAGGGACGCCCCATTTGATAGCACAATAGAAGATAAAGCATGGGTTGGCAAACATTTTTTGTAAATGGCCAGACAGTAAATGTTTTAGGCTTTGTGGACATTCAGCTTTAACGTGGAAGGTGTCACAGACAAAATGTCAATGAATGAGATGGTGGCTATGTTTCAATAAAACATTATTTATGGACCCTGAAATTTGAATTTCATGATTTCCATGTATCATGAAATAGTCTATTTATGTCTCCCCAAGCTTTAAAAAGAGTATAAAGACCATTCTTTGCCCACTGAGTGCAGAAAAACTAGAATAGGGTTGGATCTGACCTGTAGGCCATAGTTTGCTTACCTATTCATTCCCTGCACCTTGTGTTTCATTGTTGCTTGTTTCCCAAGACACTTCTCGTTCTTTAATAGACTAGATAATTTATTTTAAAAATATATGTACTGTTTGTGATCCACACCCCTCTTTTCCCTCAGCCTCCAAGAATTCAAGTTCCAGGAGCTGCAAGTTATTTTATTCATTGATGTATCCCAGGCTCCTAGATAAATGCCTGGGGCACGGTAGCAGATTATTAAACAGTTGTTGAATGTATGAAGGAATAACATATTAATCAATCCTAAAATAAATCAACTCTCATTATTCATGGGAAGGACTCCCCCCGAACAGGAAAACGCCAATACTTTAGCCACCTGATGCGAAGAAAAGACACTGACGCTGGGAAAGTCTGAGGGCAAGAAAAGGGGAGGGCAGAGGATGAAATGGTTGGATAGCATCTCTGACTCAACGGACATGAATTTACGCAAACTCCGGGAGATATGGAAAGACACAGGAGCCTGGCAGTTGACGGGGGTCACAAAGAGTCGACACGCCTTAGACGTCTGAACAATAACAACTCATATAATTAGCAACCTAATATAAAAAACAAACAACCAAAAACCTTCTTCCGTGAGTCCCCAACCCTAAGAAAGTCCACAACTTGCAGGGGTCCTGGCGCCCACTTCTCGAGACCCGCCCCTCAACCCCCGAGCCGAGCACGCACGTTCACTCCCCGCGACGCAGCCTTGACGCCACTAGGAGACGCCCAAACGGCCGCCCTCTAGGTAAAAACACCAGTCCCACGTGACCGGCGTCGCACCCGGTGAGCGTCACGTGACGGACTCAGTTTTCCTCCAATCGTTGCACATGTTGTGGGGATTCCACCCAGGACCTGACCTGAGCTTTAAAACACCCTATGCCCCCGCCAACCAAACTGGCCGGCTCCGTCAGCAAGCTGGGCGGCGGTGTCTCTTAAGAACCTACTCGTAAAGCCGCTTCGGGGAAGACCGGGCCTACAACGTGCTTAGTCCCGGAAGTGACGGCTCCCAGAGGGGCCGGAAGTGGCAGTGGAGGGAGGGAAGATGGCGGAGGTGGTGAGTCCGGTGCCCGGGGCGGGGCGGAGGGAGCCAGGGGAGGTGGGTAGAGCCCGAGGCCCCCCAGTAGCCGACCCTGGCGCCGCGCTGTCTCCCCAGGGGGAGATAATCGAGGGCTGCCGCCTGCCCGTGCTGCGGCGGAACCAGGACAACGAAGATGAGTGGCGTGAGTGACGTCGGGGGGCGGGGCTAAGGAACCTGAGGGCGAGAGGCGGGGGGAGAGTCAACAGAACCCCGGGGAGGGGGTGGGGCCTCTAGAATCCTGGAGCGGGCGGGGCGCAGATATTCAGGAGGGGCGTGGCTTTTAGCCTTAAGAGCTGGACAGGGCAGGGCTTGAAGAGGGGATGGCACTTGGTGACTAACCGGGGCTTGAGAGAGCATTTCCAAGTGCTGGGGCTTTAGGGTTCGGGCCTGGTGATGGAGTTCAGGTGGTAGGAGGGTGGAGCTTCATGGCCTGGCCCTTCTAAGGCCCTTGCCTTTGCTGTTCCCACAGCACTCGCTGAGATTCTGAGCGTGAAGGACATCAGTGGCCGGAAGCTTTTCTACGTCCATTACATTGATTGTGAGTTCTGGGCCGGGATGAGGTGGGGCTGGAGGGTTGGGGGGCAGCCTCTGGCACTCCTTCCTGAGCCATCCCCACTGCTGCAGTCAACAAACGCCTGGATGAATGGGTGACCCATGAGCGGCTGGACCTGAAGAAGATCCAGTTCCCCAAGAAAGAGGCCAAGACCCCCACCAAGAACGGACTTCCTGGGTCCCGACCCGGCTCACCAGAGAGAGAGGTGGTGAGTAGGTCCCCTGCTTCACCTCTTCTCTCCTGCCTACTTTTCAAATCTCTTGGCCTCAGTGGCTCACAGATAGGCAAGAGGCTGTGCCCTCCCACCCTGGCTTCAGCTTGTAAAGGATGGGGGCCAAACTGCAGATGTAGCTTCCAGAGTCCAGTGACTGTACCTGTGTCCTTGAGAGGGCAGAGGGTGGGGTTTGATCACTCTGTGCCGAGGGGGCCCTACTCCCCTTCCCCATCCCACCACCATCCCAGCCCCAGAGGAAGACCCTGGACCTATCTCTACAGCCGGCCTCCGCCCAGGCCAGCGGGAAGACCTTGCCAATCCCGGTTCAGATCACACTCCGCTTCAACCTGCCCAAGGAGCGGGAGGCCATTCCCGGTGGCGAGCCCGACCAGCCGCTCTCCTCCAGCTCCTGCCTGCAGCCCAACCACCGCTCAACGGTACCCTCAGCAATTCCAGGGACCTTGCTTTCCTCTCAGGTCCCACCTTCTCTACCTTCTGACCCACCTGTCCTGGTTTCTCTCTGCAGAAACGGAAGGTGGAGGTGGTTTCACCAGCAACTCCAGTGCCCAGCGAGACAGCCCCGGCCTCAGTTTTCCCCCAGGTGAGTCCCCCAAGCCATCTCTTCTGCCCTCCTACCCTCTGGTAGCCCCTTTTGGGCTTACCTCACAGCCACCCCTTCTGTCCTTCCCCTATCATTTGCAGAATGGATCAGCCCGGAGGGCAGTGGCAGCTCAGCCCGGGCGGAAGCGGAAGTCGAATTGCTTGGGCACTGATGAGGTAGGTCTGGGGAGGAGGGAAGCTGGGTGAAACGAAGGGGACATAAGGAGGACACGGAGTTTAATGACTACTTTAAAAATGAACAAGGGGTACTGGGCAGAAATGGTGTTGGAATTAGGAGTGAGGTGGAACTGATTCAGATCTGGCACTAGGTGATCTTTTTCACCTTCCAGGTGAAAATCACCCAAGTCTGGGTTTCTTCAGTTGGCAAGTGGGGATTACACCTCCCCTAGGAGGGTTGCTGTTAGGTTTGGACAAGGAAACCTGTGGAAGGGCTGTGAGCTGTAGAGTGTGCTGCTTGAGTTGTCTTCTGTAACCTGGTATCTTTCATGGGCCTTGGGCAGGACTCCCAGGACAGCTCAGATGGAATCCCGTCTGCTCCTCGCATGACTGGGAGCCTGGTATCTGACCGGAGCCACGACGACATCGTCACCCGGATGAAGAACATTGAGTGCATCGAGCTGGGCCGGCACCGCCTCAAGCCGTGGTACTTCTCCCCGTACCCTCAGGAGCTCACCGCGCTGCCCGTCCTCTACCTCTGCGAGTTCTGTCTCAAGTATGGCCGAAGCCTCAAGTGTCTGCAGCGTCACTTGGTATGAGGAGTCCCAGGGGTCACCCTCCTAGCAGCCCACCCTTCACCTCAGCCCCTGTGCCTGATTCTCCTCTCTTCCTCAGACCAAGTGTGACCTGCGACATCCTCCAGGCAACGAGATATACCGCAAGGGTACCATCTCCTTCTTTGAGATCGATGGACGTAAGAACAAGGTCAGTGGCTGAGAGGCAGCAGGAAGACTTTGGTGCTGGGAGTCTGGGGGAGTCGAGTGAGCAGCTTCTTCAGCTCAGGAGGACACTGTTACAGCTAACAGATCTCGGGTGCTGGTAGACAGAGTGACCAGGAGTTTGACAAAATCTCTGCTCTCTCAGAGCTCACAGGGGAAAACAAACAGGCCAGTAGCAGTTTGGATCCCAGTGTGACATGTTTCATGAGAAAAGTGGGCTGTCAAGATCTTGGGGTGATCAGCTAGGCTTCACAGAGGAGGTAACCTCTGAACCTTGCCACAAGGGTAGGGTGGGTACAGGAACCCCCAGCAGTGGGTTCTTAGGAGTGGGTGTAGCCTGAGACCACTGCAGGTGGTCAGAGACCCAGAGACCCTGCAGGTTCAGTTCCAGACCACCGTGATAAGGTGAACATCAAAATAAAGCAGTCACACAAGATTTACTGGTTGCCCAGACTATATAAAAGTTACATTTATGCTGTGCCACAGTCTATTAAGTGTGTAATAACAGTATCTAAAAAAAAATTACAGTGGTAACATCCAGAATCACTGATAATTGTAACAAATACAATAATGAAAAGGTTTGGAATATTATTGCAAGAATTATGAAAAGGTGACAGAGATGTGATGTGAGCAAATGCTATTGGAAAAATGGCACTGATAAACTCAAGGCAGGGTTGCCACAAACCTTTGTTAAGAAAAAAAAATGCAATGTCTGTGAAAGTCAATAAAAAGAGGTGTGCCTGGGTAGATAGTGAGCCTCGAAGCGCTGTCCTTCGGGCTGGAGCACAGACAGAATGAGGGAAGGCTGTTACAAGGACAGAGTTCAGGTGGTGGGATTGGGGTCAGCTGGGAAAAGGGGACACTACAGGTCTGGGGCCTCACACCTGCCTTAGTCTCCCTGTGGGGAGGGAGAAGGGAATAGCCTGCAAGGACCTTTAAGAGCGAAAGGCCTCCATCCCTGGGGCCAGGAGGGCGGGGAGGGAGGGCCAATCACTGACTGGCAGGAGAGAGCTCTGGCTTGGGTGCTGGGGGAGCTTAAGAGAAAGATGCTGCTTTAATCACTGTTAACTGTGTTAGGTGCGGGCTTGGGTATCCAAGTGGCCATGCCTAGCAGGTGCTTAAAAAGCCTCCGGTGAAATGCAGGAGAGTTGTGAGCATGGAGTACAGTACCAAGATGAATTTTACTGGGGCAGTCCTTGAGAGACCCCAGACTTCTTCACCTGTGTTGTAGACGAGCAGATGTGTTTTCAGGAGGTGTGACTGGGCAAGAGAGTACTGTGGCTTTTTGACAGCCGAACTCCTGAGACTGTCACACAGGCAGAGCTTTTCTCATAAGCCTTGGTCAGTCTTCCTGTGGGGGCACACATCAGTTTGTTGACTGGTAACTGTGCAGAGGGCAGTGGAGGCCTTCCAGGCCAGTTAGGTGGAGGTGCGGGGAGTAGGGGCAAACCTGCCCAGCTCACCAGGAGGTGGGTGCTTGAATACCATCACAGCTGGAACAGGGACTGCTGGACACTAAGAAGGGCCCGTGCCTAGGGACAGCCTGGCCCAGGGATGGGTGCCAGGGAAGAAGGCACCAGGGAAGAAGGCTTATCCCCTTTCAGCCTGGGGGACAAAGAAGCTCCAGGCTGACCCCAGCCTGACGGCCACGCTCCAGGAGAGCCACGCGAGGTGGTGACAGACCTTGTCTTTCGCAGAGCTACTCCCAAAACCTGTGTCTTCTGGCTAAGTGTTTCCTCGACCACAAGACGTTATACTATGACACAGACCCTTTCCTCTTCTACGTCATGACAGAGTATGACTGCAAGGGCTTCCATATAGTGGGCTACTTCTCCAAGGTGAGCGCTTCTGCAGGCGGCTCCTCAGTCCTGCCCTGAGCTGGGTCCCTCCCCTCACGCTCACTCTGGCCCATCTTTTCCAGGAAAAGGAGTCCACGGAAGACTACAACGTGGCCTGCATCCTGACCCTGCCCCCCTACCAGCGCCGGGGCTACGGCAAGCTGCTGATCGAGTTCAGTGAGTACTCAGGCTGCTGGCCAGGGGCCGGGGCGGTAGCAGGCTGGCCCAGGCCCCAGGGGGCTGCACACACAGACAGACAGGGCTGCTGTGTTCCCAGCCGTGGCCTTGCAGCCCAGTCACCATGGGAACTGGCCAGAAATAAAGGTGGGACCCTCCCAGGGTTCTCTCCGTTCTGGGGTGACTGCCCTGCTTGTCTGCGCTAGGCTCTCAGTCCCTCGTAGTTCCTTGGCCACGGTGCTGAGCACCACTCAGCTGCTCCCAAGTCTGACTCATCAGCCCCTGCCCAGGGCCATGGGCAGAAGCCGAGTGAGCCACTCCTGCTCAGCTGTCTGGTCCTGTGCAGTTGTACACGTTCCTGGGCAAGGATCTGTGGCTCATTTCCCCACTTGTTGCCTGAGCCTTGTGGACAGTGGATGTCACATCAACATGACTCACAGGGGATCTGGCCTCTGCCCCTCGTCAAATGTGAACTCCGCATTGGCCTCCAAGGCCCCCTCCACTGCCCAGCCTCCTCCCCTCATTCTGTTCATCTCACCATTCACTGCACCCTTGGAATAACCACACTCTGACCTGGGAGATGAGGAGGGAGCCTTGGCTTCCTGACGAAGACATGAGGCCTGACTTGATCACGGGGCACCTTGAGTTCTATTGGTAGAAAGATGCCAAGATGGGGTCACATCTTCAGGAAGCCCTCTGTCTGGCAGAGCAGGAGGATGCTTAGGAAACTCAGCTTAAGCCTTGGAGCTCAGACCCAGTAGAGACGGGATGTGTGTGGGGCCACCAAGGAGATGCGCTCATTGTGCCTGGCGGGAGCAGACAGGATACCAGAAGCACCAGTCCAGGCAGCTCCTGAGGGCAGGGGGGTGGGGGGGTGGGGGGTGTTCACTGGGAGGGGCCGGGAGTCCCTGCCACTGAGGCGGCAAGTGTGGCCTCCAGTTGATTGGTCAGGACTCTGCGTGCCCGCCCAGCAAAGCTGGGTGGGAGTGCCAGTGTGCCCCTTCTCTCTTTCCTGCTTCCTGCCTCCGAAGCAGAGGCCTCTGTCTTCCCCACCAGGCTGTTTGGTGGAAATCACAGGAGGCTGGGCAAGAGGGTCAGACTGGCTAATAAAGATGTATCAAGGGGAAAGCAGAAAGGCTACACTCCAACACAAGGCTTGTGATGACTGAGGGTGAAGAAGGGCTTCTAGAAATAGTGGAGACATCTCAGGGCCCTGATGGGAAAAATGAAGACTGTCCAACAGGCGTGAAGCCACTCAGGGTTTTGCAGGGCCTGAGGGTCTCACCGAGAACCACCTACCAGTACCTAGCGTAACTAGGGTAAGGAGGGCGGAGCAGCCGAACTGGGAGGGAAGGAGCCCCGGCAAAGGCAGTTACTGCTGAGGAACAGCCTTCTCTGACTGGGAAGTGCTTTGGCATCACTCGCCTTACTTCCTCCCAGACACCCAGCCTGGTCTTAGAGCCGCTGATGCTTCTCCGCTCACAGCTGGGGGACTGTTGTGACTGAGAATCTGAGCAGCCCCTGGCCTGAAGCAGAGGGGGGCCTGGCCCACTTCTCTGCTCACATACCCAGACAGAGTCTGGCAGGACCAAGGAAAACTGGAGGCACTTTCTTTCCACAAGCCATTCTCTGCACTTCCCCATCCCACCTGTAAGCCCTTGCTGGCTCCTGGTTGATCGTAGCTTCAGCACACAGCTAAAGAGTAGGCATGCTAGTCCTTTATGAGGAAACTAAGGCACTGAACAGATAAGCCACATACCCAGACCACAGAACCACCACGTGGCAGGCCCAGGGCGGGACCATGCAGTCTACCTGGTCGCCTGCGTTCTTAAGACACTAGTGGCACAATACTGTGATTTTTTATCCACCCCCTCCTGCTCCATTGCTTTAGGCTACGAACTCTCCAAAGTGGAAGGGAAAACGGGGACCCCTGAGAAGCCCCTCTCGGACCTTGGCCTCCTGTCCTACCGAAGCTACTGGTCCCAGACCATCCTGGAGATCTTGATGGGGTTGAAGTCAGAGAGCGGGGAGAGGCCACAGATCACCATCAAGTGAGCCTGGCCCTGCCTACCTGGGGGTGCATGGCATGACCTTTTGTTCCCGGGCTTTTTCACTCCTCGGGCTACTGGGGCCTGGGGCAGAGATGGAGGCCCCCAGGGGATCTGATCTTTGCCCTCCCACAGTGAGATCAGTGAAATTACCAGCATCAAGAAGGAGGATGTCATATCCACTCTACAGTACCTCAACCTCATCAACTACTACAAGGTAGGGAGGCAGGCAAGGGGAGACAGGTGTGTGCAGGGATGCTGAGTGCAGGCCCCATGTGGGCTGACCTGCCTTGCCCCATCTCCTGTCCAGGGCCAGTATATCCTCACCCTGTCGGAGGACATCGTGGATGGGCACGAACGGGCTATGCTCAAACGGCTTCTTCGGATCGACTCCAAGTGTCTGCACTTCACTCCCAAGGACTGGAGCAAGAGGGGAAAGTGGTGACCGGACACTGCCCTGGGAATGCCGGCAAAGGCAGCAGAACTGAAGCTGGCAGCCATCCCGCCCCCACTGGGGTCTCCAGGAGGCACCCCAAGGGAGACAGGGCTGAGGACCACTCCAAAAGGAGAGGACGGGCCTGGTCAAGGCCGGCTGGTGCCCAGCACCAAGGCGAGCTCAGGGCTCACGTCAACTCCACGGTCAGCTGGCAGCAGGCCCAGGCCTACTGTGAACCAGGGACCAGAGGGAGCCAGGCAGCTGTGTATAGTAAGATGGGGGGTGGGGGTGCCTTGTACAGGGGACTGGCAGCTGTACAAACTTCTTTTGTAAAGTAGGAGCTGGGTTGTGGTGGGTACTGGCTGCAAAATTCTGGCCTCTTCTGCCCCATTGCCCCCTGGCAATAAATTGTTTCTAGAGGTCAGAGGTATGGAAGGTTCTTGTGGGAGAAGGGGCAGTGCTGGCAGACTCACAGATTCTGTGAAAAGCTCCTTTATTGGGTGAAGGACTCTGGCTTCACACTGAAGAGGAGGTTTATTGGGGTGAGGGGTTCGGTGGCTTTCAATGTCAAGCTCTGGTTCTCAGTCTTCGGGTACCTGTGCGTGAATCTGCAAAAGGAATCACCTCTGCTGTTGGATTTCTGCAGTGTAGTGACTGGGTGGTCCAGATATTCAGAATCATAGCCCTTCTAGAAGGCCAGAGAAGAGTGCTGGGGAAACCATGCTGCCCCTACCCAGTCTAATTCTCCAGTCAGACCAGGTCTCCATCTGCCGCGTTATTCGCCCCAGCCCCAAAGCCCCTAGATTCACTCCAGCGAGGGTGGGGCGGGGCGCGGTGCTAAAGCCTGCAAGGGAGAGGGCCCATCCATCTACTCACCGCTGCAGCGAGGCTGGGCCAGCTTAGGGCCCCACGCAGTTTGGCATCCGGACCAGGGATAGATTCCAGGCCCCACACGGTGAAGCTGCTGAAACTGGCTGTGGCTCCCATAAAGCGGTCCTGGGGACGGGAAGGGGTCCCGGCTCAGCATCGAGGTTGCGGTTCCCACCCCCGCTCCCTTCCAACCCTATCCCCCAGTGCTCACGAAGTCCCGCTCCAGCGCCTCTGGGGGTTCCACCAGTTCCTGCTGTTCTCGCTCGTGGTCACTCTGCTTCCCCACCAACATCTCTGCCTTCTCTTCTGTCATCACATATCCCACGAAGCCGGGCGGCACCACCACCTCCTCGCCACGTAGACTACGCCCCCGAAACGACGCTTCCAGTCCTGGAGGAGGCAGGCGCAGGGAGAGCCTCCGTGAGGGTCTGATCCAGGCCTAAGGAAGCAAGCCCGGTAGCGGTCCTCCCGCCGCCTCCGGTGGACCACGATCCCCAGGAGGACTTGCGCCGCTCCTCGCGGAGGAGAGCGCGATGCCGGCGCAGGGGCTGCCGGGAGCCGTAGTCCGGCCGCGAGCGCTCACCGTCGGGACCCAGGCGGATGGCTGGGGTGAAGAAGCACCCCACCGGGGTGGGCCGGTTAACCGGGACCTCGCAGGGCAGAAGGTGCAGCGAGACAGGGGCGGGGTCGCGCAGTGTATCAGGGCGCAGGTGAACGCGGCGTTTGTCGATGCTTTCCTCGTAGCTGTTCTCCATAGTCCGTCGCGACTCCGCAGCTCGCAGGCTAAGGCCGAAGCTGGCGCGTAAAGCGCGCGGAGCCTGTCGGGGGCGGTCAGCGCAGAGCCTCGTGGGAAGCGTAGTTCTTCTCTTAGGCGCCTCTGCAATCCTGCCTCCCAGCGTTCCAGTCCCAGGGTTTTTTCCTTGAAATCCCCCCCCCACCCCCACCCCAAGAAATACATTCTTATTGTAAAAAATTAAAACGATGTCTAAGAGTACACTTTTTACATTGATTAGTACAATGTGTTTTGTTTGTGGTGTATGTATGTTTAACTACACACACCACAAAGAAGGGACTCCTTCACATGTGAAGGTATTTTATCCGAGTTTGTCTTCCAAACCTGTATATTGGTCATTTTTATTACAGAGAAGACTTTTATTTATTTTTTAGTCAAATATGCAATGTATCTGCCTTTTCTTTTCAGGCCTAGTTTTAACAGTACTCTCTTTGTTAATTTCTTTAAGTTAGTCGCACAGTCGTGTCCGACTCTTTGCGATCCCAAGGACTGTGGCCCACCAGGCTCCTCTCTCCATGGAATGCTCCAGGCAAGAGTACTGGAGTGGGTTGCCATTCTCTTCCTCAGGGGATCTTCCTGACCCAGGGATCGAACCCGGGTTTCCTGCATTGCAGGCAGATGCTTTACCAACTGAGCTACTAACTCTTCTCTAATATTAATGTGTCCAGATAGCCAACTTAGATTTTGACAAGTACTCTCATAAAACGAACTCATACAAAACTGATGATTAAGATTGAAATTGCATTTAATTTATAGATTTGAGAAAGCGAAAAACATCCTCAGACTTCCAGGATCTGGCTTTGGTGTTTTGCTGAACAGGAACAATTTCATAGAATATCTGACAAGGTCACTCTGTGATGTGAGTGATGAAAACAAAAGCAAGATCATTCCGTACTCACCTGAACACTGACAAAAACACAAATATTGTCCAAAACACAAATAATGAACATTCTTCTATCTTGGATAGCATAGTGACTGTTGCTACTTTACCAATTATAGTGTTAGCTTCCATATAGTTAATGTTGTTAACATATCCCATCGTAGAAATACTCCCACTCTCTGAAGGCATCCAATCCATAGAAAAGTCCCCCTTCTTTAAACGCTCTCTCAGATTCCCTAGAACACAAGTCCAAATCCTAGAAATCCTGTTGTTTTTCAGTTGCTAAGTCGTGTCCTGCTCTTTACAACTGCATGGACTGCAACACACCAGGCTTCCCTGTCCTTCAGTATCTCCTGGAGTTTGCTCAAACTCATGTCCACTGAGTCGGTGATGCCATTCAACCATCTCATCCTCTGTCGCCCCCTTCTGCTCCTGCCCTCAGTCTTTCCCAGCATGAGGGTCTTTTTCAATGAGTCAGCTGTTCACATCAGGTGGCCAAAGTATTGGAGCTTCAGTTTCAGCAGTATGAAAAGGCAGAAAGCCTTCCTAACACCCTCTTACCGAGATACCCCACAGTGCAAAAGTAATAAGTACAGATGTATTCCTGGTGATCTTTGGCTGAAGGGTATGGACAGTTTTTTTTCTTTTAATATTTATTTATTTATTTGGCTGTGCTGCATCATTGTTGTGGCATGCATGATACTTTTTTTTTTTTTTTTTAGTTGCAGCATGTGAATTCTCAACATGAGAACTGTCAACTGAGGCAGGTGGGATTCAGTTCTCTGACCAGGGATTGAACCCAGGCCCCTTGCACCGGGAGTGCAGAATCTTAGCCACTGGACCCGCCAGGGTGGTTCCTTGACAGATAAGTTTTGCTTTAGTTTTCTACTAAGGTTGTTGTTGTTCAGTAGCTAAGTCATGTCTGACCCTTTGCGACCCCAGGGACTGCCGCACGCCAGTTTCCTCTGTCCTCCACTATCTCCTGGAGTTTGCTCAAATTCATGTTCATTGTGTCGGTGATGTTATCTAACCATCTCATCCTCTGCCAACCCCTTTTCCTTTTGCCTTCAATCTTTCCCAGCATCAGGGCCTTTTCCAATGAGTTGGCTCTTTGCATTAGGTGGATGAGATATATAATACCATTTATTTATGTCTCCTTTTATGTCTTATCTGTACAGTTGTGGGGTTTGCTTTTACACATATTTTAAAGCTTATTCCTAGATATCTTATATTGTTTGTATTGCAAACAAGATTCTTTTTTTCCACTTTATTACTCTTAATTATTATTTATCTATAGCAGAAGTTGGCAAACCTCGCATTTGGACTCTGACACAATTACTCAACTTTGTCATTGTAGCATAAAAATAGCCACAGACAGTATGTGAACTAATAAGCCTGGCTGTGTTCCAGTTAAACTTTATTTGCAAAAACAGACAGTAGGCTGGGTGGGGCCCGTCAGTGATAGTTTCCAGGAAAACAGTTGATTCTTACATATTTTTAAAATTTGCTTATTTTAATTGGAGGCTAATTACAATATTGTAGTGGTTTTTGCCATATATTGACATCAATCAGCCATGGGTGTACATGTGTCCCCCATCCTGAACCCCCCTCCCACCTCCCTGCCCATCCCATTGCTCAGGGTCATCACAGTGCACCAGCCCCGAGCACCCTACCATGTCTCATGCATGGAACCCGAACTGGCGATCTGTCTCACATATGGCAATATACATGTTTCAATGCTCTTCTCTCAAAGCAGTCCATACTTGCCTTCTCCCACAGAGTTCAAAAGTCTGTTCTTTACATCTGTGTCTCTTTTTCTGTCTCTCATAAAGGGTCATCGTTACCATCTTTCTAAATTCCATATATATGCATTAATATACTGTATTGGTGTTTTTCTTTCTGACTTATTTCACTCTGTATAATAGGCTCCAGTTTCATCCACCTCATTAGAACTGATTCAAATGCATTCTTTTTAATAGCTGAGTAATATTCCATGGTGTATATGTACCACAACTTCCTTATCCATTTGTCTGCCGATGGACATCTAGGTTGCTTCCATGTCCTGGCTATTATAAACAGTGCTGCGATGAACATTGGGGTGCATGTGTCTCTTTCAGTTCTGGTTTAGTTCTGGTTTCCTCGGTGTGTATGCCCAGGAGTGGGATTGCTGGGTTGTATGGGAGCTCTATTTCCAGTTTTTAATGAATCTCCACACTGTTCTCTATAGTGGCTGTACTCGTTTTCATTCCCACCAATAGTGTAAGAGGGTTCCCTTTTCTCGACACCCTTTCCAGCATTTATTGTTTCTAGACTTTTTGATAGCAGCCATTCTGACTGGCGTGAGATGGTACCTCATTGTGGTTTTAATTTTCATTTCTCTGATTCTTACGTATTAATTTTTTAAACATATATCTATTGAATTATTTGTTTTTCCTAATAGTTTTGTTTTCTTTCCTGGGTTTCCCAGAATTAATTATCTCACTTTCAAATAATGATTATGATCATTTTACCCCCTCATTACATTACATGTCTTCATTTCTAGCACATCAACAGACATCTTTTCCTTTTCCCCAACATTTTCTTGGGAATTTCACCAATACTCATGAAATCGCTTTTCAACTTGTTTATATGTATCTTGTTAAAGCTGTACTAAGGGTTTTTTAAATCCATTACTGTTTTTATTGCAGTAGGCTGGCTTTACAATGTTGTGTTAGCTTTTGTTGTTGTTGTTTCCATCACTAAGTCGTGTGTGACTCTTGAGCCCCCATGGACAGTAGCCCACCAGGCTCCTCTATCCATGGAATTTCCCAGGCAAGACTACTAGGTTGCCATTTCCTTCTCCATAAGGGTTTTTTAATTTGGAAGTAGATGTTTGATTTATTTTTACATTTTTGGTTTTGTTCAGTTTCCCATAGTCTGGATTTTAGTAATTGCATTCTCATAGTGTTATGTTTATCTGCCCTTATTTCCTGTAAATTAGTAATTAGATCTAGAAGCTTCATCAGATTCTTTTGGGGAGGGGGTGAGAAAGACTGCTTCAAGGGAGGCAGTGTGCTTTTCCATCAGGAGGGACCTAATACCTCATGTTTCCCTTTTTCTGTGAAGTTAGCAGCCCTGGATGATCATTGACCAGCTGTTTCAATTCACTGTGGGTTGCAAAATTGGTATTATAAGTTCACATTTCTTCTTCATTTACTTTATTCTTGTTGTTCAGTGGCTAAGCTGTGTCTGACTCTTTGAGACTGCATGGACTGCAGCACACCAGGTTTCCCTCTCCTTAACGATCTCCCGGAGCTTGCTCAGACTCATCATGTCCATTGAGTCGGTGATGCTGCCCAACCATCTCATCCTCTGTTGCCCCCTTCTCCTTCTGCCCTCAATCTTTCTCAGCATCAGGGTCTTTTCCAGTGAGTCAGCTCTTCATATCAGGTGGCCAAAGAATTGGAGCTTCAGCATCAGTCCTTCCAATGAATATTTAGGGTTTATTTCCTTTAGGATTGACTGGTTTGATCTCCTTGCTGTCCAAGGGACTCTCAAGAATCTTCTCTAGCACCACAGTTTGAAAGCATCAATTCTTCGGCATTCAGCCTTCTTTATGGTCCAACTATCACATCCATACATGACTACTGGAAAAACTATAGCTTTGACTAGACAGACTTTTGTCAGCAAAGTGATGTCTCTGCTTTTTAATATGCTGTCTAGATTTGTCATAGCTTTTCTTCCAAGGAGCTTTTCTTCCAAGTGTCATGGCTGCAGCCACTGTCTGCAGTGATTTTGGAGCCCAAGAAAATAAAATCTATCACTGTTTTCACTTTTTCCCCATCTATTTGCCATGAAGTGATGGGACCAGATGCCATTTACTAGAGTAGTTCTAAAAGGAAAACTCCCCCTCATCCACTAGTTGGTCCCCTCTTGGTGCAGTGAGTCTAAGAGGGGCACAGTTACTGCTCGATGCTTCCCTTGTATTTCTCAGGTTTTGAAATGACTTGTTCCCCTGTCATGCTTCCATGGTGACTTTTAAAAAAAAAGTATTATTATTAAATAATGTATTTTTAAATTTTGAATGCCTCAGTTACTTCTGTTTGTTATTCTCATTGATCCTGAAACTGTCCCACCTGTTTCTAATGGGAACCTCTTCAAGTGAGCTTCTGAGTCTTTTGATGTGACCCTAGTATTCTTGCCTGAAAATCCCAGGCAAGACAGAGGAATCTGGCAGGCTACAGTCCATGGGGTCACAAAGAGTCAGACACTACTTAGCAGCTAAACAGCAACAAAAAGTAGACTTTTATCGGTTTCCTTGTTTCCCAGAACCACAAGATATTTGTGGGTTGTCTTGACTAGTTCCTGTTCCAGACTTGGAATCATCCAAGGATCCTTGGTTCTTTTTACTAAGAAGTGATACTTACTAATTCAGTTTGACACTAGATGTGCTCATGACTGCTAGATTGTTTCTAGATGTTTTCAGTGGACATTTCTAAATGTTTTCTGTGAAAATATGTATTTTTCTCTTTCAAAAAGAAAATACATCATGAGTTTATGCTATTATATCTAGGATTACAGGGTTTTTTGGGCTTCCCTGGTAGCTCAGTGGTAAAGAATTTACCTGCTAACACAGGAGACACCGGTTTGACCTCTGATCTTGGAAGATCCCCTAGAGAAGAAAATGGCAACCCACTCCAGTATTCTTGCCTGGAAATCCCCATGGATAGGGGAGCCTGGTGGGCTACAGTCCACGGGGTCACAAAGAATTGCACGCAATTTAGCAACTGAACAATAACAGAGGGTTTTTACTAACCTCAATGCTCTTACCTCAGTATCTTTTTCTCCCACATGAAACATCCCAGTGCTCAGCAGCCTTGTTCCACATTACATACACAATAATCTCAATAAAATAGCAACACTACAACAATATGATTACCAGTTAAAAAATTATTTTTGTAGTTCTTTTTGTCCTTAAGATATATTCCACTAGGATGTACAGTCAGTTTACTGGTTTTAAGTTCTGTGATTGTACTACCAGTTGGATAAAAAGTTAAGCTCACTTGTTTCACGACTTTTGACTTTTAGAGATAGATTTTAAAAGATTTAGTTTTACTTTGTGTGATTATTTTCATTTCCGAAGTCAAACTACAAAGATATATTTAGAGAAAGCTAGTGTCTATCCCTGTTCCCTCTAACCTGTTCTTTCCTGCCCTGTGTAACTTTTTAAATACTTTAGTTTACTTTTCTGTTGTTTACTCTTTTCTGAAGTATTAGCATGCATGTAAGTATACTGAATTCAATTTCCTCATATTTTACGGAGGGTTTTTGTACCTATGCTCGAGTGATATTGTTCTGTAGTTTTCCTTTCTTGTGATGTCTTTATCCGGTTCTGGTATTAGGATAATGCTGGTCTCAGAGAATGAGTTAGGAAGTGTTGTTCCCTCTGCTTCTATTAATATTTTCTGAAAGAGATTGTAAAGAATTGCTATTGTTCTTTCTCAAATTTTTTTTCACAAGGAGAATTCACCAGGGAACTATCTCAGCCAGTTGCTTTCTTTTTTAGGAGGTTTTCACTATTTTTTGTTATCTTTCAAGAGATTTTTGTTTTCAACTTTACTGAGATATAATTGACATATAAAATTAGAAAACATTTAAAGTGTACATCATGATGAATTGACATATGTGTACATTGTGAAAGGATTCCTCCCATCTAGTTTAACCCATCTCACATATTTATTATATTTTAATTATATATTAAGAACATATAATATTAACTATTATAATTATTAATTTACTTTCTCTAGAGATAGCTCTATGCAAATCTTTTATTTTCCTATGTGTAAGGGTTTTTTTTCCCTGTGTAAATTTTGTTACTTTGTGTCATTTGAGGAATTGGTCCATTTCATATAGTTATCAGACTGTGAGCATACAACTGTTCATAATATTTATTATCCTTTTACTGTCCATGGGCTCAGTAATGATGATTCCTCTTTATTTCTGATATTAATGATTTGTGTCTTCTCTCTTCTTTTAGTTAGCCTGGCTAGATGCTGATCAATTTTATTGATCGTTTCATAGAACCAGCTTTTGGTTTCATTGCTTTTCTCTGTTGAATTTGTGTTTGACATTTTATTGATTTCTACTCCAGTTTTTGTTATTTAACTTCCTCTACTTGTTTTAGGCTTATATTACTCTTGTTTCTCTAGTATACTAAAGAAAAAATTTAGATAATTGATATTTAGATCTTTCTTCTTTTCTAATATATGCATTTAATGCCATAAGCCTCATTCTAAGTATTGCTTCCACTGAATCACACAGATTTTAACAAGTTATATTTTCCTTTTCATTTAGATCAGAGTATTTTAATATTTCTCAAGAGGTTTCCTCAACCCATGTTGTTATATGAAAGTATGTTGGTTAATCTTCAGATATTTGGGAATGTTCCAGTTATCATTCTGTCATTGATATCTCTAGTTTAATTCCAATGTGATTCAAGAGCAAATGTGTATTATTTTAAATTTGTTAAGGTCTGTTTTATGGCCCAAAATGTGGTCTGTCACAGTGGGTGTTCCATGTGTACTTGATAACATGTATTCTGCTCTTGTTGGATACAATATTCCGTAATCTATAAATGTTTTATCATCTATAGAAGTATTCTATAATTCAATCCGGTTGATTGATGGTGCTGCTCAGTTCAACTACATCCTTACTGATTTTCTGCCTGCTTGATTTGTCAGTTACTGATTAAAAGATGTTAAAGTCTTCCTCAAACAGGGCATTTGTTTATTTTTCTTCACAGTTTAAAATACTGTTGCATTGTTGTGCTGCTTTCCACGTCAGTTTTTAAGTCTATTGCCCTTCCAATTCTTTTGCCTTTGTAAGTTATTCAATCTTTCTGCCTAAAGATCTTGGAAAAAATTTTTTTTAAATCTTTGAAATCTGTTTTGTTAGGATGTGTCTCAAATTCTGGGTTAATTGCCCAAGGTTCCCAGTGGGCCCTTTGAATGTGCAGATTTTTTTTTTTTCTTGTAAAGTTTTCTTATAGTCTTAAATACCAGTTCTGGTTCTCCTGGTGGCTCAGACAGTAAAGAATCTGCCTGCAGTGCAGGAGACCCAGGTTTGATCCCTGAGTTGGGAAGATCCCTTGGAGAAGGGAATGGCAACCTACCCCAGTGCTCTTGCCTGAAGAAACCCAGGGACAGAGGAGCCTGGCAGGCTACAGTCCACGGGGTGGTAAAGAGTCAGACACAACTGAGCGACTAACGCTTTCTGGTTCATTGTTTAGTTTTTCTCCAGGAACTCCAATAATACAAATATGTTTCCTTTTTGACTATCTTCTGTTTCCATTACTTTCTTCTGACCCCTTCTAGGTTTTTATCTCATTTTCATTCTCTTGTTTTTCTTTCTTCAATGCCACTTATTATATTTTTATTTGAGTCTGTTCTCCTGCAAGCATCTTATAATGTAATCTTTAGTTCTAGTTAATTTGTCTGTTTCTTCCATTTCTTTCCTGAGTTTGATCTTGGGTGGCCTCCACTTGCAGTGGCTTGAAGCAGGGTTTCAGTTCCCGGTCAGAGATTGAGGTCAGGCCATGTCAGCGAGAGCTGAATCCTAGCCACGCAATCAGTGGTCAGTGACAAGGCCCTGGCCCTTTAGCTTTGCAGAAATGGATTCCCACAAAAACAGAAAGTCGTGAAACAAGCGAAGTGTTTAGTAGGAGGAAATGAGAATGGTACATGTGCACAGACACACAGGTGGGCTCAGAGATAGTCGCACCTGCTGGTAGTTTGAATCACATTTATGGGGCATTTCTTCTGGGTTTCTTTTGATTGATCATTTTGATTTGCGTGGTTCTGAGCCCGTTTGTGGTATATCTCACGATTCTTCCTTGTGTGAGATGTGATCCTCCCTCACATCTCAGCCAAGGTGGATTCCAGTGGGTAGCCTGGAAGGTAGCCTTGGCATCACTCCCCTTTTGATCTCCAAGGAGCTTTCTAGTCAGGAAGGTCCCTTTGACTTCAAGAATGAGAAATATGTGATCTCTTTTATATTTTATCTGGGCAGGGCCCATCCAGCCTTCTCTCTCAATTGTCCTATTGATCTTTTGGAGTTTCTGTCCTCACGGCATGAACTCCAGCTGCTTACCTCCTGCCTCAAGTTCAATCAATTCTCTTTTCATTTCGTCTTGGGTTTTTTAATTTCTCAGGTGACTTTGCATGCCTTCAACTGCTTGTTAGTTCTGAGTGTTATATTACAGCTTTCTTTTGCTTCGTTGCTGTTTTTGTTCAGGAATGTGTGTGAATTGGGCTTCATAGATATGTCATGAAATTCATTTTCTCATATTTTGCAATAACTCTGTATGAACCTGTTAATCTTTTTCTTGTTCTGTCCTGTGGGGCTGGGTGTTTTTTAAGAGCCCTAGTTTAGTGCGCCCTCTTCTGTCAACACTGAAAAGTCCAGACACTTCGAAGGATTTGTTTTTTTGAGTGGGGGAGGAGCCTGGGTCGTCTGATCTTGTTCTTTTGTCCTGCGGAACTTGTGAAATTTCTCCATTTGTTTCCCCTTTTATACTCAAATGCCAAAGTACAATCCCTTCCCTTACACCTCTTTGCTCCCCAGAATTGACGTGTTTCAAAGGTCATATTTCAAAAATCCTATAGACAACTTCCAGTCTCTTCCCCTAACCTACTCCAGACACTCGTTAACATTTGCAGACTTGGCTTCTGTTTCCTGGAACTGAACACTTACTGGTTTGGCAGTGGCTTGCCCAGATCACATAGCAAGTTACTGCAGCAGCTCCAGCTTTGGACAGACCTCCTCCTGACCAGCTCTGCAACAGCCCTACTTGTCCTTCTTGAGCCCTTCTTTCCTTCCCTCGCCCACCCCAAGCAGGAGGGGAAGATTGGGTGCCCGAGAGGCAGGGGCCAAAGAGCCCCTTTCCCCAGAGCAGTAAGGCCCAAGCCTCTGGCCATTCTCCACCCAGCACTCACCACTGCTGCTCCTACAGCCTCTGGGGGACATCCAGGGCAGGGAGGGGTGGGGACGCGGCCCTGTGGTAATGGAAACCTGCTCCACGATGACAAAACATGATTACCAACCAGCTGGGTGACTGTAGGAAAATCACTCAACCCCTCTGGCCTACAGATTTCCTCATCTGTGGGGCCCTGCTGAGCTGTTGCAAAGATGAAGTGAGGCAATGTGTGAGGAAAACAGCTTGGTGACTAGTAGCAGACTTGGCCTCAATACATCTGAACCCTGTTATCTTGCATGTTTGGAAAAAGGACTGGGGGAACTGTCTCCTTACCTGGCAAGATTCTTAGGTCCACAGAGTGGGGTTATCCCTGGGTCGGGAATTTCCCCTGGAGGAGGACATGGCAACCCACTCCAGTATTCTTGCCTGGAGAATCCCATGGACAGAGGAGCCTGGAAGGCTGCAGCGAGGAAAAGTCATCTTAATTTCAGGCCAGATCATGGGAGGTCCTTT
This sequence comes from Odocoileus virginianus, assembly GCF_023699985.2. NCBI lineage: Eukaryota > Metazoa > Chordata > Mammalia > Artiodactyla > Cervidae > Odocoileus > Odocoileus virginianus. The sequence continues at coordinate 37,772,978 of NC_069701.1, forward strand.
CCATCAGCTCCCAAACCTTACTAGCAGATCCTTCCAAGTTGGCTCCAATCAACACAGCCTAGGAATCCCCTTCCCTAGGGCAGGGACCACCAGGCTGCTGCAGCTTCCTCTCACTGCTTCTCCCACTGGTCCACTATCCTAGCTAAACTAAACTCCGGATGCAGGGACCTTGCAAAGCTCTGGAGTTGAAAAGCACTGGCTCATAGGTCAGGTCCAAACCCAGCTTCATTTCCATTCCGAACTTGCTGGGTGGTTTGGGGCAAGGCTTATCTGAGAAGCAAAGATGTGGCTCTTTTTTCTTCTACCTCCTGGGCAGGGATTCTAGAGAATGCTAGGCATATCTGGGCAGGAAGGAAGTTTGATGCCCTGCAGTCTGGGGGTTCTATAGCTTGGAAGCTCTCCTAGAGCCTCTGATCCCCATCCCAGTTGCCTGCCCCCAACCAGGGCCCAAAAGGAAACAAACCAGTCAGTGCTGTTAGCAAATGTCATTTTTTGTGTGTTTTAAAGAAAGGAGCCACAGTGCTCTGTCCTGGTTCTCAGCAGCCCTTCCAGGGCAAGAGCCTGCAAAGGCCACCGTCCTGGCTCCGGGGCTCAGCCAGCCGCTGACAGCCCACGGAGGTAGTCCCCCGCCAGGGGCAGCACGGCCCAGTCGTCAGTCCGCAGGGCCACAGGCACTCCGTCCGCCTGGGGTGCCTCCAGCCGCAGCAGCAACCGCGAGTCTGGGGGCAGACGGATGGCTACAAGGTAGCTGACGGAGGGTTGGGCCACCACCACAAAGGGCTCCAGGTGGCGGGACACCAAGGCCTCCAGCCCCTCTGGCCCGAGAGGGCACCACAAGCGACTCTCAGCACCCTTCGGCAGGCAGGAGTCCCAGAGCTCCTCAAAGAAGTCCAGCTGGGCCCCCTCAGGGGGCTGGGGGAAAGGCAGGAAGAGGTCGGCGAAGGTCACAAGCAGGGGTGGCAGGTGAGCGTGGCACGTGAGGCCGCTGGGTGTGCTATACAGGGCACGCACGGCCAGCCTCGCGGGAGCCGGGCGTCGAGGCTGCAGAGGCAGGAGCAGAGGGCGGGTGGGGCGGCCGGGGCACAGGCAGGGCACGTGGACAGCCCTCAAGGGTGCATAGAGCTGTTTTTCCACACGAAAGCGCAGCTCCAGAGAATACACTGGCTCTAGCACCTCCACCTGGAGCTGGAGCACCGGGACTGGGCCCTCGGCTCTGCGGGGACCCACGCTTAGCCGAACCGGGGCCGGAGCCTCCTGCACCATCAGCGCCGCAGCAAAGCCCTGGTTCTCGGCCACCAGTGAGGAGGCCAGTGCAGGTGCAGCAAGGGAGGGGCCCAGGGCCACCCCCAGCTTGGGACCTGCTAGGTGGGCCAGGAGAATGTAGTAGAGGCGTGCGTGGTCCTGCCCATCAGGGTCCTCCAGCTGCCTGGCCAGTGCCTGTAGCAAGTCCACCAGGCCTTCTCTAACGCCTGCCCGCAGCAGGGCCCGGCAGACCCGCAGCAGGGCCTGTTGGAGGCCCCAGTCCGTGCAGTGGGTGGCTGCAGCCCACAGAAAGTTGAGCGTGGCACTCTGGGCATCCCCGTCTGCCACCCTGGCCAGCATCAGCAGGTGCCAACGGAGGGCCTCCTCTCTGCCCGGCCTGGACACCACCTCCTGCCGCAAGGCCACCCTCAAGGGTTCCTGCAGCTCAGGGCCCACTCGATCCAAGAGATCTACGAAATGGGGAGCCAGCGCAGGCCGGGTTCGGTACAACTGGGCCAGTCCCTGGGTCAAAGGTGTCAGTACCACAGGTTGCCCAGCCAGGCAGTGAGCAACTAGGTATGAGGCCTGAAAGCAGAGAGTAGCCAAGGCCCGGGGGCCACTGTCCAGGGCCGCCCTCTGCCGCAGGCCAGCCAGGAGCTCCTCCAGATAGTGCCGGGGACTCTGATCCTGGCCCTTTTCCTCCTTTTCTTCCTCTTCCATGCAGAGAAGACACAGCAGGTGCAGGCGGGCCAGGAGGGCCATCGGCTCATGCAGGAGGCTGGGCAGGAGGCCACGGCAAAGCTGGGACCCCAGCAACAGTGGGGCGGCCTCCTCACCTGTGGGTCCCAGCGGCCAGTTCTCAGGAAAGTTCAAGAGACAGTGCAGGTAGAAGAGATGGGTGGGCAGGGGCAGGGCTGGGTGCTGAGCAGCCAAGGTGAGCCGGCGAAGCAGCAAGGCCTCATCCTGGGCCGTGAACAGGGCCTCGCCAAAGGCCGCCTTCAGAGCCAGCATGGCGTGCAGCAGCGTCAGCTGGGCTGTGCCCAGCAGCCGTACCAGTTGCGGCTTGAAGAGTACTGGTGGCTGTCCCCGAAGACCCCGCAGGGCCCAGCCCAGGAGCCACAGAAGCTGGGCCTGGGCCACAGGAGTGAGCAAGTAGGAGGCGTCCAGAAGCTGGGCCACAGTGGCCCGCAGCTCCCGGGCCTCCTCAGGACTGAGCTCCAGCGCCGCAAGGCCACACTCGCCCTCCTCAGCCGCCGGCCAACTGGGTGCCTGGGGCTGAAGGTGGACATCACCCTCCTCAGCTAGCGTCCAGTTCCAGGGCCCACCCTCCATGGAAGAGTCCCCAGCCGTAAGCAGGCCCTGCAGGCCGGCCCCGGCCCTGGCTTGTATCACCAAGGCGTTTCGCAGAGCAAGTGCCAGCAGCAGGCTGAGGGGCTGGACCGGGCCCTCGCGTCCCAGCAGGGCCCGCAGCAGCCCCAGGCAGCCCCCCAGCAGCCCCGGCCGGCAGCTCTCCAGTTCCCGCAGGCATTCCCACGCTGTGGCCTGCAGGGGGCGCTGTTCCGAGGCAGGGCCGAAGCTTCGCCCCAGATCGCGACCCGAGGCCAAGCCAAGCAAGAGGGGCAGGAGCCGGCGGGAGGCTCCCGAGGCGGGGCTCAGCGCACCTCCTGCCGCCAAGGCTGTGGTGGCCGCCAGCAGCAGGGGCCGCCTCAGAGCTGAGGGCCGCGGGGGTAGGAGGACCAGAGTGTCCAACAGAGACGTGGCGGCTGCTTCGGCTGCAGGAGCGTCCGGCCACAGCTGGGCTGGGTACTCCAAGCACAGAGCCAGCAGGGCAACCTGGAGATGGGGGAGGGCGTGGGGTGGGCATCACGAAGTTGAGGGTCAGGACACGGTGGGCTAACCACCTGGGGCCAGGGCTCGGGCAGGTGGGCCTACCTTCATGGGCTCGCTCAGCTTCTCACTCCTCAAGTCGCTCAGCAGGTCACGACCCAGATCCTCACCCTCGGGACCTGCCATGAAGGCGGATGGGCTGGCCCGGAAGGTGCCCAGGCGCTGGGCCCAGGTTTCCCGGCCGAGGGGGCCCATGGTCGGGCACACAGATCCCTGCAGGGAGAGGCAAGGGAGGGTCAGAAGTGCGGCCCACGGACGCGCAGGAGCCCCAGGGCCGCTAGAGGGCGCGCGAGCCGCTGCGCGGACCCCAAAGGGGCCGCCCTCGGCCGCGCGCAGACACCAGCGGGGACCCCGCACCTGGGTCCCGAGATGAAACCCAGAGGCTTCGGGGTGACGCTGGGGCGGGCTGCCAGGGTCCCCGCGGGGCAACAGCGCGGGGAGCAAGGGCGGGGGCGCCGGGCGGGCCGCTGGCGCGGGGTGCGTGCAGAGAGCTCATTAGGCCGCCTGCCCGCAACCGGCACCGAAACCACAGCACCGCCCCGGCCCCCGGCGCCCGCGGTAACGGGCCGGCCCTCTCACCCTTCCTGACTCAGCGGTCGCTGGCGCTGGGGCCGGCCGACTCCTTCCGGGCTGGCGGCGCGGGGCGGGGCGCACGGCGCGTGGGCGACCGAGACGGGGCGGGGCCCGCGCGGGGGCGGGGCCGTAACGGGGCCACCACCTCCCCCGCTCTCCCGGCCGGCAGGTGCCGACTCGCCGGTTTCGCTGAGGCTGAGTAACTGTCCCGCTCTGCGCAGGCCCCCCTTCCCCGAAACCGCCGCAGGCCCAGGCAGAGGCGGTGGAGTTGGGTGGGCCCGGGCTCCCGGTGCCCGGGTCCCCGTGGGCGCTCCGACTGCAATCTCAGGGCGCTCGGGTGGCCAGCGGCCGGGGGCCCGCGCGCCTGCCGGGATGCCAAGGATGGCAACCCGCGCGCACCGCGCCGGCACCCGGGCGCAGAGCACCCTAGTCCAGCGCCCGCAGACCCGGGGAGTGAAGTGGATCACGAGTACTCGGGGCTCTCGGTGTGGCCGCTGGGGGGTGTGCGAGGTGCAGTCCCGGGCGGCCGCGGGCCTGGCGGAACCGGTCGGGCAGGCGCCGCAGGACTTGGCTTCGCTTCCCCGACGCCAGCCCCGGGCCCCCCACCCGCTCGGCTTGGGGGCGCGGAGCCGGCGCCGGGAACGAGGCAGGCGGAAGCTGTTGACCTTTGCCGGAGGCCGTGCCGACGGTCGGCTAGGGTAAAGCTGGCGGGGCCAAGTCACCAGCTGCAATGAAGCCGGAAGACAACGGGATGCAGACGTGCGGACTGGCAGGGCCCGGCGGGTCACGGGGCTCCTAGGACGCTTAGCACGGACCGGGAAACTGAGGCCTTGCCGCCGCAGGTCTGGGGTCAAGCAGTGCCCGAGCCCAGTACCTTGACTTCCAGAGGGCTGGACCAGGGCTCTTTGGGGGTACTCAGAAGGCTGAGCCTGGGGCTCACCTAGCAGCCTCTCCTGGGTCTGGGGCCAAGGCTACAGACGCCCCACTGACCGCCGGTTTCCAGGGCAGAGAACCGCAGGTGTCCAGACCCCACACCCACAGCCCACCGGTCTGAGTAACGCTCCAGGCTCTAATTAGCCTGCTTTGAAGATGAAACAGGCCCGAGCCCCCATGCTAGCCGCTGCCAACTGGTTTCTCTCCTTTCCCCAGGCTTGGCAGGCCCCTCCCTACTCCCATCCCGCTGCCCTCCAGATGAGAGGTGGTAGGGAGTGGTGGGGTAGAGAGAGCTGGAGAAGAGGCTTTCTGGGTGCCCAGGGTGCCAGGCGGATCCACCCCAAGGGACAAGTCCAGCTGGAAAACCCAGTCCCAGCTCCTCTAGGCCCCGGCTCCACAGTTGACTCACAGGCGGCAGCCCCAAACTACTTCCCTCTAGGTGCCTCAGTTTCCCCACCTATAAAATGGGAGTGATGACTCCTGCCGGGGAGGCTGCGGGGTGGGGCTGCTGGCTAATTAAGTCTAAGATGAAAGAGGCCAGGATGACAGCAGCCCTGGGAGGGAAGGCAGCTTGGAGGTAACAAGGAGCCTGTCTGGTTTCCCTGTCTGAGGCCCAGAGGGTGCTGATAACTGCACATCCCCAGCCCTCACCACTTACACGGAGGGAAGAATGATTATTAAGCCCCTTTTTTACAGTGGAGGAGCCAGGCTTCAAAGGGTCAGGAAATACTATGCTGGCTCTGGCCCCCGCTCGGCCTCTGACAGCCGCCAGTCTTTCAGAACCTTGGCTCCTTGGAGCCCAGGGTCTGGAGGGAGGGAGTTCCTGGTGCTGTGCTTCTGGATGCTGTGGTGGGAGCATCCGCATGGATTCATGGCGGTTCACAGCGCTCCGAGGGACCCGAGGATGGGGTCCATTCACAGAGAAGGAAAGGGAGGCCCAGCCAGGTGTAGTCACTTGCTCAGTCACAGAGCTCCTAAAATGTGGAGTCCACCCTTCAGGCAACAGCCCCTTGCTACCCTTGACTTGGCCTGCCACTCAGGGCAGCTACTCTCTGCCTTCACCTGCCTGCCCAGGTGTCTGCTCCCATAGGAGGGGGCTGCTGGTACTGCCCCTGGCACAGGCCAGCCATTACACTGAGCTCAGTCCACCAGCACTGAATCTGCAGTCAGCAAGCCCACCCCTAAGAGTGACCTCCCAGCCCAGAGGCCCCAGGTGTGGGCTGCAGCAGGGAACTCCCTACTCCATCCCCCCAGCTCATTTCTTCTCTTTCTGCTAAGTTTCCATCCTCCTCAGGGCAGCCCTGTTCTGGGGAGACATGAGACACAAGGCTTAAAATAGGGAAAGTCTGTTTCCAGAGGGGTCCTGAGTCACGGTTTTCTCATCTGTGAAATGGGAGATGACCCATCCTCACAGCACTGGCACTAGGGATACAGAGGTGCTTTAAAAGGAGCTCACCAGGGAGGTTCAAAACGGAGGGGATATGTGTATACCTATGGCTGATTCATGCTGAGGTTTGACAGAAAACAAAATTCTGTAAAGCAATTATCCTTCAGTTAAAAAATAAACAAATTAAAAAAAAACTACTTATGTAAAGAAAGAGCACATCAATTTGCAAATCCATAGAAAGCAGAGCCATGGGTACCAGGGGCTGGGGCGTAGGAGGAATGGACAGTGGCTGCTAACAGGCAGAGGGTTTCTTCAGGGGGCGATGAAAGTGTTTCTGAAGATAGTGGTGACAGCTGCACGGCTCTGTGCAGATACTAAAACCCACTGAATTGGGAATTCCCTGCTGGTCCAGTGGTAGGTCTTCGTGCTCTCATTGCTGAAGGTGCAGGTTCAATCCCCGCTGGGGGAACTAAGGTCCTATAAGCATGGCCAAAAACAAAACAAAACCCCACTCACTGACTTGTACACTTTAAAAGGGTGAATTTTATGGGTATGTGAACTATATCTAAATAAAGCTACTAAAAATGACATTCAAAGAGGTCCTTCATGTACAGAGTTTACACTGAGGAAGAATGGAACAGACAAGACAAATCAAAATTTCATGGAAAGAGATGCTGCAAAAAAGAATAATAAAATAAGGTAATGGGACAGAAGTGGCTGGCGGGACAAGGATTCAGCTGGGGCACTCAGAGAGGCCTCTTAGAAGAGGGCATGTCTGGCTGAAACCTGAGTGAGGAGAGCAGCCAGTCATCAAGTGGGGAAACGCCTCGGGGGAGAAGGAGCAGCGGAAGAGAGGCCTGAGCTAGGAGCCGGCTTTGGCCAGTTCAGTGGACAGAGAGCCAACAGCGTGGCGGGCACACCACGACCAGCGGTCAGGACGCCAGCGGGCCAGAGCTCGCTGGGCCCCAGGGACTCCTTTCGGCTCCCACGGATCGGAGTGGGACACACGGAGAGGGAGGTGCCAGGCGCCAGGCGCCCTGGGAACCGACAGGACGAAACTCAGCAAGCGACGGCGGCATCAGTGGCGCCCACCGCACGGCACAGATTGCCAGGGGCTCTGCAGCGCCCACGGGGCTCCAGCCAAAAAAGGCCACTATTGGAGCCAGGCAGAGGCCGCAGCGGCCCGGGCACCAGCAGCCTGCTCTAAGGCTGAGTCCATTCTCAAGGGCTGCAGGTCTTCCCGGCCAAGGCGAATCAGAAGCATCTCTTGGCAGCAGAGTTGGAACTCGGAGCCCTCCGTACAGACGTGGCTGAGCCCAAGTCCCTGGCTAGGGCAGCCCGGCTCCAGGACTGGTGTTCTGCTTGTCCCCTCAGCACAGCTCTTCCATCTTCAGCTGTCAGGCTTCTAAGCCTGCCCCACCCCACCCCCTCCCAGCTCCTCCCAGAAGCCTTCTTGAAAACAGGAAGGGGTTAAAACTTCTCCGTCCGACTTCTGCCCTGGCTCTCCCCAGAGTTGCTCAGGACAGAAACCAAGCACTGAAGGTGGCTGCCAGCCACCAGTCTTTGGGGAGCATGGTCCTTACTTGCCTGTTGGGGTTCTGTCTCCTCACACCCCTGTCCACTGTATCGAAGAGACAGGTCGGCTGAGGACACTTGGAATCAGCACTCGTGACCCAGGCCACCATCCCCTCCTGCTTGGACCATGACAGTAGCTTCCTCGCTGATCTCCCTGCTGCTCCCCTCACCTGTCGATGCACTCCCCTCTCCCCATCGCAGACCCCAAGGCTGCCCATCGCCCTGAACCTCACATGACATGGCAGACCTGCCTCTCCCAGCTCAGACCTTACACCCTCCCATCCCCTCACCATCCAGCCACCTTTCCGTTCATCACACACAGACATACACACAGACACACACCCGGGGCGCACTCCTGTTCTGGGGCCATTGAGCCATCTGATCCATCTACACTTCACGCTCTTCCCTGCTCTGCACAGCTGGCTCCTACCTCTCATTCAGATCTCAGTGCCCCTTGCCTGTCACCTGAAATCAGTCCTGACTATTCACTGGAAGGACTGATGCTGAAGCTGAAGCTCCAATACTTCGGCCATCTGATTCGAAGAACTGGAAAAGACCCTGATGCCAGGAAAGACTGAAGACAGGAGAAGGGGCGACAGAGGAGGAGATGATTGGATGGCATCACCGACTCAATGGACATGAGTTTAAGCAAGCTCTGGGAATTGGTGATAGACAGGGAGGCCTGGTGTGCTGTAGTCTGTGGGGTCACAAAGAGTCAGACACGACTGAGTGACTGAACTGAACTGAACTGCCTGTCACCATCCACCACTAACTGAATGTCCTGCAACACACTAATCATTTCCTTTGTCTTGCATCACAGAATACCCAGTGCTAGCATATAGCAGGTGTTCAATGAACATTTGTTGACTGAATTAGGGAAGGAGAAAATGATACTGAACTGGCGTTGTATGAACAGAGCAGAAGGTGCTTGCCCTTATGGAGCTCACAGTTCAGTGTTTACCCAAGTTCACACATACTGTCTAGTTCTAGATGAACCAGAACCAGAGACCATGAATCAGAAGCCACACACTGAAAGCCCATAGTTCAAATCTGCCCCACAAATGTATTTTATTTGACTCATTTATTATTATTTTTTAAGGAAGTCAGTGTTTAAAAACTGGTAGGTTTCAAGGAATTCCCTGGCGGTTCAGTGGTTGGGACTCCAAGCTTTTGGTGTTGAGGGCCTGGGTTTGTTCCCTGATTGGGGAACTAAGATCCTGCAAGCCACACAGTGAAGCCATAAATAAGTAAAGATAAAAATTGGTAGATTCCACATGCAAATTTCGATTTCCAGTTCCCAAGTGGACAAAAGTGGCACCACTGGGTTTCTGAGCTTGAGTGACATGCTTGCCACTGGCACTCTAGTCACATTCTCCATGCCACCCCCAATTTCCGAGAGCTGCCTTTTGTCACTGAACTGACATTATAGTTTTCCTTATAATAATAAAAAAAATAAATTAGCTCTGCATTTATACCTCTATTAGAGCAAAAGTTGGAACATGAAAGACTGTGTCATGTGAGTCAAGAAACATAGGCTAGGGGCTTCCCTGGTGTCTCAGTGGTAAAGAACCTGCCTGCCAGTGGGACACAGGTTTGATCTATGATCCGGGAAGATCCCACATGCCTTGGAGCAACTAAGCCTGTGGGCTGCAACCACTGAAGCCCGAGCACCTAGAGCCCGTGCTCCACAACAAGAAAAGCCACCACAATGAGAAGCCTGCCCCTGCAACTAGAGAAAAGCCCGAGCAGCAACAATGACCCAGAACAGCTAATAAATAAATCATTTTTTTAAAAAAAGAAACATACGCTATTCATCCATTCAATAAATATTCATTGACACCCACTATGTTCCAGGCGCCATTACGGATGCTGTAGATAGAGCGGTGGACAGCACAGGCAAATCTCTCTCCTTCCTGGGGCCTCATTCTATACACTGGGTACACTGGAGAACTTTCTTTCCACAAGTGAAGACATCTGAGTTCCTCCCCCATGAGAAGGACTGCCCGTGTCCAGCGTTATCCATGAAGATTTCAGCAGAGTTTCCACGAAGTCCCTGCTGTGTCCCAGCCCCTGTCAAGGTCTGGTACAACCAGGGTGCTCAATAAACATTTATCGGATGTTTGAGAGTCCAGGTAAGAGTGGATGGCTAACAAGCTAAGTGTGGGCTGTGGGAGGCAGAGCCTTGAGAAAGGAAGGGGCAGGGGGCAAACATTAACGCCCCTGCCAGATCTCACACCACTTCATACACGGCCCCAGGAGGTAGACAATGGGATTCTCAGGTCACGGACAATACAGGCTGGAAAGGAAAGCTCCTCGGCCGGCCAGACTCCCGGGTTCCAGGAAGGTGTAGAAGAGGAGGCCCATCTGGCCCCTAAGTCCACCCTTTCCCCACCCACCCAGGGTGTGCTCCACAGAAGTCCTGTGGGGGGATGTTAAGGGCCTCTGGAACCTCCCTCTTGAAAAGCTACCTTCTTCCACTACATGCCTGAAAGTCCACCATAGGCAGACTGCTCCTTTTCTGACTCCTGACTTTTGAACTGTGTGAATTCATTTATCAGATTCATTTCCTCCTAATCTGTTCTAGCAAACATTTAATATGTGAGAAAGGTGTGTGTGTGGCCGGGACTCTGAAATATTAGTTTATTTTACATGGGGGAAGCGGGGGAAGCTAAAAGAGAAAGGGGTCCCATCCCTGCCCTTACTAGTCAGCAGGTAAGAGAAACCCCGTGGCCCAAGCGTCACAGTCACTGGGCCTCACGGAGGCCACCAGGTGCTTCTGAGGACGGCGGGGGCTCCCTCCAGGAGGTGAATGGTTGGAGTGAGGGGTCCCAGGCTGAACCTGAGCTCAGGGTAGGACACAAGCTCTTTGCCTGCCGCGGTGCAGCCAGGCGAAGGAAGCTGGTCCTCCACCACCCGCTCCCCTCCAGTCTTGCTGCACCCGAAATCGGTCCATCTGGGACAAAGACGAGGGCTTTGGCGCACCCCGATGGCTAAGGCGCTGGGGTCTTTCGGGAAGGCGGCGGACTCAAAGCGGTTTAAAAGACCCTTCCTCCACGAAGCCTTCCACACCTGCCCGGCCGAAAGGCGGACTCTCGGCGGCCCCGGGCCCGGCGGGTGCTCTCCGCTTTGTATTGCGGCCGGCGCGGCCTGGCCTGCGGGTCCACCGGCCTGCGCGCTCCTGCGGCCCCGCGTGCCATTCCGCACGGAGCCGGCGACCAGCCAATACCTCTGGGCTGAGCCACGAATTGCTCAGCCAGGCCTTTGAGACCCGGGGCCGCCTGGGCCCAGGCCCGGTTCAACAAGTGTGGGCCGGGCCGCCCAGTCTCGCCCGACGGCTTCGCGCCTCCCCAGGCGCCCGGGGCGCGCCGGGCCCCGTCGGGAGAGTTTCATTTCATCACCGGCAGAGCGTGCGAGCGCCGGATAACGTTGCCCCTTCCCCTCCCTCCCCTGCTCGTCGGCTCTCTCTCCGAAACTCCGGTTGGCGAACGCTAGCCCTCCCGCTGGGCGGCAACCGGGCCGGCCCGGCAGCCGGGTGCCCTGCGCCCGCCCCCGCCCGGCCACCCCGCCCAGGCCGCGAGGCCACCTCACCGGCAGCGGAATGGAAACCGGTTCGACAGGTAACAAATAGGTGGGTTGTCACCGTTATTTCCCAACGCATGCGCCGTCGCTCTCCGGGCCACTCCAAGCTAATTAGCTCCGATCACCCCCTCCCCGCCCCAGCCACCAACACACACCGCCGCGAGCCAATAAAGCGTGAACCCGTCCGGCCGGCTCGCACTTTAAGACTCCGTGAGCGGCCGCGAGGGACGCCAGTCGCGCCGGGAGACGCTTCCCCGCCGCCCGCGGCACCTGGCTGCAGGGGACCTCATTGGGACCGGAGGACGCAACAGCTCCGCCGAGCTGAAACGGGCGCGCGCCGTCCCAGGCGCTTTGGCGACTTATTCTCCGACCTGCCCCCTCCCCACCCCCCGCCCGCCTCCAGCCCGGCCCGGGAAAGGTGGGACGGCTCCGGCTCTAGTTGCGGAAGCGGCCCGTGCCGCGCGAGGAGGGTTCGAAGATGCCCCGCGCCTTTCTGGTAAAGAAGCCGTGCGTCTCCACGTGCAAGAGGAACTGGAGCGAGCTCCCCGACGAGGAGCGCGGCGAGATCTACGTGCCAGGTGAGGCGCCCATCCAGCGCGCCCGGAGCCCCGCGCCGCCGAGAGGACGGAGGGCCCCGTCGAGCGGCCGGCGTGCAGGGCGCCGTGGCGCCGAGCCCGGCGGCCCGCGCAACTGCGGCGCCCGATTTAATGTTTAAGCGGCCGCGGCCCCGTTAGCCCGCGCGGGAGCGGCCCACCCCGGGCGCCGGGGGGAGGGGAGGGCGGGCGGAAAGAGCGGCCATGTAGGGGCGGGGGTGGGCGCGGGGGCGGCCTGATGTGGGGGGACAGCGGTTCCCAGGCCCCGGTGGGGGCGCGCGGGCTCGCGCGGGGCCGCCCTCCCCTCCACCGGCCTGAGCCGCGGCGCAGGGGAGGCAACGGGGTGTGTCACCGCCCTGGCGACCCTCCACTCTCGCGTCGTAAATCCAGAAAGCCAGGGCTTTTATGGGGCCGGCGGAGGGCACTGGAGCGGTGCCACTTTGGAGCGGGGGCACTTTGGGGGGGGGGCCGGGAGCGAGCTGGAGTTTGGGCTGAGGTTTGTGCAAAATGCAAGAGAAGACCCAGAGCGTAGGCCACCTTCATTGCTCTCTCCGTTTCCCCCACAACGCGGGTGACCAGAAGGTCCCCGTGGGGGTCTGGCAGGCAGGGAGCCCCCAGCCGTGGGGAATGCCAGACGGCGGGGAAGGCGTTGGCTGCACCCCACCAGCCCTGAAGACAAAGGTGGGATCGGGTCTCACCTCGGTTAGAAACGCGCCTCCTTCAGCCTCGAAGAGGACACCAGTGAGCTGAAAGGGGGTTTAAAGAAGCCGTCCCACAGCCAGGGACCAGCCCGGGGGAAGCTGAGGCAGCCAGTTTATTTTCGGAAGACGCCTTGACAGCGTCGGAGGCAACTTGGAATGAGTAACCCCAGTTGTTTCTTGCCTCGGCGGCATCTTCCTTGTTAACCTTCTGTCCGCCCCACCCCCAACAGAATCTTTGGTCGAGAGCGAGCAGGTTTCCTTCGGAACTCCCCCTCCCCAGGCCTGGGGGGTGGGGCGGGGGATGCGCTGAACACCCTGCCCAGCGCCTCCAAGGGGGAGAGGTTGTAATTAACCAACCGACTTTGACCCTTGATCTGCAGGCTCCCCGGCACCGCCCCAGGCCTTGTAGGAAAGTGGCGAAATGAGGGCGGTGAGGGGCCCTGTGAGGGCTTTTGCCTCAGTTTCTCTCCTGAATGCATGGTTGGAGACAGTGAGTGAAGCGGCGGCCTGACCGGTATCAGGATCCTATGGCCTAGGGTGCTGGCAGGGTGTTTCACAGCTTAGCCTTGTCTCAAGCGCCTTGGCCCCTGTCTACAGCCTCCTTAAGACGAGGGAATGTTCCAAAAGCCCTGATGATCCCAGTGGGGAAACTGAGACAGCAAGGGACCTGAGCAGGCCCAGGATTCTTTGCGGTTTATCGTTTCTCCAAGTTCCCCAGGGAGTTGATGGTGTTTCAGGTCTGGAAGGGGTGAGGCTGAGGGCCGCGCGCCCCCTTCCTTGCTCCTGCTCCTCCCTCACCTGTGTTTGACTTGCTGCTTAGCTGCTCCTTGGGATCTGATAAACCGAACTTGGACTGTGTTAAAGGTGAGCGGAGCCTTGCTTGAGACTCAGTGTGCTGTTATTTTTAGTTTTATTTCACATCCCAATCAGTAACAGATCATGTGTTGACTTTTACAAAGGACAAAGAAATTCCGCTCGTTCAAATTGTTGGCTGCCTTGTATGCTAGTGGTTTTCCCCACCGCATTTCTGGTGGCGGTGGGGGGCGGGGGGCACCTACACCCGGGGGCAGACCCGGCAGGTGCAGAGGAGGGCGTCTGGATGGTCTGTGCCACCTGCTGCTGCCGTCTGGGTGAGCGGAGCCGCTCAGCCTGCAGGACCACCCTGGACGAAGGGAGGGGTCTAACCTGGAAGTGCAGGTGAGAAGTTGCCAGGCAAAGTCCTGTGGGGTCAAGCAAAGAGGAGAAGTCAAAGAACTGACTTTTGCCCCTCAAAACCATGTGGCCCACTAGCAAGTTTTCCCACAGTTTTTGGAAATGAGAAAGCGAATGTTCTTGGGCTGCACTCCGGCGCCTCAGATGGCTGGAGAGTGGGGAGTGTGTTTTGTGGTGGCCTGTCCCCTGACTGGGCCATTCCATCACCAGCGGACCGTGACCCCAGGAGCCGGCTGGGCACGTTTCCTTCACCCCACCCCACAGCCTCAGCACGTTGTGACCAGCTAGGCGTTGACCCCGTCCGGTCCCACCGGGAGAGGCACTGGGAGGGCTGGGGAACGAAGCGTCTCAGGTCTGACCTTCCACCCCAGTCCTCTGAGACCCTCAGGGCAGCAAAGAATGCCTGGAAAAAAGGGCTTTACTGACTGAAGGCTCTGACTCCACGGCCCCAGGCTGACCGGCAGTCCAGCCTCTTCTCTGAGGCACAGTTCTAGAGGTTTCCCACCCTCAGTCCCCTGGCCTCAGTCTCCCCCGAAAGCTGAGGGCAAGGCCCAGAGGTGGGCACAGGGGCTGGAAGGCCGTGGGGGTGGGAGACAGTGCCACTCCTGCCGGGAGCATTGAAAGGGCTCATGGTTAAGAAGCCCCTCTTTGGGCCCCCTGCCCCCCATCTCCGCGGCATTTCTCCTGTTGTGTCAGTACTGACTGTGGGAGGGATGCTGGTTTCTTGAGGATGAACTCAGGCACCTGTACCCAGGGGCTAAATTCCATCTCCTGGACCAAAGAGGAAGCTCCAGGAACCGAGGAATGGGGATGAAGCCTGGGTACTCCTGGCCCCTGCTGAGAGGAATAGGGAAAGGCCGGGAAGGCCCTGGAGGGGCAGACCCGGCCTGGAAGCTGAAGGACACGCTCCAGCCATGAGCGTCCCGGGGCCTCTGCCCTCTCCCCAGCTTGGGACCCAACGTCTGTGGGCCCTTCTGCCAGTTCCCCAGCACGTGCCCTCCCCAGGGAGGCAGCCAGGCTGAGGTGGGGGGACTGGAGCTTCCCCAGCCTGGCTCTGACGAGGCCGTGTGGGTTGCTGGGCGGCTATCTTTCCTGGCCGGCCGAGATAGGAAGGCTGAGAAATTCAGCTTGGGGCCCCAGAGTACACGTGTGGGGGTGGGACGGAGTGGAGCTGGGGCGCAATTATGCTTCTGATGGTAATTATTCTAATTCCTGGGAGGGGTTGGCAGTGAGGTCTCCGTGGAGCAAGGCTGGGAAGGTAGGCAGCCAGCCCATGGGTGGGAAGGGTGGGCTGGGTGGGCTTCCTGGCTGTCCCGCGGGGTGCCGTCACCCCAGCTGCCCTCGCTGTTTGTCCCTCGCTTGGGTGACCTGAGGCAGAATCCTGCCAGACTGTTTGTCCCAGAAGGAGAGCAGGTGAGGACGGGAGCAAAGCGCGGCCGTTGTTGCCGTCAGCTTTCCTCTTTAACTCTCCTCCCCCTCAGCCGGGGCTGCGTGGCCTCCCACAGGGGTCCCCGTGCTGCCCCGGGGGGGGGGGGTGGGCAGCACGCGAACACTGCCCAGTCCTGCGGCGTCCGCCCGGGAGTGAGGGCTGCAGTGCATCGGGTGGCCTTCGCTGTGGACTCAATATGAAAAACGGCTGGCGGAGGGGGGACGATCCCGCCAGAGGGGAGCCCTTGGTGTTCACAGCATGGGAACGACAGGCTGAGAGACGGGGCCGGTTGCGTTTCCAGGGCTGCCCACCTCAGGCAGTTGGCTTCGCTGGCTTCCTCTGAGGCCCTGCTAGCTGACCTGGAGGTGGGAGGAGACGGGTGTGGGGGACCCTGCCCTTCCTGATGCAGGTGCAGGGCTGCCTGACAGGGGCCTGGGCATGCTGACACATGGGGCTCCCTCCGGCCTGCTTCAGGGCAGAGCTGAGCCCCGACCCCCTCCCAGGTCGGCGCAGCCGCAGCCTCTGGGAGGCAGAGGCCGGGTGTCCTCACACCTCTTTTGCCTGTTCTGCCCTGAGGCCTCGGATGGGGAGGACCCAGCACCCTGTCTGGTATTTGGGCCAGGAGCTTGAGAGACTTGCTGAAGGCCGAGGCGGGGCGAGAAGGCCTTGGGCGGGGGCTGCTCTGAACCCCTCGTCCAGGTGGAGGCAAGCTGGGCAGACAGAAGGGGAGCCCTGGAACCCCTGAGGATGTGGGGAGAGGGCCCGGCTGGCACGGCCTGGCCACGCTCCTCCGCTGTGGGCCGGCGATGAGTAGCCACAGCGACCGCCACCTTGCCGGAAACGTCTAATTAGGGGACAGAGAGCAGTGCCGGCAGGGCCCGACCAGTTCTGCTTCCTGCCACTCGGTGACACCCAGCCACAGGAGCCACACGCGGGCGAGCGCTCCCTGTGCGTGCGGCGGCGGGACACGCTCCTGGGGGTGGCGGGAAGACAGGTTTGGCGGGGTGAGTGGGAGGAGGCGAGCACCCCACCCTGATGGCCTCACCTGCCCCTGGCTTGGGGTAGAAGCGGCGTGGAGACAGGCCAGGTGGGCCCGCTCCCTGTCCCCAGCTCCCCGGCACCGTCACTTCGGGGGTTTCTGTGGAATGAGAGAGGCAGGCACTGGTCTCTCCCCAAACCGGCTGAGATCTCAGAACCCTGGCCTTGGACACCCCCACCCCCACCCCGAGTGGAGCAAGGGAGCCAAGGGTGACAGCTCACCGGGGTGCAAACCAGTTAACCCTTACCTGCTGTTACTCCTCCGTCTACTGCTCCATGTGCAGGCGGTGTGGCCCAGCTCCAGTGCCGGGGAGCCTCGCTCATGCTACCCGATACTGAAAGATAGAGAGGGTAGAGGTTCCTGTTTATCTCCACCTGGATTGAGAAATGAAAATTGTCATCCAGCTTTGAATTCCCTGGCAGGATCTCCAATAGCCGCATAAGCTGACATCAGCTGAAGCTGCCAGCTCTCAGACACGCCCCCCCTCAGCAGACCCCGTCCCTGTGGGAAGACTGGGGGGACCCCCGAGAGCTCTGGCCTGACGTCCAGCCGCCCAGGGCTTGGAGAGAGGCCAGGCCAGGGCCAGGCGCTGGTGAATCAACTCCCAGAATGAGGTGGCTCATTAGGATCCCCAAACGGACAGACAGACGGCGCCAGTGCCAGCCGAACGGGTTTGGGTGTCGGGCAAGCACATTCTTCCCCCTGTCAGACCTTTGTTGTGCTTTGAGGGGGCGAGAGCTCGGGCCTCTCCCGAAACTGGGGTGCCTTCACAGCTGCCTCTCCTCCATCAGCATGTCCTCCGCCCCCTCGGGTCCCAGCCCTCCGCCTCCAGCCTTGAGCGCTGCGTCCTGCTGGGGCCACCCCTCCGCGGATCCCCATCCACTGTCTCACCGGCCAGGGGGCAGCGGTGCCGGGGGGCCTGTTCATGGTTCTGAAACCCTAAGTCCACCTCCCGAGTCCCCTTCCAGAAGCCCACTCATCCTTTCCTCCCTGTGCCCCTCTTGAGTTTTCCTTCTGAGGCTTGGAGAATGTTCCTAGCTTAGCCTCTTTGAGGGAAAAACACTAAATTGAAGCATTAGATTGTTTGCCTCGACTGTGGGGGTGTGAGACTTGTCTCTTTGTCACTCGAGAGACCTCCCCTCCTCTCTAGTCAGGATGGGGTCCAAGCCCCCGTGTGTGAGGTGTCTGCTCGCTGTCGCTGCTGTCACTGCCCAGGGAGGGAGCCCAAGCCCTCCAGGCGCCACCGTGAACTGAGCTCCGAGCGGCGAGGAGCGGTCCCTGCTGCGGGGGAGGCTTGCGTCACAGGCAGGCAGGCTGCCCAGGAGACTGTTAGGCTGAATCCACCTGCTGCTCCCTGACCTCCTCCCTGCTCTGCCCCGCCCACCTGTCTGCCTGCCAAGCTGGGCCCGAGGGAGTGGGGAGCCTGGAGCCCCAAACAGCCGAGGTGTCAGGGACAGAGCGGCCCGAAGGAGGGAGGGGTTAGGACCACCCAGTTCCCCACAACCAGCGGCTAAATCTGCCTGGAGGAGAGGCCCTGAGTGCCCTCACCACTGGCACCCATCTGGGGCCGCGGTGAGTCCTGGGGTCCCGGGCCTCCTGTGTTGCCTTTTGTCACTGCGGGAGCGTGGCTGAGGCCTGGAATCCAGGGGGACTGGCCCAGGTGGGGCCAGCAGACAGCTCAGGAGGAATAATTGGCAGCACAGGTTCGGCCCTCCCAGTTCCGCTAAGACACAAATTACTCAGCGGGCAGGCCTGT
The DNA here is from genome assembly GCF_023699985.2 of Odocoileus virginianus. Taxonomy (NCBI): domain Eukaryota; kingdom Metazoa; phylum Chordata; class Mammalia; order Artiodactyla; family Cervidae; genus Odocoileus; species Odocoileus virginianus. Next base: position 37,790,884 of record NC_069701.1, read on the forward strand.
GGGCCGTGGCGCTTGGCTGGCGTCACCTGTAATTACCTTAATGGGGTGGGAGGGGGGTGTGGCGGGCAGTGGGCTGGGGGCAGCCCTGCTCTGCCACATGCCTGCCAGGGGCGGGACTGTGGCCCGCATTTCCAGCAAGCTCACTGCCAGGGAGCCCTCCTGAAACCCTACAGAGTCCCCTTTTCTCCTCCACGCCCTTCACCTGGCTGCTCTTCTCTTCGCAGTCAGCCTGGGCTTCTGTCCACCACAGCCCTACCAGGAACCAGAGCCGTCGGTGGCTGAACCCCCTTCTTGCCCCCTGGCTTTGGACATGAGCCTTCGGAACTCCAGCTATAGTGTGACCCCCGGGCCCTGTGTGGTTGCCCAGCTGCCCTCCGAAGACATGAGCCGCCTGGCAGGCCCGCAGAGCAGAGACCACGGCTTTCTGCGCACCAAGATGAAGGTACTGACCCTCACAGTGTCCCTGAGGCTCAGAGGCAAGTGGGTCCACATGGGTCCCGCCCACAAGGCGTGGCCCAAATGAGATTAGGCAGACTGGCCTTGGATCTGGGTCCAGATTTCTACAGATGTGAGCCTCCCTGGGGCACAGACAGGGTGGGAAAGAAGAGAAGTGAGCCTGAAGTGAGGATGACATGCGTTGGGGAGAAGCAGTGAGGTTCAAAAGACGTCCAGCCCTTTGGAGTCCTTTGTGGGTGTTGTTTAGTTTTGTTTCTCGCCTTGAGGGGAGGCACCCCTTACACAAAAGTCCTTGGAAAAGCGGGGAGGCGTGAGCCTGGCTCTGCACCCCAGCCTGGCCCGCGTCTCCGCCGCCATAAGAGTGAGGTCTGGGATCTGCTTGGTGGTCAGCTGTCCCCTGAGGTGTATGCCCAGCAGTCTCTGCCTCGTCCAAGTGCATGCTTCCAACCCAGGGCCTTGCATCTCGGGCAGGGCCTGGTGAACCCGGGTTCAGCAGCCGAGGCAGGAAGAAGCACAGGGTGGCGGAAACGGCCCTGCTTTCCAGGAACACGAGGCCTGCGTTCCTGAAAGTTCTGGAACCTGGAAGCACCTGCCAGTGGTGATTTAGTGGAAGGGCTCTCAGTGGAGCTTCCTGTGAGCCAAGAGACCAGAGAACTGGCAGGGAAAGGCTGCTCCTCCTCTCATCATGGAGGCCGGGTGTTGAAACCTGCCAGGAATCACCAGGAAATGTGCTGGGCGGCTGACGGGAGCTGACACAGCGCCCCGATCCCCAAGGGCCTCCTCTCCCAGCCCTTGAGCCCCAGCAGCGAGGGAGCGCGTGGAGGGAAAGCAGAGGGCACAGGACCAGAGACGAGGCAGGAAGTGAGTCCTGACCCCAGACGGCTTGGTCAGTGAGCAACACGGCCTTTACCTGGTGCCAGAGCTGCGCAGGGCCAGGCAGCACGGGTGATGGGGGAGCACCTCGGGCCCAGGGGGCTCGGGCGGCGCGGCCAGCGACAAGGCCCCCACGGAGCACAAGTGACCTCTGAGCATTCAGAGGTAGGGCCTGGAGACCACGCCTCCACTTCTGAACAGATCTGAGGTGTTCCACAGTTTCCCTGGAAATGAAAAACCTTTATAAAGGGGGTCATCAGGGTGGCAAAGGGACCCAGATTAGACCATGTCAGGCTCAAGAAAGGCCGGGGCTGGGCCGGCCTGTGAGGCGAGGGAGCTCCGGGCCCCCAGCGGTGGCCTCAGCCCAGGAGGGCAGCGTGGAGACCATGACCGTGTTGTGGAACCTTCCCCGTCGTGAGGTGCAGACGGAGAACTGAGCAGCAGCTAGAGGAAGCCTGGGCTCAGTGAAGGGGGTACTTTCTGTCAGGGAGAGTTGCCCTCTTTCTGTTGGGAGCTGGCCGCCTGTCTCTAGAGACAGTAAAGAAGGGCCTTGCAGAGGGACTCAGGAGCCCGACAAGAGGCTGACTGAGGACCCAAAGGCGGCTTCTGGCTCCACCACCCCATCTCCGGGAGCCAGTGCCCAGAGGTGTGGCCCCTGGGTGGGCAGCGCCCTCCTTGGGGCCGGGGGCTGGCGCGGTGCATCTTCCCCATCTGCCACCTGCAGCCCCAGCTCCTGGGTGTCTGTCACACACCCCGCCCTTGCCCACAGGTGACACTGGGGGACGGTCCCAGCGGAGACCTCTTCACGTGCCACATCTGCCAGAAGGCCTTCACCTACCAGCGCATGCTGAACCGCCACATGAAGTGCCACAATGATGTCAAGAGGCACCTCTGCACCTACTGCGGGAAGGGCTTCAATGACACCTTCGACCTCAAGAGACATGTGCGCACCCATACAGGTAAGAGGGGCCCGCCTGCGGCAAGGCCCAGCAGCCGCGTGGCCATCATGGGGGTGGCCGGGGCGTGCGGGGCGGACGTCTTCGTCCCCTCCGTCGGGCCGCTGGGGAGTTGGGGCTCCTGTACCCCAGAGCCGGGTCCCTGACGCCCCCGCTGCCCTCCCTGCAGGCGTGCGGCCCTACAAGTGCAGCCTGTGTGACAAGGCCTTCACACAGCGCTGCTCTCTGGAGTCCCACCTCAAGAAGATCCACGGTGTGCAGCAGAAGTACGCGTACAAGGAGCGGCGGGCCAAGCTGTACGTGTGTGAGGAGTGCGGCTGCACGTCCGAGAGCCAGGAGGGCCATGTCCTCCACCTCAAGGAGCACCACCCCGACAGCCCGCTGCTGCGCAAGACCTCCAAGAAGGTGGCCGTGGCCCTGCAGAACACCGTCACCTCCCTGCTGCAGGGCGCCCACCATGTCTGAGCAGCGCCCCGAGAGGGCGGGGCCCGCCTCCTCGCTGCCCTGCCAGCCCGCCCTCTGCGGCTTCCTGCCGGAGCACCCGAGGGCAGGCCTGGAGCTCGCCACGCGTGCTCGCTCAGGCTGGCACTACTGACCTCTGTTTGCATTTGCACTGGTGTCTTTGGACAGAGGCCGCTCCGAGCCTGGGCAGACGTGTGGGGCGGGGTGAGGCCGGGGCTGCCTTCCCTGTGGAGCAGCTGAGTCCAGAGATAGGACTTCCTTCCCAGACGAGGTACGGGAAGGTGATTCTCTTGTCCCTCACCTCTGAAGCCTGGGGCAGGGGCAGCTGGTTCCCTGTGGATGGCAGTCGGGTGCCCTGACAAAGGGCACCGCGGCAAACACTGGTGGTGGAGGAGCTGGCGATGGCTCACCCGGCCGTGTTCCTCTTGCTCAGGGCTGCAGGGCTCTGCTCGTCGACAGGGAGATGCACACACATGTGCACAGCCGTGGATGTGCTTACACGGGAGGCCTTGCCACATATCACCTCATTTTTAAGAAATCAACTACTGGTGCCAAGGAGGTTTTATTTCTTTTTTTAAAAGATGACAAGTGTACAGATATTAATATATTTTTGGTGCCGATGGCGACTGCTTCTAAGAGAGGATGGAGCTGGCTTTTCTCCTCCCCACGCAGTTCTATTTATCCTGGACATTTCACACCTCCCCTGTGCCTCGGCTGTGGGGTGGCCACCGTCACCCACCCTCATCTTTCCCAAGATATTTAATCGAAGACTTCCCTCCAGCCCTGGGGGAGCGTGCACTGCACCCCGTTCTTTCCTCCTGATGGGACAGCCCATCACAGATTCTGCTCTTCCCTCCTTGGAATTCTGCCTCCTTCCTGCATCCTTTCAAGGCCAGCCTCCGGGTGACCGAGAGCCCCCTGGCCTCCTGATGACAGACCATGGGCGGAACAACTCACCATTCCAGAGGCCGAGGGTTTGTCCGGCTGGGGCCGCGGGGCTGAGACCAGAGGTGGGGTGATGAGTCTGTGATGCACCCAGGGGTCCCCCGCCGGCAGTCACAAGAAGAGTGCAGGGCCAGGCTGTGAGGTCTGCTCTTTTCCTGGCTGAGTCAAAAACCTTAGGACAGGAGCAAAAAAGTGGGAGAGAGTCATAACCAGACACATCAGAAGCTTCTGGAGGGAGGATGGTATGAGATGGTTAACAGGTTATCTTTGTAACCTTACTGCTGTTTTTCAGACGGCGGGGTTGGCCCTTGAGGCCCTGAGGAGGGAGCCACCCCTCCACGGGCTGCTCCATTAGAAGGACTCGGCCAAGCTCCCCTGGCTCTAGCCAGGTTTCCTACCAAGAACAGGAAAGGGCTGTGGGTCAAAAGGGAGAGACAGGCAGGGGCTGGAGCTAGTCTACCAAAGAATGAGAAGGCAAACTCGAAAGAGAAGACAACAGAGCTGGTGGAGCCGCCCCGCGAAGCCACAGCCCAGGTGGACCCAGCCTTGGCCTGTCCTGCAGCATCCACACAGCCCGGGATGCGGGAGGGGGCCTTCTCTGGCACAGCTCTGAATGTGTGTGGATGGTTTTGGAAGAGTCTGGCTTCATTTTACTTTAGGGCCTGCAAGAGCTGCTGTATTCTGGAAGTTGTAATGTATACAGTAACATTCTCTGGAAGTTCTGTCTTGTTTACGTGTCTGTGTCCCTGTGTGCGTTGCCTGGTCATTGTCCATCTCTGTGTTCATTGCCATCCAAGGAGGCTGCACAGCTCTGTGTTTGTTTTATTTTATAACTTTTCCCTCAACTGGCAAAATAAAAAAACTGTCATTTTCTGTGTTTCAGTGTTTTTGTTTCATAGGCCTCTTTTTTCCACCTCCAGGGAAATGAATCAAAACAATGGATACATTCTATTCAAAGTCTCACCCTTTTACAGGTAGCAGTGGCTCTCAAGTCAAGACAAGAATCTGCTCAATTAAGTGGCCTGCCCATGGTCTAAGCTGTCAGTGCCTGCTGACCCCAGGACCCCGTTCTGTTCTCCGTGGTGGCCACAGGTCCCATGCCCTGCCAGGACCACAGGAGGAAGAGCCGCATCCCCTAAATAGTAGGGCACGAAATTCTTGTCAGTTCTGGGTCAGACACTTAGCTGTGGGGATGGTCACACCCACATAGCCTCTGTTTCAGGCCAGGTACACTGTGTATTAGCATCCTTGACCTTCCAGCCACACTCTGGGATGGGTGCACAGTGCTGATGGGGAGGTTGGCAGATGGCATGGCACCTCTAGGCAACTCAAAGTAGAGGGAAACTTAGAGATCACCTGGCCGTGCCCATCACCTACCTAGGATCACTGAGGAGACCTGATCACTCTGGGACCCGGGTGCCTGAGTGCCCATTCAGTGTTCTTCCATCACAGCCTCGCCAGGCATGGAGGAGGCGGCTGCCAGGCCTGGGCCCTTGGCATACATTCTGGGAGAAGGATTGGCAGATCTGGTGCTGTGAGGAGAAAGGGAAACATTAATCTGACCTCCACAGCTCTCCCGTGTGAAGGCAGAGGGTGGAAGGGCCCCTAGCCCTCCCTGTGTCTCTTTAAATAGCCAGGCACAGAGGATTTCTCTTTATCTCTAGAAGCCTCCCAATGTGAAAGGCAAACCAAATCCCAGTTTTCCATGTCCCAGGATGAGCAGAACCCATTGTCAAAGCCCAGATGATTAACTGCTATGTAAACTTTAGCAGGAGCAAGGTTTCTCAGAAGCCAGGGATGGGGGTGGGGGGAGGGCTCCCTCTGAAGCTCTGCTCTCTCCCCCTCCTTAGCAGGGCTCAGGGGTGGGACACCGCCCGACAAGATCAGGCCAGACGGTCACATTTTGAGGGCCCATAATGATCTCCAGCTTCTGCAGGATGGCTGCCGCGTGTGGGCCTCCGCGGACCAGGAAAGAGGCTGCAGCCAGGCAGAGGGGAGCGATTAATGCAAGTCAATGTATAACTATGGGTAAGTGGTGCAGGCCTACAACCAATGCAGTGGGACCCGAAAGGAGGGTTTGGATTTGAAAGAGTCAAGATTTCTTGAAAGAGGTGGGGTTCAGCTGGGCCGGAAAAAATGGGAGGGTCTGAAGAGAACAAAAGAGGAGGGAAGGCTTTTCTGGGAGGGCGAGGGTAGGATCAGACCCAGAACAGAGGAGGTGTGTGCCCTGGGCTGGGCGGAGGTCCTCACCGGTCCCATTGCCAGTCCCGACGCTGTCATTCATTCAGCCACACCACTGGTGTTTTTTGAGCCCTGCCCAGGTGCCAATAAGAACTGGTAACCAAACAAGAGAGACAGACTCTCCCCAGAGACAGAAGAGCTGGCTGGGACCTAGCAAGACGTCCGGCCTAAAGGAGGATGGAGGGAGAGTCCTATTTATACAGCTAAAAGCAAAGCAACCAAACGCAGGGCAGAGGGAAATTTACAACACCAGGAAGTGCGGTGAAGATTTAGACTGTATATATTTGTACGCATTTTCTAATGTTTTTACAATGAACATATATTATCTTTTATAATCAGAAGAAAATTAAGTTATAAAACAATTTGGGGCTTTTAGTCAACTTGAAGTTCAACACATCACTGGGGACAGAGCTGCCCAAAGGAGTGCCAGTGTGACCCGGAGTCCGTGAGGGCGTGGAAAGAGCAGAGATAGGGCTTCCCTGCTGGCTCAGATGGTAAGGAATCTGCCTGCAATGGGGGAAAACTGGGCTCAGTCCCTGGGTCGGGAAGATCCCCTGGAGGAGGGCATGGCAACCCACTCCAGTGTTCTTGCCTGGAGAATCCCAGACAGAGGAGCCTGGTGGGCTAGAGTCCATGGGGTTCTGGAGAGTTGGACATGACTGAGCGACTATGCACACAGGACTTGAGGCCCAGCCCTGTCTCTGGCTGTCTGTGGGGCCTTGGGCAAGCAACCGAACCCCTTGGTTTTTCATCTATAAAATGAGACGGGTCCCCAAGTTGAAAGGTCCTTTCTGTCCTAACGACTTCATGTCTCTAGGCCCCCATCTCAATAAAACTCCTGAAGAAACTCACTGACAAACTGCAGCAGAAAGGAGGAGGTGCAGAAGGCTGAGAAGTTTGTCCTTCGAGTGGGGAAGACCAACCACAGGGCTGCCGACTTGAAGCAGGGGGAAAGGCTCATTCCGGTGGATCCAGCGGGCAGATCCTGGGCAGAGAGGGGAGCATCAGAGGGGTGCAGGCCCCCACTGTGGGGAGCCCTGGGGCAGCAGCTCAGGAAGGAGGCACCCCCAGGCAGTGTGCCTGGGGTCTGCTGGCTGGGCCTGGGAAGCCATTTGTCAGGAATTTCTTCAGGGACTCAAGTGGGGGAGCTGAAGGCTGGACAAAATAATCTTCAACACTTCCACTCCAAGAATTCTAAGAGGTTGAGTGGTGGTCATGACTTCCAAGCCCAAAAAATGAGAGTGAAGAGAAGGGAATGGAAAAGGAAACCCTGGATGGGGAAGACCAGTTGGGAGCCTGGGCTTGGGTGGTCTTGCCAAGAGAAGGGATACCCTGGCTGGTCCTTGGGGCCACCCAGGAGGAGCCCACTCCCTCAGGCAGAGACAGTCACCTGACCCAGCATGTCCCACCCTCTTCATGTCCGAGACCAGCCTGCCCTCTGTATCCTCATCCCAGCTCCCTTCCCCAGTTCCTAGAGTCTGCTTTAAATTTTTTCTTTTTGACCGTGTTGCATGGCATGCAGGATCTTTTCCCTGACCCCCTGCACTGGGAGCATGGAGTGTTAACCACTGGACTTCCAGGGAAGCCCGCTAGAGTCTGTCTGATACTCCATCCGTCAACCCACCAGTCATCTCCCTCAGGGACGGCCCTTGTCGTCTGGCAGCCCCCTGCCCCCAGGCGGCTGACTCACTGACTTGTGGGGGCTCAGGGCCCACGCCAGCGCTGGAGGGAACATGAGTCAGGTGTGGAGATCCTGGCCCTGGCCCGAGGGGGACATTGACAATGACATCTTCCAGTTTCTATTTCCTGAAAACGTAAGAGCTGGGTATCAAGTGATCCATGTCCTCTCTTCCCCACATGTTCTCTGCACAGAAAATGAGGGAGACGACTTCTACCCCATCAAGTTTTCACAGTAGGACACACATCAGGCATCTAGAAACATGCTCAGAGATGTGAAGGGTGGGGAGCCAGCTGCACGGTGTAACCTGCCAAACCCTCAAGCAGGAGCACCCACCTGTCCGCAGAATTCACTGGTGAAACTTTTGAGAGTGGATCGCCTGCCCCCCACCGCACTCCCACCTCCACAGAGAGGAAGCCAGGGCAGGGCGGCCCAGGGCAGAGAGCTAGTGAGTGAGCTCTGTGTCCAGGCTGCGGGTCCACACTGCCCGTCGGTGGACAGACGGACCGTGGCATTCGAGGTGGGAGACCAAACCGGGAGAGGCTCGGGGCACTGAGAGATGCCGGCGTTGCTCACTGCTGAGCCTGGCACTCCTGGGGCCGCGTCACCGGCCCTTTAATAGCAGCTAATCACCACTGGCATTTATTGAGCTCCTACTACACACCGCGCTGCTGCGCTTCCCCTCTGACATCATTGCTAACCACCACAACAACTCTGGGAGGTGGCTATTATTGTTCCTATTTTTAGACAAAGAAATGGAAGCTCAGGGAGATGAAATGCCTTGCTCAGGGTCACATGGGCTCCAGTCTGAGGCCTGACTCTCAGGCTGGGACTCCTGTCTCTCCAGCCCTTCACGATCAGGTGGCGGGAGAACCTTTCCTCTCCATGAGCACCTACTCTGTGCTGAGCCCTGTGCTGAAGCCCTGGGGGTTCAGGGGGCGGTGAGGTCCCTGCGCCCCGGGGCTCACCTTGCCCTGGTGGAGCCTCACTAGAGCGTGAGAGCCAGGGAGAAGAAAGGGGCGACCCCATGTCAGCAGAGCTGGGGAGAGAGAAAGGTGGGAGAAACCCTGACACGGATGAGCCCCCACGACTGCCTGTCTGGTGATTGGTGCCCTAGCCCCAAGGTCTGAACTCTCCAGACGAGAAACTGCACCTGCGTGCTCAGTCATGTCTGACTCTCTGCAACCACACGGACTGTAGCCTGCCAGGCTCTTCTGTCCGTGGGGTTTTTTGGGCAAGAACACTGGAGTGAGTTGCCACTGGGAAAGTGACGCCTAGAAACGTCAACAGGAGGCCAAGTTCACAGTGGCTACCTGGCAGAGCCACCACTGTGCAGGCACCTGGCTGGAGTCTCGCAGCCTCTCACTGATGGGCGTCACACTGTATTCCTAGGAAATGCGTGAAAATATAAGAAAAGAGGGTCCCAGAAACTCCTAAGCCCAAAAGTCCTCAGTGAGAGCCCAAGGAGGCCAAGGGTGTCGGGGTCTAGCTCCAGCCACAGCCATCTTCAGATATTCCAAAGGACAGGCAGGGAGATGCTCGGGAGCCAGGATGTTCCAAACCGGCAGGAACTCTGAAGGGAACTCCAGCACCTGCCCCCACGCCTGCCCTGACCTTCTCCCTGCAGACCCAGATTACCAGGTAGTGATCTTGGCCTGTAAGAAACTCATCCTTTCCTCACCCCCTCAGCCTGTCCAATCCAGCCCACTCCTCTGGGCCTCCCCCGCCTCTGGGGGGACTCCAGGCAACAGGCCCGGGCGCCTCCCCCTCCCCACGCGCAGGTGAGTTGGTGAAGCTGACCAGGAGAACTGGTAGGACTCCCATCCCTTCTGCCAGAGGCAAAACCTGCAGCGGTAATCACAGGGCAAAGGAGCGGGCCAGCCGGAGACTCAAGAAGAGGAGGGCAGACTGGCAGCCCCAGGGCCTGAATTGGGGCTGGCTCAGAAGCAAAAGGGGCCCTCGGAGAGTCGGGTTCTCTGTTCCTGCCCTGACAGACCCGATCAGTACTTCCTGCCCTACCGGACCCTGATACTAATATCCCGACACAGTCTTCTTCTCTGCCATCCTCCAGGCTTCTGAGAAGTTCACAGCGGGTTTTCTGATAGAACCTCTGAGGGGCCCACCATCACCCCCAGGAAGCAGCCTGTGAAAGAGGAGGAGTCAGTGATGTCCTAGAAGTTGGGGGCGGAAGGATGGGGGCTTGGTGCCCAGGCAGAGAGGAATGGCCTTCCCTAAGGAGGCCAGGGTGCTTCTGAGGGCAGGCACTTGAGGAGGAGCCCTCTACAAAGTTTGCTCTGTTGGTGGGGAATTTGTTAAAGACACAGTAGACGAGAAAGAGCATCCATGGCCTGGTTGGGAGATGTGGGGGAAACATTCCCACACTCAAAATGGTGCATGAAGACGTGGTGTCGAAAGGACTTCCCTGGTGGTCCAATGGTTAAGACTCTGCCCTTCCCCTGCAGGGGGGTGCAGGTTCAAACCCCTGGTCAGGGAACTAAGATCCTGCAGGCATAGTGTGGCAAAAAAAAGAGAAAGGAATTTCCCTGGTGCTACAGTGTATAAGAATCCACGTGCCAACACAGGGGACACGGGTTCGATCCCTGGCCCAGGAAGATTCCACATGCCACAGAGTAAGTAGGCCCATGTACCACAACCACGGAGCCTTCAGGCTGCAACTACTGAAGCCCGTGTGCTTAGAGCCTGTGCTCTGAAACAAGAGGAGCCACGGCAATGAGAAGCAACCAGAGTAGCCCCTGCTCACAGAAATTAGAGAAAGCCTGAGCAAAGCAACGAAGACTCAGCGCAGCCAAAGATAAATACAACACTTAAAAAAAATAAAGAAGAAAAGAAAAAAGACGTGGTGTCAAAATGAATATGACAGATAAAATTTTAGCCCTAAAATAAAGAATCCCTGCATATCAACAAGAAAAAGAAAATACAGAATATTGAAAACTGGGAAATAATATGCATGAGCTGTTTATGAAAGAGCTTCAAGTGATAAAAATCATGTAAAAAAAACTTCATTCATAATCAAGTAAAGAAAAATTAAAATTAAAACCAGATATAGACGTCTATCACAAAACTGATTATTTCAATGAAAAAGTAGGAAAAATCCAAATGTTTACCCCTAGGTTACCATCAAAAATTATAATGAAATGTTGTGTATCCATTAAATACGATGTTACGAAAGTATTTACTAAAGGGAAAATGTTTAAAATATATTAAGTTTAAAAATCAGTGTTATGGGTAGGCATACTTTCCATTTTTGTAAACACAGGTAGGCTGATGTACACATCATAAAAGCTACAGAAGACCAGACAACGTGACATTCACAGCACTGAGTTATTCCTCAGTGATGGAATTAGGATTTTTATTTTCTTTCGATTATCTGTCTATATTTTGTACTTTTCTACAATGATCCCATATCGCTTTTGTAATGAAAAGAAACCTTGGTGACTTTGAAAGGGTCCTTGGCAGAGGAGATGTAAGAATTGTTGCTTTCTGTGTACATCCATCCCCAAGAAGTGGACAGTCTTCTCCTGCTTGGTGATCATAAAGGTGGGGTAGGATGGGACTGGGGGAGGAAGGCTGAGGCTCAAGATCAGCTGGGGGTCAGGAAAGGGATCCAGGAATCCCAACTCTGAAGGTACTCTGGAGCCCCCAGGGGCCCTCGGATAGAAGACAGAGAGGATTCGGAGGTAAAGAACATGACTGGATCCTAGGTCCACCAGTTGACACAAAGGAAGCCACTTTATCTGAAACTCAATGTCTAGAAAGTGGAAGTAACAGTAATGTAGGATATTGTAAGGATCAAATAAGATGATTATTTTCTTTGCAAGGTAAATAGCCCTAAACAGGGACTTCCCTGGTGGTCCAGTGGTTAAGACTCTGCACTTCCACTGCAGAGAGCATGGATTGGATCCTGGTTGGGGAACTAAAAACCCACCTGCCTCGCAGTGAGCACCCCAACCCCACAAAAGCCCTAAACAAATGTTAGCTGTTGTAGTTAATAACGTTCACCTTCAGTTGAGCCTGAGCAAGAAAGCTGGCCAGCTGCTGCTGTCAGGGCTGCGCTGGACATGTGGGAACTGAGGGGCAAGTGTCCATATGTGGTTCAGGAAAATTCTCGGATTTCCCGGTCCAGTCATAGCACGTAAAAATGAAAATAAAATGAGCCTGAAGTAAAGTGTGCAGCAATTCACTGTCTACTCTTTGAGGAAAGAATATGTAATAAGTGATAAGAACTCCCTGGTAGTCTGGTGCTGGCGGTGAAAAGGAGGAGAAGATGGATGAAAATGCATCCTAGAGTTGTTTACTGATGTTCTAGCAAAATGCTTGGGGGCTGAGGTGGGTGGACCAAGGATGCCACACTCATCATCTAAGGAGACTGGGAGAGGCTGGGTGGTGGTTCCGGTTAGATGGGTCCCCACCCTGCGCGAGATGGGGGAAGCCATGGCTTGTGGGTGGAGGTGGCGGGCACGCCCGTGAATCACAAGCCCCTCTTGTTCAGAACCAGGGAGCTGGCTCCTACAGCGCCTCTCACGGCTTTCATGCAGGGTGGCCTCAAACATCCTCAAAGAGCACCACTTTCTTCATCCCACTAGAAGAACGGGATTTATTGCTGACAAGCTTTCTAATACTGACCATGTTTGGAGACTCAGTCTTGTTTTTAGTATTCATTTTTATTTATTTGGCTGTGGGGAGTCTTGGCTATGGCGTGTGGAATCATAGCTCCCTGACCAGGGATCGAACCCAGGCCTCCTGCCTTGGGAGCGGGGAGTCTTAGCCATGGGACCACCGGGGAAGTCCCTGGAGATGCCTTATTTTTTTTTTGTTTTTGGAGATGCCTCCTTGACTGCTCCTCCCCAAGTCCTCCAAATGACGTACTTCGTCTTCACGCTTCTTTTCTTGCTTTTTTGCTTCTATTAGGATGCCTTTCCTTCTGTTCACCCCCTTTTCTTCTTTGGGGTCATTTTGGTTGCTCTTCCTCTCCTCGATGCTCAGTATCCCCCCTTCTCCCTTTGTCCACCTCTCTCTGGTTCTGGGTTCAGCCAGCAACTTCACCTGTGCTCTTCATGTCACAGATAATTGGAGTCACCCGATGCCTGAGCTACAAGCACAGAGGACAACCGTGTGCTGAGCTTGCATAGATGGCCACTGGTCATTAGCGAGGAGTAGGGGAGCCGCCCCCTCCCCCCCGGGGCCACCAAGCCTGAGGATTCATGCACATTTCTCCTAGCCCCCTCACTAGTCCCTTCCTCAATTATCCAACAAGCCATTTGATATCTTTCTCTGAATTTTTCTCATGATACTCTTGCCAGCCCTTCTTCCTGGCCCCCAGGCCCCTCCCCGATCTGCGGGAGCCTCTGATGTATCCAAGCCTTGCTGGTGCCGACATGCCTAGACTGAAAGCACTGCTCGGCTGTGCGGTTTCGCCTGGTGAACAGAGTCACAGCCTCTTGCCTCCGAGGCAGAAGCAGCGGGGAGAGACCGGCAAGGACTGTCCGGCATTCCTGCTCAGCTCAGCAGCCTCCCTCCTGTTCTAGGCGCTTCTCGGCTTTTTGTTTGTCCCCGCTATCCAGCCAAGTACCAGGACGAGAGTTTCTCCTGGTCTCCTTCATTCCTGAGAACCTCACCCCACTGTGTTTTTTTCTAATCCGAATCTCATTTCGAAATCTCCTGCCCAAGGGGTTTCCCGACACCTCCCAGTTTTGAATCAACCCGCTGTTTACAGCACACCCAGATAGAAAATAGAGATGTCAGGGGGGCCTGGATCTGACACTACGCCCTGAAGACACTCCTGTGCCCACGACAGCCGTTGGACAGGTTGCACCTGGACAAACAAATCTATTCTTGCCTTATCTCCCATGAAAGAGGGAACCAAGTTGGCTCCAAGCTGTGAACAAGAACTGGCTGGAAGGCTGATGCCAACTCGGCCGTATTCCTCCCCTGGGGGACGCAGAGGGGTGCTGTAACCACGGGTCTGGCCTGCGTCTGGGCCATTCTCTCCAAGCAGCCCACAGAACACTCTGCTCCGAAGTGTCCAGTCCCTCCCAGCTTAGCTCCCCATCCCTGAGAGAAGGAGTGGATTTCTGGCCTCAGGGATCCCAAGACAGGAGCAACCGCAAGAACAAACAGGGAGAAGTGGGTCAGTGTTTTGAACAAGTGAAAATGGGTTGTTCTCTGCATACAAAGGTGACCCACCACCTGCCTGGTAACCTGAGCCCTGAGTGCTACCTGCCACCTGCAAAGAGGCTCAGCCTGTGGTCCCAGTCACCGGCTATGCCAGTTCTCCAGAGGAAGCAGTTTGGGATTAAAATGGCAACCTGGGTTTCCGTATCATGTCCTTGACAATTTTATCTTAAAAATCTAGTAAAAAAAAAAAAAATCTAGTCAAAGCCCCAGTTGTGCCTCTAATTCCCAGAGAGCCAGTCCCTTCATCCAAGTGAGCAGAGCGACATTCAGATATCCAGCCAGCCTCTGAAGCTCTTGTCTGCTCCTGTAACTCGAGGCAAGCAAGCTCCCGCTCCTGGCGCGTGGTGTCAACCCTATGTCATCGTGGTTCAGTGCAAAGCCTTCAACGACTGGTGGCAACGACACCGCAGAGGAGAGGACTCTCCTGTGCCTCCCCCCGCCCCACGCGCCAGGGCCAGAGCCCAGCTCTCACTTGTTCAGCTCTCCTGGAGAGCCCAGTTCTCCTTCTGTCCTGACAGAAGGACGTGCTCCAGGGCGAGGGGCCGGGAGCAAGGGCCCCCAAGCACGGACTGGGTGGAACCTCGGCGACAGGAACTGTGGGTTGCGGACTTCACCAACATTTTCTTAAAACTCAGAATTGCTCAGCAGACGACCACACACATGCACACAAAAACAGTGTTACCTGACATCAAAATGGCACATTTTATTGGCAGAAACACAGGAGACATCCACTCATGACTGGGAAGCCTGCCGGCTCTCGCTTTTTTTTTTTTTTGCTTAGCCATGCAGTTTGTAGGATCTTAGTTCCCCGACCAGGGATTGAACCCTGGCTCAGGAGTGAAGGGCTTCCCTTGTGTGGCTCACCTGATAAAGAATCTGCCTGCAGTGTGGGAGACCTGGGTTCAGTTCCTGGGTTGGGAAGATCCCCTGGAGAAGGGAAAGGCTACCCACTCCAGTATTCTGGCCTAGAGAATTCCATGGACTGTATAGGCCATGGAGTCACAAAGAGTCGGACACGACTGAGTGACTTTCACTTCACTTCAGCAGTGAAAGCACTTATTTCTAACCACTTGGGGATTCCTTGTCTCCCTCCTTTCTAAGGCATTGGCCCATCACACTTTTCTCAATCCCCAGTGCAGAAGTTTGCAATTTTTTTTCTGCTAAGAACTCCTTTTGGCCACCTAATGAATGTTTCATTCCTTTCTAGTGAGTCTAATTAATTAGCATAACTAAGCCTCTCCTGTCATCCTCCAGCTCCACAATCTCCTCAGCCTCTTCTCTGTCTCCCTTTCCTCAAACAATTGCCAGGTTCCTCTCAACAGGGTTTAATGAGCTCCCACTGGACTCTGGGCTCAATTCTACAAACCCCCTGAACTCCACTGTCTCCAGAAGATTCCTGTGTCCGTGGGGCTCTCCTGAGGCTCCTGAGGACAGCTCCTGAGGCTGTCCTGGGTTCACTGGTTCCTTCTCTAGGGATGCAGATTGAATGCTCATAAGAAACCCAGCTCCTTAAATGACCCAATCAAAAAATGGGCCAAAGAACTAAACAGACATTTCTCCAAAGAAGACACAGAGATGGCTAACAAACACATGAAAAAATGTTCAACAAAACTCATTATCAGAGAAATGCAAATCAAAACCACAATGAGGTACCGTCTCATGCTGGTCAGAAATGGCTGCCGTCAAAAAGTCTACAAACAATAAATACTGGAGAGGGTGTGGAGATTAGGGAACCTTCTTAGGTTGGTGGGACCAACCAATTCTCACCATTCTGTTGGTGGGAATGTAAACTAGTACAGCCACTATGGAGAACAGTGTGGAGATTCATTAAAAAATCAGAAACAGAACTGCCATACGGCCCAGCAATCCTACTGCTGGGCGCACACACACTGAGGAAACCAGAATTGAAAGCAACACATGTACCCCAGTGTTCACTGCAGCACTGTTTACAATAGCCAGGACATGGAAGCAACCTAGATGCCCATCAGCAGACGAATGGATAAGAAAGTTGTGGTACATATACACAGTGGAATATTACTCAGCTATTAAAAAGAACGCATCTGAGTCAGTTCTAATGAGGTGGATGAAACTGGAGCCTATTATACAGAGTGAAGTAAGTCAGAAAGAAAAACACCAATACAGTATATTAACACATATATATGGAATTTAGGGAGATGGTAACAATGACCCTATATGTGAGACAGCAAAAGAGACACAGATGTGAAGAACAGACTTTTAGACTCTGTGGGAGAAGGCAAGTATGGAATGATTGAGAGAAAAGCATTGAAACGTGTATGTTACCATATGTGAAACAGATCGCCAGTCCAAGTTCGATGCATGAGACAGGATGCTCAGGGCTGGTCTGGGACAACCCTGAGGGAGGTGGGAGGGGGATTCGGGACGGGGGGACACATGTACACCCGTGGCTGATTCATGTCAATGTATGGCAAAAAACCACCACAATATTGTAAAGTAATTAACCTCCAATCAAAATTAATTATTTAATTAAAAAAAAAAAAGAAACCCAGCTCCTCATGACCCATGAGGGAAGGTAGTTTGGAAGAGGCCTGACAGTCACAGACAGCACAGGTTTAGTGAAGACATGACCCAGGGGGAGCTGGTGTGGGGAGGGCTGCTGCCCAGCACAGCCGCCCTTCAGTCGCGCTCCCGCTGCGGCAGGCCACATTGTCGCCAGCCCGGGAGGGACAACAGCATCTCACTTACGAGGCCTGCAGTTTACCTCGATGGGCCCTGGTCCCCGGCCTGTCCCCTGGCTGTCTAGATGGCTGTGTTGAGCGAGAGCCGCCAGGAAGGAGGGGTGTCCTTGTGCCCTCCCATCAGAACTCTGACACCTCTACATACAAGGGAGTGGGGCTCACCTGTTCCCGGCTGACTCATCCTTGAAAACATCTTGTCAACCTGCATCAGAGGAAACACTCTTCTCATCCTGCCTCTGTTCCTGGAACACAGGGGGGAACTGTGCGGCCTGGCAAGTCATGCAGGGGTGGCTGACGAAGGGTCAAATCACCGTTTATCCCACTTCTGGGGCTCAGTGTCAAGGCCAAGGTCAGGAAGGAGCAATGCCGACCCACCCCACAGTACCACCTGGGGCCGTGTCCAGAGCATCTGTTCCTTGCTCTCGGGCCCCAGCCCCGAGGCCACAGAAGGAAGCCCTGGACTGTGGAGATTGGTGAACTGACCCAAGTGCCACAGCGAGTCAGGCCGTGCTCTTCCTGAAATACTTCTAACTACTTTATGACAAGTGTCTCATTGATCTGGCCAACAACCAAGGAAAGAAAGAAAAAAAGGAAAGGGAAGAAGAAGCCTTCTCATTTTACTGAAACAAAAGTGAATGGGGGGACTTCCCTGGTGGTCCAGTAGCTAAGACTCCATGCTCCCAAGGCAGGGGGCCCAGGTTCGATCCCTGATCAGGGAACTAGATCCCAGCACAGCATATAAATTTAAAAATCTTTTTAATTTTTATTTTTTTAAAAAAATTTTAAAGTGAATGGAGAGGGGGAGCTTTGGGGTGAACTAGGAAGCCAATGAAAAAGTGTAAACAAACTAAAAAACCCTGACCCTGGCCCCAGGGCCACAGCAAATCAGATAGTTGAGGGTGTGCATGCGTGTGTATGTGTGTGTATGAGAGAGAGAGAAATCGAGAGAGGGAGACAGGGGTCCTCTACTCTGGTCTCTGACAGTTTAGACTGACTCCAAAAGATGGGCTGAATTTGACCCCTCTACACTCCCACCCCCGCCTTCCCCAAACTTTGTAAATAATAGAGACGCTCACTAGAGTAATTAGAAGTAAAAAATTGTCAGCCAAGTGGTTTAAGAAGGTGTGGCTGGAAGCATTCTGTGTGTTTTCTCTAAAGGAGGACTGTGTAGACAGTCAAACACGTGAGTTTAATAAGCTTATAAATTTAGAGTGACTCCACATCTTACAGTGAGGTCTGGGGTTCAGCTACGTCACCTGTGAAGTCAAAGAGGCGGCTGTGGGCTTCTCCTCCCTGAACGTGGCCTCCAAAGTCTGCGCCCAGGGTTTCTGCCTCAGTCTGTTTTTTTTCCTATGTAATTGACCCAAACAATTCAGCCCCTAGTGTTTTTGCAGAGGGAGGTAACAACTCCTGGTATTCAGAAATGTTTTCTGATGTCCTATCTCTTTCCTCCCCTCCTTGGTCTGCCCTGAGCTACCTGAAATAGCTCAATCAGCGCTGATCTCCTTCAGGAACTTACGTGCTTCCTAGAAGAGACACGGATTTGTTCTGGATAACTCTTACAAATCCACAAGGTGCTCAAGTTCCAGGCACTCTGATCTCAGTAATCACTGTTTACTATAGTGCTTTTTCTGGCCTCTTCTACCGACAGTATTTCTAAACATTAATTTAATTGGACTTAAAAGATATTGTGCATAATGTGCCATAATTTGGCAAGCAAATCATGTCAACGGTATCCTGCTGACAGGGTACGTGTAGGGCAGGAAACCACACTGTCAGCTGGAGTGTCCCACGTGTGACTCTGAGCCCTAAACAGCCGCAGTCTCGGGGCTCCCCATGAGGGAGGCACACGTGGGTAACGTCATTCATCTGGGCCCTCGCTGCTCCGCTGGATCTAAAGGTGCTCTCCCTTTCCAGATGGTTTGTTCTGCAGAACTCACACTTGGGCTGCCCCTTCAATATTTTACTCTCTTTCTGGCACATGCCAGCCTGGACAACAAGGCAGAGCAAGTCTGTAGCTGAATACTTTGTCAGCTCTTTTTACAGAGCACTGCTGATACTCAGGGCTTGCTGCCCCCATCATGCAACCATCTGTTAACAGAGGGACAGACAACTTCCTAACCAGGGCCGCTACATATACTCTGACTTACGCCCTCGGTTCCATTCCTTTCAAAGATTATTTGGGTGGGGGGCTTCCCTGGTGGCTCAGTGGTAAAGAATCCGCCTGCCAGTGCAAGAGACACGGGTGCGACCCCTGGTCTGAGATGATCCTACATGCTGCAGAGCAACTAAGCCCAGGCTCCACAACTACTGAGCCGGCGTCTAGAGCCGGGGAGCCGTAACTACGGAGCCCACCGCAGTGGGAAGCCCACGCACCTCAACGAAGAGCAGTTACCGCTCACTGCAACCAGAGAAAGCGCTTGCAGCAACGAAGACCCAGCACAGCCATAAATAAGCAAATAAAAGGAGGAAGTGATGTTTATTTTTAAAGATTATTTAGAGGGAATTCTTCACTGGCCAATAATGCAGATTTGTTCTCCTTATGCCCCCAACCTGGACGCTTGGATCTGACCTGACAGCCTGAGCCTCCTCTTTCCATTGATGTTTTTCAGAGTCTGTCATTCTCGTGAGTTTTCCTTTGAGAATATAACTAAGACTGGACTTGCTTGGCGGTCCAGGGGTTAAGACTCTGCCTTCCAATGCAGAGGGTGGGGTTTCAATCACTTGCCCAGAAACTAAGATCCCACATGCAGCAGGGTACAGCCAGAAATTCTAAACAAACAAATAAATAAAAGTTGTTTTTAAAAAACGTAATTTGTAAAAAGAAGATGCATATATCCAAGACAAAAGAGAAATCCCAATCCTATGGATGCTGCATGAGTGGGTAAAAACTTTAAGATGAGGGAATTGAGGAGAAACCTCATAATATCCGAAGGATTCTTGGTGCAAAAGTTACTAAAGCCACTCTCTCACTCCCACAGCAGCCGGAGACACACACCTGCCCTTCCCCAGGCAGACTGAGCTGGACTAGATAGGCATCGAAAAGCTGTGCTACCTTCCTCCCAACTGAATCAGTGTCCAAGCGGGTGCCTCCCTGGACTCCTCGGAAATATCACCAAGCAGAAGTTCTTTCGAGGGGTGAGCACAACCTTCGGGAAGCCTAGCACCACCCGAGAGTGCCGCCCCAATCTCTCTGTCTTTGGTAGGTTCATAGGAGGCCTCAGGAAAGGGGGGTGTCCTGGAAGGTAGCAGCCCAGGTACGAGTGAGGAACTGTGCCCAGGGGGCAAGGAGATGGGCTGAGAATGAAGGTGCTTCCGGAGCCGCTGCTGCACACACAGGTCTGAGCTGGAAGGTGGAACTAGAAACTGAATGATGAAATAGAAACACATTCTTCGTGGTGATCGAACTCCCAGATTAAACCCGCTTTATTTCTTTTTAAAAAAATTCATCTCTGTAGCATCTGTTTGCCTCTGGGCATGTGAAGCTTTTGCCTTCTCTCTTCTTGTTCAGTCTTCTTCCAGAGGCGAGAGGGGTGAGAAGTGTCACCTTCTGATTCGGCACCAGATTGGGTCACAAGTGGATGGATCGCTCTCCTTATAAATGCATCAAATCTGACCAATCAACATGTGGGTCTGACAGTCACTGAGTGTTTTGAACAAGAAACCACAGCAGTGAGGAGCTCTAAAAGGCCACAGCCTCTGCTTTGAGGCACTTCTGTGGGACTGATCATGCCAGCCTGGCTACACCTGGCTTTATGCACCTGCCCTGATGTCTGCACAGGTCAGGGTTTTCTAAATGGAGATCTCAGCCCTTCCTGACTCACTGGTAATCAGACCCTTTGTTTTCATTTAAGACATCCTCCACTAGTAACAGCTTTGGATAGTTATCCTCTGGTTTGTCTATCCTCCTACCTACTTACATCCTCCAGAAGAGTCTCATATTTAAATAAGTCCAAGCATGAATCTCTGGTAAAGAGAAGACTATTCCTGTAAAAAGGGTAAGTCTTCCCAGGTTTGTGTGCCTCAGCTGGGACTGCTGACACAAACAATTTTCTTTTCTTTCCTAGAACTGATCTCCATTGCATTTCCTTTTCTTTTCATCTATGATTTTTTTTCTTAATCACCAAAGAAGAGGTTTGTTGCCTAAACTGAAAAAAAAAGGTCAATAACCAATCTGCGTCTTGTTGTATCAAAAGGTCCTACAAATGCAGGTGATTGTTACCAAAAGACTTGCATGATAAGGGAAGTGGAGGAATCCTGCAGGGAGCTTCCGGCCTGGGTAAGGTCATTCCTGAGCAGGTTAACAACTGCTTCGCAGCGCTGCTCACAGGCCCTCTGATGGCCACATTTTCAGAACAGAGAATTGGTGGCAGTCTGATGCACTCAGCAAGGGACCAACCAGTGTCTTCTGCCTCAGAAATTGAGATTGTCCCAAAAGCTGATGCCACATGGCTTCCCACAGCACAGCTCAAAGAAGCCTTTGTTGCACTCAGCTTAGTAGGTGAACGCAGGGATCTCTCAATCACTTCACCCTCAGTTTCCTCCCACTGCCTGCTCTTTTTGGTAAACCAGAGTTCATCACGTTGAAGAAAGCAAAGGTTCAAACAATCCTCCAAACTGACCTATCCACAATTTTCTTTTTTTCCCCCTACCAAATCAGCCCCCTTCCCCTTTAAAAAGAGATAGGTCAGCAGAACATGAGCATAGCTCCGCCTACTGACGATTCTTGGCCTGACGGGTTACTGCTCTGTATAAGGCTGGCACTTTCCAGATTAAAAAGCAATTCTTCCAAAACCGCAGTCCAAAAGCTATTAGGACCTGGACTTTGGACAAATGCCAAAGGTGACAGTCCCGATCTTCTTCCAGAGAGAGTAGGAAAATGACCCACTAGAAGGAAGAAATCTTCAATGATCACATAGAAAAGCTAAGTAAAATGTTGGAACCTGTTCAACCACCCTACTTCAGTTAGAAGGTACTTTTTAACAACATTAGGAAAGCGAAACTAGCTGTGGGTGGGGTGGAAATGTTGCCAGGTCATCCCGCCTGAAAAAAAAACCCACGATTGTGCCTACATGACGGACGTGCCACGGCGGCACCATGGTGGCACCGCTGTACCACGTGGCCGCGAGGACCACGCTAGAATTTTCTATGGTTCCTGCCCAGGGGGCTATTCCCCGTGTTTTGGTGACCACTAGCTCATCACTTGAGGTGACTGGGTTACTGATTTGTTATTCCACAGCGTGATTAAGAAACAATCATCTAGGAAAACACAGATGCACACATCAGTGTGTAAGAAAAGGCCCGAGGGTGCTGAGGGCTTGCTGGGTCAGGCGTCTTGGTGAGACGGTGGGCGGGTACGGGGCAGGAGGGCAGGACCCAGGGAGGTCCGGCCAGGCGACTCCGAGGCCAGCCCAGCAGTGCCGTCTCCTGGAAGTCTGGAGCAGGCCCGGCGCGGGCGTGCACGCCTTCTTCCAACCAGATGCGCGACTGCCCCCTATTGGACAAAATGCTCTTCAGCTTTGCCGGATAGGCGGCTGAAGGGAGACATTGGCTACAAGGCCCGCCAGGTGGCTTCAGGAGAGGCAGGACCTTCTAAGTTTCAGTTTCCACATCTATAAAATGGAATCTGTAACAGTATCTGGCCTTGCAAACGGCTGTTATCAGGAGGAAATGAATGAAGTAACACTGTGTTCTATCTCTGCCTGCCGTTCTGCTCTCTGCCCTGACAACATCCAAGTCACTTTCCTGAGGGGATCTTTCTCTCCAGTGTCTTTGAACCAAGGGCACAATCATAAAAACAACTTAGTCATGTTATTCTAAGCTCTAGTAGCTAGTGGCACCTCACTTCTGGTAGCTTTAATAACTTCACAAATGCTTTAAGAGTAATTCTGGAAGTACTTTTTTTAAAAAAGCATTTATCATGACTTAAATCAATTTTCTGATAATTTATGGTTAGTGTCTAAATCCCCCACTGGATTCTGAGTCCCCTAAATTCGGGGACCTGTGTGTCTTCTGTATTACCAGTACCTACCAGCATGGTGCCTACTGCACAACACATATGAGATAAATATCTGTTGAATAAACACATAGATGAATCATAAGAATTTGTAAAGGCCTGCCAGAAAGCGCACAGTCAGATATGGGGGGAACAATCTTTTTTCAAGAATGCTAACAGGGACTTCCCTGGTGGTTCAGTGGCTAAGACTTCATGCTCCCAATGCAGGGGGCCTAGGCTTGACCCCTGGTTGGGGAACTAGATCTCACAGAGGATCCTGCATGCCACAGTTTAAAAAGAAGAAGAAAAAAAAAAAGATCCCACATGTGGCAACAAAAATTCAAGATCTCCCATGTGGCAGCTAAGATCCAGCACAGTCAAATAAATTAATTATAAATTTAAAAAAAGAGTGGTGCCAAACTAATATTAAAAATGAGAGACTTCCCAGGTGGTCCAGTGGCTAAGACTCTGTGCTCCCAACACAGCAGGCCCCAGGTCAATCCTTGGTCAGGGAACTAGATCCCGCATGCTGCAACTGAAGATCCCGCATGCTGCAACTGAAGATCCTTCATGCTGCAACTGAAGATCATGCATTTTGCAACCAAGACTCCTGTGCAGCCAAATAAATAATTTTTTTTTTTTTACAAATGAAAGGGCAGGGTGATGAAAAAATTTCGGAACTAAATAGAGGTAATGGTTGCACAATCACGTGAAGGCACTAAATTTCACTGGATCATACGCTTTAAAATGGTTAATTATACGTTATGTGGATTTCACCCCAATAATAAAAAAAAATGAAAGGGCAGAATCGTAAATAATTATGATCCATGATGATTTAGACATTCTACAAATATTTGATGAAGTCAATATAAAGAGAATAACTTTGATACAGTGTTTGATGGTTTACTTAAATGTCTCCACGTAAATGATTCATCTGTGCCTCTCAACCGGCCCATGGACTTGCCCAGGAGGAAACCGAGGAGCCCGGATGTTCCCACAGTGACTTCCTATTCCTCAGACGGGCTAGGAGCGCTCACCACTGGGAGGCGCTGTTCCCTCAGCCTCCTGCCTGAAAAGCACTTCCTCCAGCCAGTTGCTTCTCTTTCACCCCTTTCTGGGCCTGACGTGGAGAGTCATCTCATCAGAAAGGCCTTCCCCAACCATTTTCTCTAAAAGACACAGTCCAGCCACTCCCCTCTGTCATTTTCTCTCTGCTACCCTACTTGGTTTTTCTCAAAAATTCTTAGCTCATATTACATACGGACACAGGTCTTCTGTCTCCTTCCACAATAGCATATGCAACAGAACAGGGATATTTGTCAGCTTTGTTCTCTGTTACAATCCTGACTTCTGGAATAGTGCCTGATAGGTGCTGAAGAAATACTTGTCAAAGAATGAAGAAGCAGTAGAATTTTACCAAGAACCTGTCTGGATCTTTGGGGGAGTCTAGGCTTTATAGGTGATACTACAAAAATGAAATTACAATACGTGTGTGTGCTCAGTCATGTCTGACTCTTTGCGACCCCATGGACTGTAGCCTTCCAGGCTCCTCTGTGGGAATCTCCAGGCAAGAAAGCTGGAGTGGGTTGCCATTTCCTTCTCCAGGGGATCTTCCTGACCCAGGAATTGAACCTGTGTCTCTTTAGTCTCCTGTGTTGGCAGGTGGATTCTTTACCACTGAGCCAATTATAATGTGACTGAGATAAAGTACCAAGTTGGGGACAAGTTCCTCTTGTCCCCAAGGGTGAGGCACCTGTCTGTTGTGTCCCTGGCTCAGCATGGTGCCATCCACCTAATACGGGCATTTGTCTGTATGATATCACCAAGACATGATGGATTCCAGGCAATACTGCCAAAAATGGCAGAACTGACCACAACACACATGCAGGTCCCACCCTGGGTGTGCACACCAGGGGACTGGGGGTGGAGAATTTCTGAGGAGGAGAGGAAGGGAGGAAGGAGAATGTGCTGGGTAGGAGTCAGAGTCCAAGGAGCATGACCTCGAAAGCCTTAAGTAATCAGGGTAGGAATAGCTCCTGAGATCAAATTGATCTGCAGTGCAAACCTTGTGAGATTAATTTGGGCCCACTAGGGGGAAGATCCCAGGGCAGACGTCTTAAGAGTTGGGTCAGGGTGGTCTGACAACACGATAACCCTTGCAAGATGGACAATGAACCTCTGAGACCCAGTGGCCATCCCAGAGGAGTGCCCAGCGGCCTCTGAGAAATCCGTGCCCAGGAGCAGCAGCCGCCGCCTTCCTTCAGTCCCTGAGTCAGGCAGCCAAGCACAGAGGAAAACCCTCTGGGGTCGCATACAGGATACAGATTAGGAGCCAAACTCCTAAAGCTCCGCTGTCTCCTCTCTTCCCTGCACCTGTTTGCACCTGGGTCTCTTAAGTGCAGTTTACAAATTGCAAACAATCTCACACAAACATAAAATCTATCATTTGTCCAAACTGGTGGCTGCTATGGCCCTTGTTACATCTTAGATGGAACAAAAGTTAACATGGACAGATACCTGTTTGTCATCCTGTGGCTCACATTCTAACTAAATGGAACAGAAACATGTTTCAACCTTTAGTAAATTGCAAAAACCTTTAAAAAATGTTCTGAACTTGAATGTCTACAGAGAATTCCAAGCTATGTAAGCTATGACACACACACACATGTTTTCTCCAAAAACTTCCTTATAATATGTTCAAAGTTCACAGCTGAAAATTCCAGCAGGGACTTCCTTGGCGGTCCAGTAGTTAAGACTTCACTAAGCAGTGAGTAATGGGTTTGATCCCTGATCAGGAAGCTGAGATCCCACATGCCTCACAGCCCAAAAACCAAAACATTAAATAGAAGCAATACTGTAACAAATTCAATAAAACTTTGAAAATGGTCCACAGCAAAAAAAAAATCTTTTTAGAAATTCAAGCAAATTAATCAATTACAAAACAAATTAAACACAAAAAAATCACAACATGATTTGTATAGCTCTCATTACTTTGGCCATTTTCCAAGGGGTGATTGACACTTCATTTTAATGGGTGTTGTTTCCGGGAACTATGACCATTGACCTTTGGCCTGTAGGTAAACCTCCTCCTTGTGGGCACTCAAGCATGGGTGGGTATTTACTTTTTCTCAATTCCCACAGCACAGAAGAAAAAACAAAGCAAAGCGCATTACTGTTTTTACCTTATATTCCCTAACATTCAGAAAGAGTATTTGGCCATCAGTTGGAGGCCTGGGCTTGACATGAGATCGAATGAACAGGCACAGCCTGGTGTCAAACTGAACCAGCAAACTTGAGCATCTGCAGAGGGGCAGGGACCCGGGCAGGCTGGCGGGCTCTGGTCCACAGCCGCCAGACGCAAGGCAGATGGGCAGCAAGAGTTGCTCTGCGGGCCAGGGCAGCCAGAGCTTCTTACTTTTCAGGAAAAACCAGAAACCCAGGTTTTAATAGGAACTCTATTTTTAAACATTAGCAGTTAGTTCTAAAAACTGCTTTCAGAATATTCTATGGGCCAAGTGACTCTCCTTGCGATCCTGTGATTAAGATTTTGCCTGTCAATGCAGAGGATGTGGGTTCAATCCCTGGTCAGGGAGCTCAGATCCCCCACATGTTGCATGGCCCCTCCCCAAAAAATCAAAACATAAAACTGAACCAATATTGCCATAAATTCAACAGACTTTAAAACTGGTCACATAAAAAAATCTTTTTTTTCCCCCCCAAAAAAAGAACTTCTAAAAATTCATTTGAAAAAAAAATATTCTATGGGCCAAGCAGTACACATCTGTGGCCTAATATGGACCTTGGGCACCCTAGCTGTGAATCTGGGGAGCCTAAATCTGCCACTCTTTAACTGCTCCTGGTGGTTGCTTTCCTTCCTTCCCTTGGGTTCAAATCCTTGGATTCAAACTGATATATCTGCCTAGACACTTTGACCACTCCAGGGCCCAACTTCCTCATCTATAAAATGCAGATAATAACATAACTCCTCTCATATGGTGATTATGGGAGAAAAGGAGATACTGCAGGCAAAGAATCTACCTGCAAAGTAGGCATTTGGTGAAAGACATCAGCTATGATTAGTTGTAAACCTGGTGTCTCCCTCATCACCATCATTCATAATTAATCAGCAAATTCTGTCAAATAGGATTTATCCTTCAGTCTGTCCTCTTGTTTTCATCCCCATTTTCTGTGCCTTAGTTTGTAGTCTCCTCCTCTCACTTCTGAACTGTTCATTCCAGTGATCTAATGAACAGACCTCCTGAGCAGGGGACTCTGTGCCAGGGACCTACTTACTGTCCCATTTTGACCCACTCCCATGCTGCTCCCAGCTGACTCAATCTCTGCTCAGCAAATGATGAAAAGCAGACATGCTGGAGTCTTTTTCCCTGTCACCTACAGAACAAAGGCCAGTTTCCTTATTCTTGCATGCAAGGCTCCCCCCGCCCCCAGCTCACCTCCTCCCAGTCTCTATAATCCTCTCTCTGTTCCAGCTACACCAAACTACTTTTTTCACCTTTTCCCAAGTGAGTCACATGGTTTCTGGTCATCATACATTGGCAACACTATTCTTCCTGCTTAGAATGTTTGTTGTCCTCTTCTCACCCAGTGTCAACCCCTTCTCACCCTGGTAAGTCCAGCCCCAAATGGTCATCTCCACCATGAAGCCTTCTGGGACCACCTCTCTAAGCAGTCACCCTGCCTCCTCTGCATTTCCCACCAGACAAAGTACATAGGTCCCTTCAAGCCCTCTCACAGTGTGTGGTAGCTGGTTTACTAAGGCATCTCTGTCAGGATGAGACGGACAGGAAGCTGAGGGTAAGAACCTGGTCCCTTATATTTGTTGTATTTCCAACTAGCACGTTGGTGAGTGTTCAGTGTTGGTTGAATGAATTAATGGGACCAAGAAGGCACTTGAACAAAAGCCACACAATAAAGGCACTTTTATACAACTTGTTGTTAGAAACAGGGATCTTGGACTTCCCTGGTAGTCAGGTGGTTAAGACTCCAAGCTGCCACTGCAGGGGGCACGGTTTCAAACCCTGGTCAGGGAAGTTCCGACTGTCGCAATTTGTGGCCAAAAAGGAAAAGACAAAAGAAAGACAAAAACAGGGATCTTTGGGAATATGCAAAGAAAGAATAATAAAAACATATAAAATCACCCAAAAGCCCACAATTCCCTGTAATGTGCACATTTTGGTTAAGTTTAGTAAATATATATATATATATATTATATAAAGTTCTAGCTACTCAGATGATTGAAAATATCTGCACTTACACAAGGTGGTGTCATGGTGTCTTGATCTTCACTTTTTCTTTCTGTGGTCTCAGTGGAATGCATCTCATATTCCAGGAGAAAATGTAATTCAGCCAAAGAACAAGTCTGATGATTTAGTTCACAGTTTATATACTGTGAAGCGCAATCTGAGAGACTCACATAACAGAAAACTGTCCGTCTTGACTGGGTGTCTGTGCATGCCTCTTAGAAGAGAGGCAACAGTTTCTCTACACTCAGATATCACCAGAGGAGGCCCAGAGTGGTTGATCTTGGGAAGGCAGAGGTCTGAGAAAGAAAATAAACATCATTGTCTTTTGGCATTTATGTTCTTAACTTGCCTCTGAAGCGTTCATTCAACAAGCATTCACTGGGACTTCCCTGGTGGTCCAGTGGTTAAGATTCCATTGTTCCACTGCAGGGGGCACAGATTTGATCCCTAGTCCAGGAACTAAGATCCTGCATGCCACGTGGCATGGCAAAAAAATAATAATAATAATTTTTAAGAAATAAGCATTCATTGAATGAATGGACAGGTGGCTCCACAACCTTGCTCCCTGACTCCCAGCCAGAATGGCAGACCGTGCTGTGAAAGGCTAGAACAGGTTGTCGTGCTCAGCTAGCAAGAGCAGAAGCAATTCAGTACAATGGTTCCCCATGCGGTTCTGGGTTCAGGCTTGCCTTGGCTCTGGGCCTGGCACAGGCAGTTTCTAGTTAAGTAGAGCTGAGAGACTGACAGTTCTTATCTTAGAGGGTTGTTGGAAGGATTAGATGATAGAGAATATGTTAAGTGCTCAGTATAGTACCTACGAGATTATTTTGATTATTATAAGAATTCAGTCAATGTTAGCTAGGCTCATTTGCTAAGATGATCCTACTGATAGGTTTGAGCCTTCTGTAGTTTATCTTTACAACTCTGTCCACACCCAATATCTCCACTTTACTACCTTAACTATGAGATCAGAGTTCCTAGAGAATGCAAGAAACAGCAAGCTATAAACTTCTAACCAGGGACTTTCCTGGTGGTCCAGTGATTAAGACTCTGTGCTTCCACTGCAGGGAGCGAGGGTTTGATCCCTGAACTAAGGGATCAGGGAACTAAGATCTCACATTTTGGGTGGTGTGGCCAAAAAAATTAACTTCTGACTGATAAATAAGCAGAAGTAAAGGATCCAAGGAGAAGAAAACAGGCCACATATACCAAACATCTCGTTGGGTACAGTGACTCAAGCATAAAATAGATCTGGACTCTTGATGGCCAGGGAGATATGGGTAATAAAGAGGTATGCCTTCAAATTGCTAGGGGAAATTCCACACCTCTGTGAGCCTAGACGAGTGGAACGACATTTTCAGGAATTCAAGGCTTCAAAAAATCTGAGATATTCTAAGAAACAGCATAAATTATTATAGCAAGTTCTCAATAGGTGTTAAATAGTACTGAGACAAGTAGTCACTGAATTGAAGGACTGATTCACACAGTACCTACATGCTGAGTACCTGTGATGCATTGGTTAGAGAATTGACTGGAACAGGTAACCCAACAGACACACGTTGATTCCCTCTGGAGCTTACATTCTAGTGGAGAGAGATAGTAAACAACCATAGAGGGGAAACTGATTCAGATGAATGCTCCAGAGAAAGATGGAGAAGGATATGGCAACCCACTCCAGTGTTCTCCAGTATGTCTGGCGAATTCCATGGACAGAGGGGCCTGGTGGGCTACAGTCCATGGGGTTGCAAAGAGTCAGACACAACTGAGCGATTATCACTCATTCCAGAGAAAGAAAATCAGGGCTGAAAGTCTCAGTTTGGAGTATACAAGAACTGTAGCTGGTAGAGGATCCGGCTAAGTGACACAATCAGATAAATCCAGAATGCTGGCCAACTATAAGAATATGGGCCAGAGATTCCCTCACAGTCCAGTGGCTAAGGGTCTGGGCTCCCAGTGCAGGGGGCCTGGGTTCGATCCCTGGTGGGGGAACTAGATCGCATATGCCACAATTAAAACCTGGCACAGCCAAATAAATGATCTGAAAAAAAAGTTTAAAAAAAAAGGAATCACCTTGCAATGCAGGGGATGCGGGTTCCTTCCCTGGTCAGGGAACTGAGACCCTACACGCCGCAGAGCAACTAAGCCCGGTGCACTGATACTGCTGGTGTGCATCGGAGCCCACGTGCCACAGCTGGAGTCAGTGTGGCAAGAAAAGATCCTGCAGGACCCAACAAAGACCCGACGCAGCCAAATAAATAAATAAATGTTTTAAAAAAAAGAATACAGGCCAAGTTAGTTAAAAAGTTATCAAAGTTGTTAAAAAACAAAAGAAATGGGAGATTAATGTAAATTTAAAAGAGGCATCACCGACTGGATGGACATGAGTTTGAGTAAACTCTGGGAGTTGGTGATGGACAGGGAGGGAGGCCTGGCGTGCTGCGATTCATGGGATCGCAAAGAGTCGGACATGACTGAGCGACTGAACTGAACTGAACCGAACAATCACATTCAACATATAAGCCTTGCTTGTATCCTAGACCAAGGGAAAAAAATTATAAAGTATATTTTGGGAACAAGGAAGGACTTTGGAATACAGATTGAATGTTAGATGATATTAGGGAATTATTCTTAATTTTTAACTTATTAAGTTAAAGCTTTTTAATTTGCTTAGGTATTATGACTATGTAGGAGAATGTCTCTATTCTTAGGAGACACACACTGAAATATACAGTGTGCTGTGTGTGCTCAGTCACTCAGTCACGTTCAACTCTGCGACCTCATGGACTATGGCCTGCCAGCCCCCTCTGTCCATGGAATTCTCCAGTCAAGAATACTGGAATAGGTTGCTATTTCCTATTCCAGGGGATCTTCCTGGGCCAGGGATCGATTCTTGTATCTCCTGCATCTCTTGCATCTCCTGCACTGGCAGGTGAATTCTTTACCACCACACCCTCTGGGAAGCCCCAAAATATATATAGAAAAGGAAAATAGGGCAAACTATTCGTAACTCCTGAATCTAGAATATCTTATTGCCTATTGCTCTAATCACTAACTTTTCTGTATATACTGAAATGCCCAATATAGAAAAACTGGATAAAAAGGAATGGAGAAGGACTCACTTAGTCGAATCTGACTCTTTGTGACCCCATGGACCATACAGTCCCTGGAATTCTCCAGGTCAGAATACTGGAGTGGGTAGCCTTTCCCTTCTCCAGGGGATCTTCCCAACCCAGGGATCAAACCCAGGTCTCCAGCAATGCAGGAGGATTCTTTACCAGCTGAGCCACAAGGGAAGTCCAAGAACACTGGAGAGGATAGACTATCTCTTCTCCAGGAGATGTTCCTGACCCAGGAATTGAACCGGGGTCTCCTGCATTGCAGGTGGATCTTTACCAACTGAGCTATCAGGGAAGCCCAATCATTAACTTTTCTGTATGTGTTAAAATGTTCAGTATAGGAAAACTGGATAAAAAGGAGTGGAGAAGGACTTTTCTGGTAATCCAGTGGGGAAGAATCCACTTGCCAGTGCAGGGGGTTTGGCTTAAATCCCTGTTTTGGGATGATTCCACGGGCTGAGGGGCAACTAAGCCTGTGTGCCACAACTACTGAGCGTGCACACCTAGAGCCCATGCTCCGCAACAAGAAGCCCGTGCACTGCAACGAGGGTGGCCCAGGTTTGCCGCAACCAGAGAAAGCCTGCATGCAGCAGTGAAGACCCAGCACACACACACAAAACAAAAAAAATACTAAAAAAGATATATATACAAGGAATGGAGGAGAAGTAAGTGTAGATAACTTTTTGGAGGAATTTAGCTGTGAAGGGAGTGTATTAGTTTTCTAAAGCTTGCTGTAAGAGATTACGACAAACAGTGGCTTAAAAGAACAGAAGCATACTCTCTCACAGTTCTAGGGGCCAGAAGTCCAAAATTAAGGAACTGGCAAAGGCCACCTCCCTGCAGAGGTTGTAGGGAAGAACGCAGTCTGTGCCCCCCACCTCTGGGGGCTTACCCGCGCCTCACTCCAGTCTCTGCCTCTGGAGTCACATTGCCTCCTCTACTTCTGCCTGTGTTTGATCTCTTTCTGTCTCTCTTTTATAAGGACACTTGCACTGGCCTATCAGGCTCACCCAGATTATCCAGAATAAGTTCCTCCTCTCAAGATCTTTAACTTAATCACATCTTTCACCATATAAAGTAATGTGCATTCTTCTGCCACATGGGTGATATTCACAAGTTCCTGGGATTAGGAAAGGAATGTATCTTTGGAGGGCCACTTTTTTGCCTAGTACAGGAAGAAAGAAAAGGCGACAGTATCTAGAGAGGAATGTAGGGGCATGAAAGGTTTTGTTTTTAAGATGAGAGAAAAGATTGCATGTTTACAATAACTGGTTTGAGACTATTTTGCTGTACACGGCAGTAACAGTACAATAATACAGTTGATTTGTTCATTGTGTTAGTCACTCACTCACAGGTAAATTCATAAAGAAAACAGCAAGGCCATCATCAAAAAGTCTACAAATAATAAATGTTTGAAAGGGTGTGCAGAAAAAGGAACTCTCCTATGCTGCTGGTGGGAGTATAAATTGGTACAGCCACTATAGGGGTTTCTCAGAAAACTAAACAGAGTTACCATAGGATTCTGTAATTCCATTCCTGGGCATCTATCTGGAGAAAACTATAAGTCAAAAAGATACCTTGCAGGACTTCTCTGGTGGGCCACTGGCTAAGACTCCATGGCCCCAATACAGGGGGCCAGGGTTTGATCCCTGGTCAGGGAACTAGATGTGGCATGCTGTAATAAAGATGGAAGATCCCACATGACTCAATTAAGACCTGGTAAAGCCAAGTAAATAATTTCAAAAATATGGCATAGAGTTTAGATCTTTTGGAGACTGGGGAAAATTATAAAGGGATGTGTATAAAACTTTTTTTTAAAGGTTTACCAACATGCTTTGTATATAATTTTATTTATTTATTTATGGCTGTGCTGGGTCTTCGTTGCTGCATGGGCTTTTCTCTAGGTGTGGTGTGCATGCTTCTCATTGTGATGGCTTCTCTTGTTGCAGGACACAGACTCTAGGATTAGCAGGCTTTAACAGATGGGGCATGTCAGCTCAGTAATTGAGGTTCCTGGGCTCCAGAGCTCAGGCTCAATAGTTGTAACACATGGGCTTAGTTGCTCTGAGGCATGTGGGATCTTTTCGGACCAGGGATTGAACCCATGTCTCCTGAATTGGCAGGTGAATTTTTTACCACTGAGCCATCAGGGAAGTCCAGAAAACTTAACAGCTGAAAAAAATAAGACTATTATTTATATAAATTTGTTATGAGACTTACTTATGATATAATGAAATTTCTACCCCTTAGAAATTGTATAGATTTTTTAAACTATATGGAGGAGAAAGGGTGAAGTATTCCTTTCATCCTAACTATCCATGACTGCTTTTCACCACCTCTTAGGTCCCTACTGGAGAGACCAAGTCTTAATACTGATGCTTTGACACTAGATACTTAGGGAGTCTCCTCTCTTCCCTGGGGTGACAGTGGATGCTGGATGACAAGTGGAAGACATACAAGAAAGCCCCAAAGGAGACAGGCACAGGGGGAAACTCCATCTGATTAGATGAATAATTAAAAGTCAAAATGGAAACAATAATAATACAAAATAATCGAGACAATTTCAAATCAAGTATGAGCAATTCAAATTTGATGTGGAGGTAAGGGGAACTCGTGGAAATAGTGATCATGGTGAAGTGATTAAAATGGTGGAATCCATTGTATCATGATTGGTCAACAGAAAATAATAGAATTCTATATCACCAAAACTACCATTTAATAGAAAAACCTGTAATCACTTTTTAAAATCCAGATGCATATCAGAATTATCTTGGAATTTTTTGAAAAATACAAATGCCCAGATGCTTTTTTTTTTTCTTTGCTACAACTCCAGATACATTTCTAATGAGCAGCCATGTTTACAAAGAACTGGTCTGTATGAGGATCTTTTATCTATCTTGTTTCACTTCTTCTATTTCATACTCGGTGTTCCCATTTCGTTTAGTTTATGCTTTCCAATTTCTCTCTTTTCTTTTTTTTAATGTACTTTCTCAAGCCTTTATCAAGCATAGTAGAAAAGCTCTTGTATACATATATATAAATAATATGTATAATGTATATATTAGAAAACTTATGAATTTTTGCCTAAAAAATTTATGACACTTTGATTCCACTTGTTTGACTTAGCATAAACAGAACGCTAGATTTCTAATTTAAAAAAATACATATGTAACCAGCAACAAAGGTTTACTGTATAGCACAGGGAACTATAGTCAATATCTTGTAATAACCTGTAACGGAAAATAATTTCAAAATAATATATGTGTATACATATAACGAATCACAAAAATAAAAGAATTCTATTTTTTGAAATTTAGTAATGTT
Source organism: Odocoileus virginianus (assembly GCF_023699985.2). Taxonomy (NCBI): domain Eukaryota; kingdom Metazoa; phylum Chordata; class Mammalia; order Artiodactyla; family Cervidae; genus Odocoileus; species Odocoileus virginianus. The sequence goes on from NC_069701.1 coordinate 37,825,106, forward strand.
TATCTTTTTGCCAGTTTTTCTAAAAGTCCTATGGACATCTAATAACATATGAGATATAAAATTTTAAATTTATTTGTGTAGGATATAAGATTAATATGAATAGAAATCTATTATATTTAAATTATTAATGACATCATTCAAGATGCTCCTATTCTTATTTTTTCTGAACTTCATACTCTCAGAGAAATGGTACTAAATCTCACTATGATTATATATTTTTTCTTTTCCCTTATATTTCTTCTGATTTTTGCTTTATGTATCTTTGTTTCTTTGTTGTTAGGTGGCTAATGGTTTACGATGCCTATCTTCTCTGTGAATTGTACCTTTTATCATTAAAAATACTTTTTGTTTCATTTAAAAATAAATAACTAAATTTAAAATAGGGGAACCCATGGGACTTCCCTGGTTGCCCAGTGGTTAAGAATCTGCCTTCCAATGCAGGGGATGGGTGTTCAGTCCCTGGTCAGGGACCTAAGATCCCACATGCAGGGGGCAACTAAGCCCCGTGGGCCACAATGAAGGGCCCATATGCTGCAATAAAGACCCAGCACAGCCAAGAAATAAAATAAAACAGGGCTATTCTGTTATTCTGGAAGTTATTCTGGATACAATTTGCAGGCTAGAGGGAAGATCAGGGAGGCTGGACCAGATACACAGGACCCAGTGTGAGGCCTGTCCCACTGCACTGTAAAATCAGCTACATGGGAGAGGAGAGAAACAGGGAAGAAATAACTTTAAAATCCAACAAACATGATTACTATTATGGGATGTAGCTTCTTACTTTTTTCCGTCACTTCTTTATTTTCTCATCTCTGCTCTCGCCTTTGTCGAGCTCCTCATCCTTTAGGATCCTCTATCAGACATTGATCACTCCAGCCCACATCTCTTTCCACCACCTTCATGATCTATCCTCATCCCGCTGTCACTGTCCATTTTTCTCACTATGCATTCTCCTACATCTCATAAACTCAATCATCTGTTAAACTAAATCTTTCTGGCCCGTCCTCAATCCATTTCTCAAGCACTTCTCTACAAGCTCCTTAGTCACAGCTCTTTTCCAAGAAACCAATGTCCACTTTTCCTCTAGCTACCGACACATTAACAAATCTCTTTCTTCCCAAAATGTTCCACTTCCCTCTATCAGGCTTTTTCACTTCCTTTGGTCCTGGTGTCCACCTCATTCCCAGTAGCTCTTCATTCCCACTCTTTCTTCTCTTAGGCTCAGATGCTTTCTCTATTTACCCCTTCAGGGTCAATAGCATTCTGCTTCACTCTAATTTCTCCTCTTTGACTTGCAAAACATCCCCTATTTGCTCCTCTTTCCTTCTTACATTCTCCATCTCCTCACTCACTTCATCTTCCTCCTCTATAATTGCTTTCTCTTCCATAGAAACAGATTCATCACTATTATCATTCTCTTCTTCTAAGATATCCTCCTCCTCCCCCACCCCGTCCTCATTCTCTTCTTCATCATTCGCCTCTACACTTTCAAAAGGAATTTCCATCTCAGCATTGGTGATTTCTATCAATCTTTCATCCCCAACCACTTCCACCACTTTCTCAATTTGCTCTTCATTTATGCTCCCCATTCTTGAACGCGCCAACTTGTCTCCACTAGTCCCCAGCTTCTCCCTACTGGATCGCTGCTTCTCTGTACTTGAACGCTGTTTATCTCCAGTGGATCTCAACTCCTCTCCACTTGTCCCCAGATCCCCTCCCCTGGATCCCCGCCTCTCTGCTCCGGATCCCCGCCTCTCTGCCCCGGATCCCCGCCTCTCTGCCCTGGACCCCCGCCTCTCTCTCCTGGGTACTAGCTTCTCTCCACTTGTTCCCAGCTTCTCTCCCCTGGATCCCCGCCTCTCTCCCCTGGATCCCCGTCTCTCTCCCCTGGATCCCCGCCTCTCTCCCCTAGATCCCCGCCTCTCTCCCCTGGATCCCCGCCTCTCTTCCCTGGACTCCAGCTTCTCTCCACTCAAATTCAGTTTCTCTCCACTCGATCTCAGCTCCTCTCCACTCGATCTCAGCTCCTCTCCACTCGATCTCAGCTTCTCTCCACTCGATCTCAGCTTCTCTCCACTCGATCTCAGCTTCTCTCCACTCGATCTCAGCTTCTCTCCACTCGATCTCAGCTCCTCTCCACTCGATCTCAGCTTCTCTCCACTGGAACTCAGTTTCTCTCCACTTGACCTCAGCTCCTCCTCATTCTGCTTTACTTCGTATCCTCTGGATCTCAAGTCCTCTCCACTGGTTTCCACGTCAGTAAACTTCAACTTCTCTTTAAACGCAGGCCCCTTCCGAGATCCCACTGCAGCCCCTGCACTCTCAGATTCAGCCTCTACTGTGTGTCTGAATTCTTGCTTTCCCCACACCTCCTTTGAGCTGTCTTTCCGCAAACCTGCCGAAATCTGTAATGCACTTGATACACTGCGCACTCGTTTCACATCCATCCTTTCCGGACTCCGGCCTGACTTTCCTCTTAAGACTGTCTTTTCTACATCTTCCAGTATCCAGTTCTCAGACTCAAGCTTCGGGTCCCACGTTTTAGGTCTTCGCGTCTTTCTACCCAGGAGCTCCATTTTCCTGCCAATGACGATGAGCCCGTTCCAGGGCATCCATAACTTTTCTCGCATCGTCTGCGCCCCTCTGCTTCCCGGCTCCAGTTGCGACAGCCCGAAGATCCTGGCCTGGCCTCGGGGGCCCTGGCAGCGGGCCTTGTCGCGCCCCCTTGCCGCTCTTTGTGGCTTACCCCGCCACTCCCTCCTGTCCCCGAGCGGATATCCAAACAGAGCCCCTTTCTCCAAAGACATTACGCCTCTCCGTGGTCCCTAGTCCGCCCACCCCACCCCAGCTCCCCATTCCCCCCACCCTCCCACCCTCCCACCCAGCCCACTGGCCCGCCGCCCCGCCCACCGCCTGGAGGGCGCGAGAGTGGACTAGTGCGCACGCGCAGACCGCGCGAGGCCGTTGGAAGGCGAGGCCCAGAGCGCCAGGGAGCGGGAGTCAACCAACCGGGAGGTGGGGGCTGACAGGACTCCAGACCTCTGCGACTGTAGAGCAACCCCCTCCCCATCCCCCCGCCTCCCGCCTCCACGCTGTGGCCTGTTCCCTGCCCTCTCAGTTCCGGGCTGCCCCTTAAAGGTGGGGCCTGGGCACAGGAACGACAGGCGTTGCAGCCAATGGCGTCCCGCACGGTAAACCTGCTACCCAATCACGAGGCGCGGCTGCGAGGGAACGGCGTGGGAACCACGCCCGGCTCCAGGTGACTCCTCGGTAGAGAGGGGAGGGCGCCTCCGTTAGTGGATAGGATCCCCACTGGGTCCGTTCCTCGGGGCGAGGTCTAGCGGACCAAGCTGCCGCAGCGCGCGGGCAGTGACCCGCTGCGGAATCCTTTAGTGCTGTAGTCGAGGAGAGTGATGGGGGAGCATCTAGAAGCTGGGAAGGAGAGCAAGGTAGAGAAAGGATGCAAACCCCCTGCCATTCCTACACCTCCCTCCATAATATCCGCTGATGCCCAATTAGGGAGTGAGAGAGAAAGAGAGAGAGAGTGTGTGTGTGTCTACGCTCACGCAAGAGTTAGAGAAAAAAGCGATCTGAGCAAGGGGGTGGCATCCGCTTGGGGACTGGTGAGGAGGCAGGGTTTACCTTTACCCCGACAGATGGAAACGGACCCGTCACTCTTACTCCTTCCTCCCCTCCCCTGGGCCGACTCATGCCGGTTTCATGGAAGGATGTTATGGGTTGAGAAGGGGCTGGAATACTGCTTTCCCAAGGTGGGGGGAATACTGTTCACCACTAATGGTTTACATGTGTATCTGTGTTATACAATCAGAAGACCAGTCAGCCTTCATTCTTGACTTCATTTGACAGTTTCTGAGCATCCTTGTGCTAAGGATGGTTGGGGGTGGGCATACAGAGGTGCACACTTTTAAGGGTAGGAGATACATACGTAATGGGCTGTGACTAAAAGGCCACTTATCCTATAAGGATGGAGCAGCCATAGTCCATTTTTGAAGCCCCATCTCTCTCAAGCAGTTACCAAGAAAGGAGGCAGGGCACTTGGGGGCCTGTTGCACCAATGAACCAGACTGTCGGGGGCGGGGGGTGGGGGAGAAGGGTGGGGGTGGGCGGTGCAGGCATATGGACAGAGGAAGAGCTTGCCCTGGGGGTGCTGGAGAAGCCAACAAGTGAGGAGTGGGGTTCAAGTGGAATTTGATGAAGTGAAAGGGACTGACAGACCAAAGTGTAGAAAAGAAGGCATCGTTTCAGTGTTTATCTATGTTCATATTCATAGTTAAATTCGTTTATATATATGCCTGCCATATAGGAAGGGCAAATCTAAGTGTTAGCTATTGTATTACTATTACTGTATAGTGAATGCTACGTGTTGGGAAGATGTCCTGGGCTGTCAAACTGATGGGTTTGTGGTTACAGCCCACTGGCACCTAACCTTTGTAGGTACCAGACTCTCTTATAGTCTAGTATTAGATCTTGTCCTTTAGAATAAGCATTACCTTCTTCAAAATTCTCCTATAAATATAGAAAGATGAATAATAAATGAACAGATAAGTAAAAATACAATAGAGAAAATGAAATAACAAAATACTTGATTAATCTAACAGAATTCAAGAAAGAATAAAAGAACAAAAAACAGGAGACAAACAGCAAGATGGCAGGCTTATAGCCTGGTCCGGGAAGATCCCACATGTCGAGGAGCAGCTGAGCTCGAGTACTTCAACTACTGAAGCTTGCTCACCTAGAGTCTGTCCTTTGCGACTAGAGAAGCCACAGCAATGAAAAGCCCGTGCACTGCAATGAAGAGTAGCCCGTGCTTGCCACACTAGAGAAAACTCACACATAGCAACAAAGACAGGATAGCTGTAAATAATTTTATTTTGAAAAAGACATACTTTTAAGAACACAGAAATATTGAGAAACTAATGGAATATGTACACTATGATCACACTAACCAAAAGAAAGCTGGTGTGGCCTTTTTAATTTCAAACAAATAGACTGGAAGAGAAAGTATTCTAGAAAAAAAGGAGGGATATTTTATAATTATTAAAGAGTCAAAAAAAAGAGTCAACTCAACAGGAAGATAAAACACTCCTCAATTTTATGTACTTCATAACATAATTTCAAATATGCAAAATAAAAAATTACATAATTAAAAGAAGAAATCAACCCATGATTACAATTAGAGTTTTAGCACAACTGATAGCATATTAAAAAGCAGAGACACTACTTTGCTGACAAAGGTCCATCTAGTCAAAGCTATGGTTTTTCCAGTAGTCATGTGTGGATGTGAGAGTTGGACCATAAAGAAAGCTGAGCACGGAAGAATTGATGCTTTTGAACTCTGGTGCTGGAGAAGACTCTTGAGAGTCCCTTGGACAGCGAGGAGATCAAACCAGTCAGTCTTAAAGGAAATCAGTCCTGAATATTCATTGGAAGGACTGATGCTGAACCTGAAACTCCAATACTTCGGCCACCTAATGCAAAGGGCCAACTCACTTGAAAAGACCCCAATGCTGGGAGAGACTGAAGGCAGGAGGAGAAGGGGACAACAGAGGATGAGATAGCTGGATGGCATCACCCACTCAATGGACATGAGTTTGAGCAAGCTCTGGGAGATAGTGAAGGACAGGTGACTGTCCTTTTTGTAAGGGCTGCCTTGAAGATGACAACTTTGGAGGAACTATGGTGACTGGCAGTGGAAAGAACAACATACTTCTAAATAATAAGTCAAAGAAGAAATTATAATGGAAATTAGGCAATTTTTTAAGAAATTATTTTGAAAATATGACATATCAAAACGTATAAGATTGGAGAAGGAAATGGCAACCCACTCCAGTATTCTTGCCTGGGAAATCCCATGGACAGAGGAGCCTGGTGGGCTACAGTCCGTGGGGTTGCAAGAGTCAGACACAACTTAGCGACTAAATAACAGATGGAGTCTTATGATGACTTGTGGCAGAATGATTGTCCCTAATATGTCTGTTTATGAATAATTGTGGTGAAAATGATAAGAAAAAAGAAGAAAATGTGACAGAATTCTGTATGTTAAGATGCTTTTTAATATCCAAAGTTAAAGAGATTTGTTTTCGTACAGACTTCCTGAAAATGTGATTGTGGCTCAGCTGGTAAAGAATCTGCCTGCAGTGTGGGAGACCTGGGTCCGATCCCTGGGTTGGGAACACCCCTGGAGAAGGGAAAGGCTACCCACTCCAGTATTCTGGCATGGAGAATTCCATGGACTGTATAGTCCGTGGGATTGTAAAGAGTCGAACACGACTGAATGACTTTCACATCAAGTGTGAGTACAGTTCGACAAAGAAATAAAAGTATGAGCACATTTTTTAAAAAGTGCTGACTTATAAGCTGTAGCTAAAGCAGTGTCCAGAGAGTAATTTATACCTCCAAATGTATATTTTAGAAAAAAAGAAAGGTTAAAAAGTCAGTGATCTAATTTCAATATCAAGAAGCTAGAGAGGACATATCTAGTGGTCTAGAGGTTAAGAATCTGCCTGCCAATGCAGAGGACACCAGTTCGATCGCTGGCATGGGAAGATCCCACATGTCACAGGGCTATTAAGCTCTTGTGCCACAGTGTGCAAAACCTCTATGGAGAAACTATAAAACATTACTGAGAAAAATTAAAGAAGACCTGAATCATTGGAAAGATATCCATGTTCATGGATTAGAAGATACAGTATTGTAAAAATGTCTATCCTTCCCAAATTGACCTATAGATTCAATGTAATCTCAATCAAATCTCAGAAAGTTGGGATTGAAATTAACAAGCTGATTCTAAAATTTATGTGGAAATGCAAAGGACCTACAGGAGCCAAAATGATTTTGAAAAAGAACAAAGTTAATTCTACATTATTTCCATATTACCTATCAATTATAATAATCAAGAGAGTGTGATATCAAAAATATAGATGTGTATCAGTGGAACAGAATAGGGAATACAGAATTGATCACTTTTGAAGTCAGTTGATTTTCTGCCAGGGTGTACACCAAAACAAATCACAGTGCAAATCAGTTCAGTTCAGTTGCTCAGTCGTGTCCGACTCTTTGCAACCCCATGGACTGCAGCACAACAGGCTTCCCTGTACATCACCAGCTCCCAGAGTTTACTCAAACTCATGTCCATTGAGTTGGTGATGCCATCCAGCCATCTCATCCTCTGTCATCCCCTTCTCCTCCAGCCTTCAGTCTTTCCCAACATCAGGGTCTTTTCAAATGAGTGAGCTGTTCGGATCAGGTGGCCAAAGTATTGGAGTTTCAGCTTCAACATCAGTTCTTCCAATGAACATTCTGGACTGATTTCCTTTAGGATAGACTGGTTGGATCTCCTTTTAGTCCAGGGGACTCTCAAGAGTCTTCTCCAACACCACAGTTCAAAAGCATCAATTCTTCAGTGCTTATATTTCTTTATAGTCCAACTGTCACATCCATACATGACTCCTGGAAAAACCATAGCTTTGACTAGATGGACCTTTGTTGCCAAAGTAATATCTCTGCTTTTTCTTTTCTTTTTTTTTTTCTTTTTTTTTCCATTTATTTTTATTAGTTGGAGGCTAATTACTTTACATCATTACAGTAGTTTTTGTCATACGTTGAAATGAATTAGCCATGGATTTACATGTATTCCCCATCCCGGTCCCCCCTCCCACCTCCCTCTCCACCCGATCCCTCTGGGTCTTCCCAGTGCACCAGGCCCGAGCACTTGTCTCATGCACCCAACCTGGGCTGATGATCTGTTTCACCCTAGATAATATACATGTTTCAATGCTGTTCTCTTGAAACATCCCACCCTCGCCTTCTCCCAGAGTCCACAAGTCTGTTCTATACATCTGAGTCTCTTTTTCTGTCTGCTTTTTAATATGTTGTCTAGGTCATAACTTTTCTTCCGAGGAGCAAGCGTCTTTTAATTTCATGGCTGCAGTCACCATCTGCAGTGATTTTGGAGCCCCCCAAAATAAAGACTGTCACTGTTTCCATAGTTTCCCCACTTATTTGTCATGAAATGATGGGACAAGATACCATGATCTTAGTTTTCTGAATGTTGAATTTTAAGCCAACTTTTTCACTCTCCTCTTTCACTTTCATCAAGAGGCTCTTTAGTTCTTCTTCGCTTTCTATGATAAGTGTGGCGTCATCTGCATATCTGAGGTTATTGATATTTCTCCCTGCAGTCTTGATTTCAGCTCGTGCTTCATCCAGCCCAGCGTTTCTCATGATGTACTCTGCATATAAGTTAAATAAGCAGGGTGACAATATACAGCCTTGACATACTCCTTTCCCGATTTGGAACCAGTCTGTTGTTCCATGTCCAGTTCTAACTGTTCCTTCTTGACTTGCATACAGATTTCTCAGAAGGTGAGTCAGCTGGTCTGGTGTTCCCATCTCTTTAATAATTTTCCACAGTTTGTTGTGATCCACACAGTCAAAGGCATTGGCATAGTCAACAAAGCAGAAATAGATGTATTTCTGGAACTCTCTTGCTTTTTTGATGATCCAGCGGATGTTGGCAGTTTGATCTCTGGTTCCTCTGGCTTTTCTAAATCTAACTTGAACATCTGGAAGTTCATGGTTCACCTGCTGTTGAAGCCTGGCTTGGAGAATTTTGAGCATTACTTTGCTAGTGTGTGAGATGAGTGCAATTGTGCAATAGTTTGAGCATTCTTTGGCATTGCCTTTCTTAGGGACTGGAATGAAAACTGACCTTTTCCAGTCCTGTGGCCACTGCTGAGTTTTCCAAATTTGCTGGCATATTGAGTGCAACACTTTCACAGCATCATCTTTTAGCATTTGAAATAGCTCAATTGGAATTCCGTCACGTCCACTAGCTTTGTTCATAGTGATGCTTCCCGTGACCCACTTGACTTCGCATTCCAGGATGTCTGGCTCTAGATGAGTGATCACACCATCATGGTTATCTGGGTCATGAAGATCTTTTTTTGTACAGTTCTTCTGTGTATTCTTGCTACCTCTTCTTAATATCTTCTGCTTCTGTTAGGTGCATATTGTTTCTCTCCTTTATTGTGCCCATGTTTGCATTAAATGTTCCCTTGGTATCTCTAATTTTCTTGAAGAGATCTCTAGTCTTTCGCATTCTATTGTTTTCCTCTATTTCTTTGCATTGATCACTGAGGAAGGCTTTCTTATATCTCCTTGCTATTCTTTGGAACTCTGCATTCAAATGGGTATATCTTTCCTTTTTTCCTTTGCCTTTAGCTTCTCTTCTTTTCACAGCTATTTGTAAGGCATCCTCAGACAACCATTTTGCCTTTTTGCATTTCTTTTTCTTGGAGATAGTCTTGATCACTGCCTCCTGTACAATGTCACGAACCTTCGTCCATAGTTCTTCAGGCACTCTGCCTATCAGATCTAATCCCTTGAATCTATTTGTCACTTCCACTGTATAGTTGTAAGGAATTTGATTTAGGTCATACCTGAATGGTCTAGTGGTTTTCCCTACTTTCTTCAATTTAAGAATGAATTTGGCAATAAGGAGTTCATGATCTAAGCCACAGTCAGCTCCCAGTCTTGTTTTTGCTGACTGTATAGAGCTTCTCCATCTTTGGCTGCAAAGAATATAATCAATCTGATTTTGGTATTGATCATCTGGTGATGTCCATGTATAGAGTCTTCTCTTGTATTGTTGGAAGAGGGTGTTTGCGATGACCAGTGCGTTCTCTTGGCAAAACTCTGTTAGCCTTTGCCCTGCTTCATTCTGTACTATAAGGCCAAATTTGCCTGTTATTCCAGGTATTCCTTGACTTCCTACTTTTGCATTCCAGTCTCCTATAATGAAAAAGACATATTTGGGGTGTTAGTTCTAGAAGGTCTTGTAGGTCTTCATAGAACCATTCAACTTCAGTTTCTTCAGCATTATTGGTCAGGGCATAGACTTGGACTACTGTGATACTGAATAGTTTGCCTTGGAAACAAACAGAGATCATTATGTCGTTTTTGAGATTGCATCCAAGTACTGCATTTCAGACTCTTGTTGACTGTGACGGCTACTCCATTTCTTCTAAGGGATTCTTGCCCACAGTAATAGATATAATTTAATTTATATATTTATAAATTATATAATTTATAAATATAAAAATTATATAATTTAACATCTGAGTTAAATTCACCCATTCCAGTCCATTTTAGTTCACTGATTCCTAAAATTGTCGATTTTCACTCTTGCCATCTCCTGTTTGATCACTTCCAATTTGCCTTGATTCATGGACCTAACATTCCAGGTTCCTATGCAATATTGCCCTTTACAGCTTCAGACCTTGCTTCCATCACCAGTTGCATCCACAGTTGGGTGTTGTTTTTGCTTTGGCTCTGTCTCTTCATTCTTTCTGGAGTTATTTCTCCACTGATCTCCAGTAGCATATTGGGCACCTACCAACCTGGGGAATTCATCATTCAATGTCCTATCTTTTTGCCTTTTCGTACTGTTCATGGGGTTCTCAAGGCAAGAATACTGAAGAGGTTTACCATTCCCTTCTCCAGTGGACCACGTTTTGTCAGAACTCTCCACCATGACCCGTCCACCTTGGGTGGCCCTACATGGCATGGCTCATAGTTTCATTGAGTTAAACAAGGCTGTGGTCCATGTGATCAGATTGCTTAGTTTTCTGCAATTGTGGTTTTCATTTTGTCTTCCCTCTGATGGATAAGTGCAAATACAATGTTTTTAAACAAAGAGTGCTAAAACCACTGGCTATTTATGTGGCAGAAATGAATCACAACCCACAGTTTACACTATATACAAAATGAATTAAATGGATCATAGACCTACATATAAATATATGAAAATGGATCATAGACCTAAAACTGTTTCTGGAAAAAAAAATAGAATATCTTCATGACTTTGGGGTGGGAGTGTTTCTTCAAGAGTACAAAAACATCCTTAACCACAAAAGAAAAGATTGGTTTGTTGAGCTTGTAGAATTATAAGCCATTAAGAGAGTGAAAAGTCTCGCTTTGGCAGCAGATATACTAAAATTGGAACAATACAGAGAAGATTAGCATGGCCCCTGTGCAAGGATGACACGCAAATTCGTGAAGCATTCCATAAATTAAAAAAAGAGAAAAAAAAAATGAGAGTGAAAACACATCCCATAGAGCTGTGGATATTGACAACACATATAACTGACAAAGGCACCTGGAACTTCCATACACTGCTGGTGGGAGTGTAAATTAGAACAATCAGCTTGGGAAACTGTTTGGCAGCATCTATGAAAGCATTTTAAACACATGCCTACCCTCTGACCAAGCAGTTCTCATACCCAACAGAAATGAGTACTTAGGTCCCTCAAAAGATATATGCAAGAATGTTCATGGTAGCTTTATTTATAATAACTGCAAACTGGAAATAATCCAAATGAGCACCAACAGCAGTAGACTAGATAAACCACGATGTGGTCATAGAGTGGGACACCACACAGCAATGAAAAAGAACCACCATGCTCAACGACATAGATGGGTATTTTAAAGAACATGGTCAACAAAAGAGTGTGTTCTATGTAACTGCATTGTTATATGAAGCTCAGGGCCAGATAAAATTAATCTATGAGTGGTCCCTCAGTGTCCTAAACATAGGCCAAAGCCCATGAGAGGAGACAGGGAGGCCTCTGAGGGTGAGAAGTGAGCTGTGCTTGGAGCGAGAGTGACTTCTGACCTTGTCTCTAGTACCTCCTGGCCCAGTGGTATGGACAGAGCAGGTGTTCAGTAAATGCATATTGAGATAGCTCAGTGCAAGAATGAACTAGTAGCTTGGTGCCTCAGGGATCTTTTCATTTGGAGAGATACAAGTGCCTGACCTATAAGTCTGTGCCTCTTGACACTAAATGTAGTGAATGGAATGGTCTCAGGACCCCCTCAGAAAGGGGTGGGACTGTCTTTACACCTGGTGAGAGGTACCTGAGGTAACCAGCTGGGAAGGGCTGGGCAGGTAGCTGAGGAAGCACGTGGGATGTGGAATTGAAAAACTGTTTCAATCTGGCCCTGCCACGTGGCAACTGTGTGGTTCAGGCCACATTATTTCACCTCTCTGGGGATGGCAGCCTCTGGGCCTTTAAATGGGGCAAATTCTGCCTACTTCAGAGGATGGCCAGGTGGGAAAGTATCATTGTGAAGCCCTGAGCAGTGACTTACCAGGATCTTTGGTGTGTGTGGTGGGGTGCAGCCAGTGACCCCAGGCCATGGTGGAAATAACACTTTGAGGTGGCTCTGCAGGAGGACTGGAAGCCTGCGGCCAGGATGGGGATGGTGGTGGTCAGTCACGTCAGGGCCCTCCTGTCCCCCACAGGCCTCCTCCATGTCAGTGGGCCTGCAGGGAGACGGCTCCTTGCAGGTGGAGATCTCTGATGCCGTCAGCGAGCAGAGCGGGACAAGGTGAAATTCACTGTTCAGACCAAGGTGACATTGCACCGGGAGCAGGGGTGTGGTTCCGGTGGCTGCCGAAGGAAGCTTCAGGAGCCCGAGCAGCCTGGCTCACCTGGTGGGCAGATGCCAACAGAGCCTTTGGGCCTGGCTTCTCAACCTGGCTCTCTCCCCCTGCCCCTCTGAGAAAGAGAGCGTCTCATCTAGTCTCTGACTGCCTTTTCCCAAGGCCCCAAGTGTCTACCCTCCTAAGGGTGATCAGGAACACGAGAGCCCCAACTTGGGCCTCACCTGGCATGTGGGACAGGGGTGGCCCAAAAGTGGGTGCGCACGCAGGAAGCTTGGTGGGTGTAGGACTTGCGGGGGGCAGGAGAGGGGAGACCCCTTCAGATAGGCTTCTCGGCTTCCGGAGCTGCCTGCCTCACTTCACCCAGACTGAGTTCTCCGTCATGTGACAGCATGAGGAGTTCATCTGGCTGCACGATGCCTACGAGGGAGGTGTATGCAGGCCTCCCCGTGAGGGGGAGCCAGCCTGGGAGAACAGGGGGTACGCCGGTCTCCCTGTGAGCGGGAGCCGGCCTGGGCCTTCAGGGGAGGTGGGGAGGCAGGGCCAGGCTTCAGGGTGCGGGTGACGGCCATGTGGATAATGAGAGGTCTCCCAGCTCTGTCCTCCTTTGAGCAGATCCCCCCAGCCCCTCCACAGTCAGACTCTTTGAGGCTTCAAAGGAAAAACTGCAGAAGCTGGATGAGGAAGACCGCTCAATCACACGGCAAGAGTTTGCCAAAATGAAGCAGGAGCTTGAAGCGTGAGTGCTGCCTCCTTTTCTTTCTTTTTTTTTTTAAACATTTACTTATTTATCTGACTTCGTCGGGTCTTAGTTTTGGTACACAGACTCTTAGTTGTGGTGCACAGGCTAGTTGCTCCTCAGAATGTGGGAATCTTAAGTTTCCTGACTAGGTATCCAACCTGCGTTCCCTGCATTACAAGGCAGATTCTTAACCTCTGGGAAGTCCCTTGCCTCCCTTTCTTGTCTGCCTGACAAAGCCCCAGCCCAATCTCACCTGAGAGGCCCAGGGTTTCCCTCCTGACTACCCTCTGTGAATGTTTAGGGACCCTGCTCCTTACTCTGGGGCTGGCAGAGGGGAAGGGGCAGGATGATGGGAGCCAGCAAGGGAGCTGTGAGCTGCCTGCTGTCCTCCGTGGGGAATACCTGGCTATCTTCAAGAAGACAGTTACGATCCATGAAGTCTCTGCAGCAACTGGCAGCTCACCCCACCTTGTGTCGAGACCACAACTTCTTTGTCTTTTTGGAATATAGCCAGGATGTGAGCTGGGGTCACCCCTGGGGGTGGGGGACAGGACTCTTAAGTGGGCTCAGGCCTCCAACTCATCAGCTCTGACAGTGGCATGTGCCTGGGGTGGGAGGTGCTAATGCCCTCCCCCTGCAACATCGACCCCCTCCCCATGTGTGTCTCAGCTGACTGTCCAAGGAAAGAACAGGAAGGAGCACCTTGGGTTTCTGAGGAATATCATGAAGTCTGCAGATGAAGCCCTCCATCACTGGGATGTCAGGGCTCAAGGTGACTCCTAGGCCCCTTCTCTGGATTCAACCCAGGGCCTCAAGTCCACAGCAAGGACTGAGGCTCTGGGTGGCTGTGGGAGGGAAGCCACTGGGGGTTCTGGCCTGGGGGAGATCATGCCACCCTTGGGAGCCCTTAGCTGCTCTGCTTCTGGTGGCTCAGTGTAAGTGGGTCCTGTCTGGCTCCCATAGGAGGTGGATGATTTCTTTGAGCATGAGAGGACCTTCCTGCTGGAGTACCACGCCTGCATCCAGGACACCTATCTGCGGGCAGACCAAGTTATGCACTCATGAGTGTACGCAGAACTCCAGGGGCCCTGGATTCCCTACCTTCTCTACCCAGTGGCATACTCCCCAGAGAGGAAATTTCCTGTGTCTGCCCGTGGCCACAGACACCCGTGGTGGGGCTTGAGAGGTGGGACACCCGTGGTGGGGCTTGACAGGTGGGCCAAGGGGCTCTGATGGGAGGCTCTATCCCAGCAAGCCTGGCAGATGATTACATGCCTATTTCAGCTGCACTGAGCAGTCTGGGATCACAGGAAGTCAAACCAGCTAAAGACGTGGATTCCCTCTGGCCCCTCTCCCCCCTTTCTATGCCTGTAATACTGTGTCTGTCCATGAGGGGTCACTGTGTGGAAGTCTACTATCAGCTCTAGCGGGGGTGCAGAAGCTCCTGTTTGGCTTTGATAGAGAAAGAGATTTCCCCTAAGGGCAGGGAGACTTTAAGCACCTGCTAAGACCCCTGCCCTAACTCCTCCCCACTGCCTAGGAGCTTCTTCAAATTGGCAGAGCTCTTTGAACATTAAGGGTGAGTACTGCCTTCTGTGTTGAAAGGTGATCATGATTCTTTGCACAGAAGAGTGTCCTGGGCTGGGGGAAGGCTCCAGGATCGTTTTGGGATCTTTCAGTGATAACTTGGGCCCGATGAAGCCCTGGGCTCACTCTCCACACTAGTTTAGTGTGAGTGAAGTCAGGGATCCAGCCTCAAGTGTGTGTGCATGTGGTGATGGGGGAGGAGGTGGGAAGTGGGTTTGGCAAGGCCTTTACCAGGATGTGCCACGTGCCTTTGGCACTGTGCTGTGCTGCCAACATTCTGTCCCAGACACACTTCCTGAACTCTTCGCCAAGAAAGTCACTGGAGTGTGCCAATCTTTCTAAAATGTCCGTTGCTCCTCATCTCTTCCCTGCTCAGGGCCCTTCGGTGACCCTGTCCCTTCCAGGAACTGCCCAAGACACAAAGCCCAGAGTTCCTAGCTTGCATTTTAAGCCTGGTATGCTCTGGCCACTGCCACCCAACTGCCCTACTGAACTTAGAGTTCCCTAAAATCATACCTGGCTTGCACACCTGCAAAGCCTTTGCCTATTGTCTAACCCCTACTCAACCCCTGAGATCTAGGTCTGAGGCCAACTGCTTTGTGAAGCCTTCACTGGCCTGCTCCCGTGAACATGAGTGCTTGACATAGAGTGGATATCAGGTGACCCTGCTGGGTATTTAGAGGACAGCAGCACCCCTGTCCTTAGCAGCCCCTCTGCCAGCTCCGTCCCCAGCTTCCACCTTCTTGCTTCAGGAGTTGGAGGGCCAAGTGGCCTCTAACGAGGACCTGAAGCTGTCAGACATGCTGAGATACTACGTGCGAGACTCCCAGGCAGCCAAGGCGAGAGGTGGGCCCAGAGCAAACCTCCGGGCTGGAGGCCAGGGGGCTGAGCCACCCGGGGGGGCAAGCAGGCGAGGGTCAGGGACCCTGTGCCCTTGCCGGCCCCAGGACTGTTGTCCTGGCAGCTGCGGGCACTGGCAGACTACAAGAATGCCAACAAGGAGCTGGACAGGGCCCGCACCACCAACCAGGTGTGGGCTACAGAGAGCCATCCACCCTGTGCCCCTCGGACTCAGCCAGGCAGGGTAAGCCCCGCGCCCCGTGAGCCCTGCCGCTGCGCGGGCCACCCCGCCAGGGTCGTCATTGCTCTCCTCTCCAGAGCTCGTGGACTTCACATCCCATGGGTCTTCCTTCCATGAGAACCCCACTGGGCTGGGCCAGCTGGAGCTCAAACACGCCAAGGTGAGCCCTCCAGCCTCGCGGAGCCCTCTTGCTGCCTTCCTGGCCTCCCACCCTGGGTCTCTAGTTTCTTGGCACTTGGGAGCAGAGGTGGAGCTGGTGGGGGTGGGGGGAGTTGGCTGGCACGAGCACCCCAGGGCAGGGCCAGGGCTCTCCATTTTGACCAGGACCCTTCCCTTCTCATCAGTAGCAAGGCTTCAGTGAACAGTAGGACAGGGCTGCGGACAGAGGAGTCATTCAAGGTGGGGCAACAGCAGGGAGACATCATGAACTCAACAGGCCAGCACCCTGCTTCTCTGGAGCACCCTTGTCATCCTCAAGGGGGAGCCTTAGAGCTACCAAAAGCCCCCAGATCTCCCACTCCAGACAGGCTGCCTTTCAGCCCTAGGAGCCACTTACTATGCCTTCTCAGGGCAAGCCCCACCCCTGCCCCAAGGTGCCAGGCCCTGCCAGAGGGAGTCAGAGCAGCATGGACACCACACTTGGCCAGAGCTAAGCAGAGCCCCAACCTGGGGAAGCCCGGGGACTGTGACCTCCCCTCCCTAGAGACAGGGACAGCCTCCACCCACTGCTGGTCCATTTGAGTTCATTTGTCTCCAGCCTGCTCACAAATAAAAAAACCTGGTTTTATAAGGAGGCTTGCTTGTTGTGACATTCCAGTTCCGGGGCCCACCAGGTACATCCCCCTGGGGCACACCCCTGCAATATCTTCAGCCACTCTCCAGAGTGCCAGGAAGCTCCGTGTATCAAGGACAAGAGCCAGAACTTGGAACCCAGGAGCAGTCAAGGCGTGCCACCACCCCCTTATAAACCCTGGCACAGACCACACATAAAACTATTAAAAATACTCTGCACCCATTTCCTAATTAGAAAATGGAATACACCTTCCTGCCTCCCTCTCAGAAATACTGGCAAGTTCCAAGGAACAATCTTTAATTCCAGGCAGCTTTTTAGTTGATGGGGAAGCTGGTTGGGGAGGAGGTATAAATCCTGCATTACCACCACCCCCTAGGGCAAGACTTCCACCTTTACCTGTGGGGCAGGTGGAAGCCCAAAGTAGTCTGGAAAGAGCCCACAGCAAAGTTGGCAAGAGGCTTGAGGCTCCAGCCAACACCCTCCTGGTTAAACACCAGGAAGGTGGTGCCCAAGACACCTTGGTCTGAAGTCCTGGGCTCCACCTGGCCAGCCCCACCCTAGACCCCAGACAGATGCTTAAGGCCAAAGGCTCAACCTGGCTTGTGACTCACAGCAGCCACTGGACCCACCCCTCAACAATGAGTCAGCTACCCAGGGGAGAAGGCAGAGCAAAGAGCAACTACTGAAGGCGGAGAACAAGCTCAAGAGGCAACCAGTGACTTGCAGTCTCAAGGCCCACATCTGGGAAGGCTGCATGGGGAATAAGAGGACAGGCCTCACCATCGTGTTGCCCACCTGGATCAAGGCAACAGAAGCAGTCAGTTCAGGCATGAAGCCCCTCTGTTCAAGGGACCCCTGCAGGCAGTAGCAGACACACCCTGGCTGAGCTACCTCCTAGCCAGCCAGCCTGGTGCCAGCTATAAAATGAAGAATGGGAACTGTCAGAAAAGGAGCCTCAGCCAGTCACAGGGGTCAAATGAGGGTGTGTGGGGGCTGTAGAGGTGGGTACAGAGGAGATGCTGCTCATTCTCCCACCCTGCCTCCCGCACAAGGTCCCCAACCTTGAAACAAACATCCCATTAGTGAGCCTTTTTATTGTGGTTTTTCTTTTTTTTTTTTAATTGAAGGTCCCTTACTGGTCCTGCTTCCATGAGTGGCTGTGACCAGAGGAAAGGGGGGAGGGGAAGCAGGCGGCGCAGGGAGGGGTCATCTCCACAACATTCCATTTATACACAGAACTAAACAGACAAGCACAGAGTCACTATTGCGGTTAGAAGTTGGCAGCATGGGAAAGGGGAGGAACAGGTGGGGGACTGGGGTGTCGTTAAAAAAAATACAGGCCCCCCCCAAACAGGGGTTCCTGGGGGGGGGGAACTTGGTCTGTTTCAACCCAAGAGGAATCAAGATCAAAAGCGGTTTGGGAAGGCCAGAACCGTCAGGGGTGGAGGGAGAGGAAGGTCCAGGGGGTGGGGGGGGCTGTTTGGCAACTGGGGTGAAGGGACTGCCCTCCCCCTGCTGGGATCCCCCCAGCCCCTCCGGTCTGGCAGGAAGGGGGCAGCCTGCAACCCCCGTGGGCAGGTCTGGGGCTGCCAGATGCTCCAGGCAGGGGGCTGGAGGGGGCTCACAAAGGCTTGCCCTCCAGGGAGATGACGGCGCTGCCCCCCAGCTTCTCTGCAAGGGTGCAGCGGTCCTTGACCTCTTCGTAGCAGTTTGCTTGTAATTCATGCTTGATCCCTGTGGGGAAGAAGGGGGAGCATCTGTGAGCAGGAAGGGTGGGGGTGGGGGGTGCTGTGGTTGGGAAGGAGCCAGTCTGAACAGATGGAGGGAACCAGGCTCCCTTCCAGCAGGCAGGGATCTCCTGGGCCATGCCATTCACCCCACCCAGCAACCAAGGCCCGAGCACAAGGGCATATGGCACCAGCAGTGCTGGCCCTTACCCGTCAGCTTCTTCTTGATGGCGTCCTTGGAGCTGGCGTAGATCATTTTGCTCTTAAGGGGTGCACACTCAGGGGCCCTGCAAGAAAACAGAATCAAGAGAACTCGCCTCCAAACCCAGCAAGTGCCCTCAGGCAATCAACAACTTCCAGAAACCCCCGAGCTGGGCCCGAGCACTCACGCTTTCATCAGGTTCCTCATTGACAAGTTTTTTTTTTTTTATTACAACACCCTCCTCTGACACACAGGCGTCTGGATTAAGCCGGAGCCACAGACCTTCCTGTCCTGGGAAAGGGGGGTGGGGCAGAGATAGAGCAGGTGAAAGGGGAAAGTGCCTGCAAGAGGAGCTCACCAGAAGATGAACACCAGGTCCTCCTTCTTGCTCTCCTTGGTCTCGTAGGTTGCATCATAGAGGGCGTAGCGGCAGTCCTTGTCTGGCAGCATCTTGACAAAGGTGGCATAAGGGTCGTCTACCGTCTGGCCCACATCACCCACCAGGATCTCCTTGCCCTCCTCCAGGATGATGTTCTTCTTGTCCTCACTCAGGCAGAAGAGCACCGCCTTCTTGCGCTTCTTCACTTCCTCTGGTGTTGAGGACTTACGCACTTTCATGTCGTTGAACACTTTGATGACCCCATCAGAGACAGCCACACCGGAGGCCTAGAGGATGAGCCACACGCACCTCGTAAGGAGAGTTCCCGGGACATGCCCTGAAGTCCCTCTTTTGCTTTCTTAGGAGATCTGTCTAAAGGCCAACAAAGCAAAGTCCTCAGCCCCAAGAGGTTACTACTAATCCCCTTCCCAGGACTAGTGGCACTATTTTCCCACCCAGGTCACCATCAAAGGATCAGATGTGACACAATCCCAGAATAGCAGCCAAAGAAAAAGGGACCTTTGATCACATAATTCAACAGCATTCCTCTCCACCCGACATCCTGCAGGCTAGAGATCCAAGACCTGTGAGAAGCAGAGCCTTGGCCAAGATGTGAGTCCAGAATTAAAAGAACCGACAGACTACTGACCCCGTTTTCTACGCAGTCTCAGCTTTTGCATAAAGTGCTGACTCAGAACTTCACGTATAGCAGAAAGGGACCCAGATCTTAGTCATCTCTATAGAACCAGGACCCACCAACGGTGCTCAACTGTTCTAGCAAGCCCATCAGCACGGTTCCAAGCAGTTATTACACAAGGTATTCCCTTCTCTGCTGGGGTCTCCCCAAACCAAAGCAACAACAAACCCCTAATTAAGGCCCTACACGGGAAAATGCAGGCCCCCAAGTCGCTGATAGGAGTCAGCGGTCCAAATTCAAGTGCCCACAGTCTCTGAGAGCTCTTTAAACTTATAGGTCGTGTTGGGGGACACCCTAGCCAGGAGAGGGAGTGACGGTCCACGGTGAAATCTGCCCCCGCTCCCGGAACTGCAGAGGAAGCCGGCCACGTGATTGAGCCGCTTCCGGAGTAGGCGGTGAAAGCAGATCGGCTAGAGTCAGCCCCCTCCCCGAAAAAAAACCTCGTACCCAGCGGCAGCTGCACCTCGGAAGGCCTCAACCCAATGGAATTGCCTGGGCCGACGACCTTATCGGCCCCCTGCGCTGCAGGCCTGGGCAAGTTACACAAGCTTCGGCTCTCGCAGCCCTCGGGCCGAACACAGGGGACGGGGTGGTTTCCGGGCGGTGCCCGCCTGGGTCACTTCCCTAAACGCGGCTCCACCCTTAGGCCCCATCCGGGAGAGCCGAAGGCCCCGTTAGTCCACGGCTTCGGTCCCAGCGGCCAGGCCTGACCGTGTGCGCACGCGCCGGCCGGGAGCGCTGTCCCAGTCTCCTCCGGGTGTACTCTGCGAACCCGGCTCGCCTTCAGGGGCTCGCTAGCCGGGGAGGACGGCCGAGATCTTCGCGGTCCGCTCTGTGGCGCGCGGTGCAAGCCCCTAATCGTTGGCGCCTGCGCCAGGACACCCCCGCATCCCCCGCCAGCAGCGCCGCCCCCGCCCCTCGCGGGCATCCCTGCCACCTGCTCTCTAGACGGACCCCGCTCGAGAGGGAGGGTGACGCGGAGACAGGAACAGCCCTTGGGTGGGGCGCGCGCGCCAAGATCGCTCGCGCGCTTTTCCTCCGTCGCCCCCGGGCCAGGTTTGGATGCCGCGTATTCCAGTCGAGACGCGCGTCCCCGAGAAGTGACTCTTGGCGGCCCCGCCGCGGCGCGCGACGCCGGCGGCCCCGCGAGGGGACGGGCGCGCACGCGCCCTGGACCCCTCCCCCACGGCCCTGGGCCGCGCGGGCGCAGCAGCCGGGTGGGGGAGGGGAAAGGGAGCCCAGGGGGCGCGCGAGCGACGTCCGAGCCAGCCCTCCCCGGCGCCCGCGGGCGCGCACGCGCGTCCCGGCGCCGCCCGCCCCTCAGCACGAGACCCTCGTCCAGCCCCGGGAGCTGGGGGAGGGGGTACCGACGTCGCGCCCCCGTTCCCTCTCGCGCGCCCAGATGATCGACTCGCGGCCGCCTCCCGCGCGGCGCCGTGGCCTGCGCTCACCATGTTTCCGGAAGCGAAAAGGCGATAGCGAGGAGAGCCTACGAGACAAGAGCCGCTGCAGCTGCTGCCGGGATCCGACTGAACGCGGCCTCTCCCGGCCCCTTCCGTTTAGTACAAGCCGCACAATGAGGGGCGGGGCGGGCTTCCGGGGCTCCCACTGCGGGCCGACGGGAAATGAAGTCCGAGGGCCCTGCGCTGTCTTCTGGCTCGCTGGGTAACAGAGTCTTTTTCGTCTGACGGTCGCCGAGCGCCACGTTGCATCCTGGGAAAGGTAGTCCGAAACAGCAGAGAGAGGCGGGGCTGTGGCACGGAGAGCGCTCCCGTAGGTCGAATTTCCCAGGAAATGCTCCGAGCTCAGCGAAGGCCTCAGCGTTTGGTAATAAGACCTGAGAATAAACCTTGGCTTCGCAGCTCTTTACCCAGTAGCGAAACGATTTTCCTAAGCTTCATCTTGGCACTTTCTGGATACCTTGGTAGGAAAAATTTCAGTGAGTTAGTATTTAAGTTTTCTGAATTGAAGCACCTATTTATTCTTTTTTATGGGATCCAGTCCTAGAGCAAGGAGAATCGCCAAGTATAAGGCCCCTCCAATACAATAAGTATTCATGAAGCATCCTCCATGTTGTCTACTGAGAAAAGGTATATGCAATGTCAATAAACTGAGGAAAAAAAACACAAAGGAAAGGCTACAAGGAAATGTTTGGAAATAAGAGATTTGTGCCGAAAGGTGTTTGGCAAATTCATGAAGCAATAAAGGGAGAAGGGGCTTTGTGCATTCGATTCAAAGAGTATGTGCTTTTCTACTAGACAGTGAAAAGAGAAAATAGATATTAAACCAGACTTGAATTTCATTCTCGAGTTGGTAACCAGGCATATGGTAAATTAATACCCTCAGAAATTGAGACAGAAGTTCTGTGAAAGCATAACCTTCAAAATAAACCAAACTGGGTTGGGGGACTCCGGGAACATTTCGTCGGTCTCGAAGACTTTTTAGTCTGCAGGAAGAGAAGACAAGGTCCCAAACAGGAGGCCCGGGGCATTGATCTCACATGCAAAATAAAGTTTAGAACAATAAACAGCTGGAAGCCTGGTCTTCAGGAGCCGGCTAGCGACACCCTAGTGGGGTACGTCGCAGAGCATGCTGGGGGTTGTAGTCGGGGACATCCCGTCGCATCGCCCACCAACCGAGCTCCCAGGAGCCTCAGTGGGGGGCGCAGCTAGACCGCCGCCTCCAGCTAGAGATCGGCCGGAGATAAGGCTGGCTCCACCTTTTTAGAGATTCGGAGTTTCCTAGAGCAACGAGGAGGGGGAGGGAGACTTCGCAGTTACCCTGGAGACGCGCTCCCGCCCGCCCCTAGCTGCGGGATGCCCTAGATGTCCTTATTAGGACAAGAGACTAGAGGAGGCGGGGCCAACCCGAAGGCCGGCGGCAGGCTCCTTATAAGGCAGCGTCGGGCGGGAGGCGGGAGTGTGGAGCGAGATAGCGGGTGAGAGATTGGGGCTGGGCGGGGCTTGAAAGGGAGGGCCTGGAGCCCAGGCGCTCGCCTCTCAGCTCCGCTCCGGTTCGGCCCCCGATCTGCATCTCTCCACTTCCGGAATAACCCCTGACTGCTGCTCTAACTCACTGAGTAGACTCGGGCTCAACTGGGACCCCTGTGCATAGTTTCCATCTTAACCTCCCTGAGGGTCCCCCACCTCCAACGAGTCACAAAAACGATGAAGTGTTTTCCTTTGTCCGAGCTTCTTACTCCCAGGCTGCCACCCCGAATCCAACAACGTGCCCACTTCAGCCCCTCTCATATCCCCCGATGTCTGGTGGTGGTGTAGTCGCTCAGTCGTGTCCTGACTCTTGCGACCCTATGGACTGTAGCCCACCAGGCTCCTCTGTCCATAGTATTCTCCAGGCAAGAATACTGGGGTGGGTTGCCATTTCCTTCTCCAGGGGATCTTCTGACCCCAGGGATCGAACCCAGGTCTCCTGCACTGCAGGCCGATTATTTACGACTGCGCCCCCGAAGTCTAGCACGTCCTATTTGTTCCCTTTCTACTTGTTCTCTGTCCCCTATTCTCTGTTCTCCAAGCTTTGAAGGGCTTCCCTGCGTGTCCCCGGCTTCACGGCCCTCCCCCGTAGCGCAGGGTGGAGGAGCCCCAGCTCAGGATAGACAACCGTTTCCCCGAAGGGTTCTTCAGCTCCTCTTTGAGTTACCTTTGTGTCCTCATTCTCTGTACCCATTCTTAAAGTCCCTCCTACAAAACTACCTGCATGCATTTGTTCTCCCACCTGTAAGGCGAGTGCGGAGAAAAAGAGAACGAGTCAGGTTCTCTACATGATCCTCCGCTATAGCGAGACTGAAGTCAACTCGGTACGCGCCGCCCCAGCCAGACCTCCCAGCCACAGGGGGCGCTATCCACATTGCCCCCTCCTTCCCTGCACAAAGAGGACAACCCCTCGCTCTCGAATCTGTGGTGAGAGGAAGAGGCGGGTCAAGGCCTCGTAAAGGAGGAGGGGCGCGTCCTTAAAGGCTGGTCCTGTCCGGGAACGGCGGGAGGGCGAAAGGTGGTAGATAACAGCGATCGGTAGCAGCCACTTAAGAATAGTACAGGGGCGGGGAGGGCGGCAGAAGGCTGTCCTCTGGTTAATGCCTCGCGTGGGACCACGTGATTAGAGCGGTCCTGCCCTCCTCCGCCGGAACCTGGTGTTCGAATCCCGTCTCCAGAACTAGCAGCATTTCACTCCTACCAGCGTGAGGCGCCAAAGGACCCGCCCTGCGGCTCATGGCAGCGCCCGTCCGGCTGGGCCGGAAACGCCCGCTGCCTGTTTGCCCCAATCCTCTCTTCGTACGCTGGCTGACCGAGTGGCGGGACGAGGCAGCCAGCAGAGGGCGCCGCACGCAATTTGTGTTTCAGAAGGTGGGTTCTGGCCGGGCCGGATGGGGAACAGGTGCAGGCCAGACGAACAGCCAGGCCCACCTTGACCCAATCCTGTACCCACTATCCCCGCCAGGCGCTGCGCTCCCTCCGGCGATATCCACTGCCCCTGCGCAGCGGCAAGGAAGCTAAGATCCTCCAGCACTTCGGAGACGGGCTTTGCCGGATGCTGGACCAGAGACTGCAGCAGCACGAAGCATCAGGCGGTGAGTGCTGGGAGAAGGATTCGGTAATCCCCTGAGCCTCCCCCAGGTGCAGCTTTTGTACCCACCCAGGATACCTTGGCTTCTTCTGCCTACTCCAGTTCAAGTTGCTCTTTGACCTGGGGCTAATAGCTCTTTCAAGAGCCCGACCGCTCTCACCAACACTTGAGCCGGCAGCATCCTGCCTGCTGGATTCCAGGGTCCGTGTTTGACCCTCTTCTCTTCCCACAGGTGACCATGTCCCGTGTTCACCATCCGGAACCAAGAGCCCAGCCCGGGAAAGGCCACCTGCTGAAGTCCAGGACCCTTCCATGCCAGTGAGGAAGGAGCAGGGGAGTAGAGGGGAAAGCAGGAGCTCCAGGAGTAACATTTTTCTGGCTTGGGGGATTTCGCTGTGCTGGGTCCTAATCCCACCTGGCTCCGGGCAAGTGACTTATTCTGTTTGATGCTTAGTTTTCTCATCTGTAGGAGTGGATAGTGATTTGTAATACAGTCAGTTGAGAGAGTTCCATGATCAAGCTATTCAGGGGACTAAGCCCAGTAAGTTCTAGAATTTGCTGTTGAGTCTTCTTGCCTTACTTCCTCTGACCTGTGCTAGAACTGAGGCTAGGCCAGGCAGATTACACCCCCACCCCAACCCCGTCCCCCGAGACTGTCCACCATCTCTTCCCAAGTTTGCAGATCATCCTCTCACATAACCTGTGTAACAAACTAGAGAGTTACAAACTAGTTACAAAAACTTGAGAGACAGCTGAGTGACGTGGGTTTTATTGTGCTTAGTCATTCAGTTATGTCTGACTCTTTGTGACCCCATGTACTGCAGCCTGCCAGGCTCCTCTGTACATGGGGATTCTCTAGGCAAGAATACTGGAGTGGGTTGCTATGCCCTCCTGCAGAGGATCTTCCCAACCCAGGGATTGGACCCAGGTCTCCCTCATTGCAAGCGGATTCTTTTACCATTTGAGCCACCAGGGAAGCACCGCTGAGTGACTTGCCCAGGGCTATTTAGCCTGCTGAGATAGGACCTGAACCTCAGCTCTGCCAGCGATTCTGTCTGTAGCAGCTGGTTGGTTTTGGGTTCAAAGCCCCCCTGTACCTTTCAGGTCCCAACCCAGCTCAAAGCAGGAGGCCCTGGCAGCTACTGGCCAGCTCGGCACTCGGGAGCACGAGCGGTCCTGCTGCAGCTATACAAGGAACACCTGGTGAGCGCCTGCCAAGCTAGGAGTTGGGGAAACAGGCGGTGGGGCTGCTGCTCGGGCACTGTGTTGGTTATGTTTCTGTCTTGGTTACAGAACCCTAGTGGCCAGGGCTTCCTAACCAAGGAGGAGCTGTTGCAGAGGTGTGCCCCAAAGGTTTCCAGGGTAAGCACAGAGGGGAGAAAGGAGCCAAGTGGCTGTGGATCTGACCCTGAGTCCTCCAGAGACTGCCCTTGGGAGAAAGCGGCATGGGGCACAGGGAGTGGGCACATGGTAGACCTGGGCGCTCTCTAAGGGTCTCCTTCCCTGTGAACAGGTGGCCCCTGGAAGTGCTCGCCCCTGGCCAGCCCTCCGTTCACTCCTCCACAGGAACCTCGTCCTCAGGACACACCAGCCGGCTAGGTGGGGCGAACGCCATGGCGTGCGGGAGGCAGGGCGGGGGAGCAGGCATGCCGTGCTGAGGGTAGCCGTGCAGTCAGAGATGTGCTTGTTGTCAGCCTGAGAAACAGCCCTGGGCAGGTCCAGGGGAAGCTGATCTGAGGGGCGAGAACTCGGCTGGAAGGAGGGAGGTTGGGGAGCCCGGGACTTGTCTGTAAAAGGTCGCCAAGGCGGGTGAGGCCAGCCTAGCTAGAGGCCCGGCAGGAGAGCCTGCCAGGCATGAGTGAAGAAGGGAGATGTGTGTTCTTCTCCACCCACCAGGTATTCACTAACCCCGGAGGGTCTGGAGCTGGCCCAGAAGCTGGCTGACTCAGAGGGCCTGAGCTTGCTGAATGTGGGCAGCGGGCCGGAGGAGCCCCTTGGGGAGGAGTCTGAAGTGCCAGGAGCGGCTTCAGCTGAGCTGTGAGGAGGAGGGAGTGAGGGGGAGAAAAGGGGAGCAGGAGGGGCCCCCGAAATGAGGCCAAGACCCCACCCTCTTTCCAGCAGCTCCAACTGAGCTGTGGCTGCCCCGCATTCTGTGGGTTAGGGGAATAGCAGCCCCGGCCTGGCTCAGGCCAACACCCACCTCTTCTCCCTGGTAGTGGCACCAGCGAAGGGAGCATCCAGCAGCCCCTCTTGGAGTTGGGACCTGGAGAGTACAGGGTGGTGTTGTGTGTGGACGTCGGTGAGACCAAGGGGTGAGTGAGGTGGGCCTGGGGAGGGAGAGGGTCGGGGAATGGCCGACGCTGACTCGGGCCCCCCACTGTGTAACTCTAGGGCGGGCCACAGGCCAGAGCTGCTCCGAGAGCTGCAGCGGCTGCACGTGACGCACACGGTGCGCAGGCTGCACGTCGGGGACTTCGTGTGGGTGGCCCAAGAGACCAGTCCCAGAGACCCAGGTAGGGGATGTGGACACGCAGGTGGAGGTCAGAGGCAGGGCATGGTGGGTGAAGAGCTGTGAGCTAACAGGACCCCTCTTGGCCTCTGGGCAGCACGACCTGCAGAGCTAGTCCTGGACCATATCGTGGAGCGAAAGCGGCTGGACGACCTATGCAGCAGCATCATCGATGGCCGCTTCCGGGAGCAGAAGGTCCGTCACGGGGCTCACTGCCCCTGCCTGCTCGGGGGCACTTCCGGGTGGTCTCCAGGCAGAGCTCCTGCAACTCAAGCCACATCCCCTCTCAAGCTGGTCCAGGGTGGCCTGAACTCAAACTCCCTTGGGCCCCTCTGGGCACACAGTAGGTGTGCAGGGTCTCTGGGAAGAGCTGAGGAGCACGTTAAGGACCCCTAGGGGGTCCAGCTCTTGCAGTCCAGGGTTGACAAGGCTCTCCTCTCCAGGATGGGGCTGCAGAGGCTGCGTTTCCATGCTGGCTGCTGGGCTGGCCCCACGGTGAAGCCACGCATAGGCCAAGGGAGGCTTGAGAGGGATGGGCATCACTCAGATGGTGGTGGGGCTTTCCATGCGAGAGCAGCAGTGTGAGCCAGGGTGTGGAGGCCCCTCTGAGGCAGGTGGAGAAGCTCAGGAGGATGAGGTGGCGGGTGAACTGGTGGGTCCAGGATCTCGTGATGGTTTTGAGGGAGACATGACAGACACCTAGCATATGAGCTTCTAGGCGTGACCTGCCCGACCCCCATCTGCCTGCCCAGTTTCGGCTGAAGCGCTGTGGCCTGGGGCGCCGAGTGTACCTGGTGGAGGAGCATGGTTCTGTGCACAACCTCAGCCTTCCTGAGAGCACACTGCTGCAGGCTGTCACCAACACCCAGGTGAGCCGGGAGGGCGGGGCCGGGCCGGGCCGGCAGGGAGCCTGTGGCCCGTGAACTCCGCTCTGGAGCCGCCTCCTCCCTTGGATCCCCTTCCCCAGGTCATCGACGGCTTCTTTGTGAAGCGCACAGCGGACATTAAGGAGTCGGCTGCCTACCTGGCCCTGTTGACACAGGGCCTGCAGAGGCTCTACCAGGTGAGCAGACCCCAGCGGGTGCCATCTGTCACCACTGGCCCCTCACTTGGGTGCTGTACTCCCTCAAGGAAGGCGAGCAGACTGAGTCCCCTGGTCTCAGGCTGGCCCACTGAGGCCTGGGTTGGGGCAAGGCCTGGCTGCTAGTGTCCCCAGAGCTCGGGCCTGGCCTCAATCCCCTCTTCCCTCAGGGTCACGCCCTCCGCAGTCGCCCCTGGGGCACCTCTGGGGACCCTGAATCAAAGGCCGGGCCCTCCCCAAACCCTCTCTGCTCACTCCTCACCTTCAGCGACTTCAACGCGGGAGCCATGAAGAACAAGGTACCGCCTCTGCCCAGCCCCTCCTCCTCCCAGGCTCCGGCCCTCCGCCGTCCTGATACAACACTGCCCCCACTACAGGCCCAGTCTGTGCGGGACGTGTTTGCCAGGCAGCTCATGCAGGTGCGCGGGGTGAGCGGGGAGAAGGCGGCGGCCCTGCTGGCTCGGTACAGCACCCCTGCCAGGTAGGTGCCCGGGACCCCGTCCTCTGCTGTCCCCCACACTGGTCATCAGCTCAACCAGTGCCTCGTGGCTGGTCAGGTGCTATGAGGGCTGGACTGACCCCGCTGACACCCGAAGAGTTCATGGAGGTCAGATGGTGAGGGAGACAGAGCCACCCAAGACCAGACAGAATCTCGGGCATTGGGTGGGGGGCGGGTGTCGGAGAGACCTGGTATGTAACAGAGAAGGCTTCCTGGAGGAGGGGGTGGACCATGAAGACTGGGCCAAGAATAGCCATTCTGGGAAAACATTTGCAGGAGCATGAAAGGAGGGTGAGCAAGATGGAGCAGGGCCTTGAATGCCAGGTTCGGAAGGGTGGCGGTTGTCCTGACTCCTCTCACCCAGGCTGACCCCTTCTAGCCTGTCTCCTGTCATTCTGGCCCGAGCCACTCAGGGTGGGTCAGCAGTCAGCCGTTGTCAAGACTTAGAAAATCAAACTTTCCATCCTGCCCTCAGCTTACTGGCCGCCTATGATGCCTGTGCCACCCCGAAGGAACAGGAAATGCTGCTGAGCACCATCAAGTGTGGGCCGCTGCAGAGGTGAGAGCAGGAGACGGAGCCTGCAGGGGGTAGGTGGGCTGCGGTCACCCTCGCCCACCTGACTCTTACCTGCCTCTCTCTCTGCACAGGAATCTGGGGCCCGTTCTGAGCAGAACCTTGTCACAGCTCTACTGCAGCTCTGGTCCCCTGACCTGAGCTATGCCACAGGACAGGCTCCCATCTGCCCCCATCTTCCCAGACTACCAGTCTTCTAACCAGAATTTTTGGGCTACAGTAAAAATCTTAAATGTTTGCATTTTTATGTGTTAGAAGGAGGCCCCAGGGGTCTTGAAAGATATCCAGGTAAGAACAGGGGAGACAGTCATGTCCAGTTTTTAAACTGAGCTCCTCGGGACTCTTTTGGTTCCCTTTCAGAGGACTGAAACTGCTAGGGAGATGGAGTCAGTGAGGCGTTGCGACGTTGACTCTAGTTCATGTCATCAGAGTTCTCTGATCAAATAAATTTCCTTTGATGAGAAGTTCTGTAGCTTGGAAAAGAAAAGTTTATAAAGCGCTAACAATCCAGTGGCCTCATTTTACGGATTGGAACACTGAGACTCAGAGAGCTGCTAGGATTTCTCCACACTGATAGTTTGAGCCCAAGCTGGGATGGAAACCCAGGGCCTCCTGGCACTGGCTAGAGCAGGATTCTTCAGGCCCGCTGCAGACCAGCCAAGTCCAAGTTTTTGGGCTGGGGCCTGGAGTCTGCAGCCTCATTACCTCCTCCCTTCTTGGGTGATTCTGGTGCCCATGGTATGTAGGCCAGTCCCAGCCTTGGGGGTGCAGCTCCCAGCTCCTGTCAATGGGGCCCTTCAGCCTGGGCAGAAACACGCCCCGCCTTTAGGTGGGTGTGGCCTGCCTCCCGTTAAGTCTGGCCTTTCCCCGCTCTGGGGTTCACTGCAGTGTGACCCACCCACCTCAGCCACCAGAACTCCTTCTTTCTCCCTTTATTGCCTCTCTCTCTCTACTACCCTTCACAAGAGCATCTTCCCTTTTAGCAGAACACAGTCATCCCTGAGCCCCAGGCTCCTCAGCTACAGAGAACCTCCCCTTCCCTGAGGGCCCCCCACCCACCCCTCAGAAGGTGTAGGCCCCCACGAAGACGGTGAGTCTCAGTACAGAGCTGGCCCGGTAGCTCATGAGGGAGTTCATGGTGACCATCTCCAGGTCCAGCACGTACTCCCGGGGGCCTGTCACAGGCCGTGCGAGGACCAGCATGGCGCTGACATTGTTGATTTGCTGCGGGGTACAGTGGGTAGGGGGGGACACATGGATTGCATCAACGTACGCACCCAAACCCTACCCCCACATCACCTCCCTGCCCCGTGTCTGGCACCCACAACCAGTTGGCTGCACAGTGGAGAGTGCCCCGGCCAGCCTGTGACCCCCTTGACATCGGCACCCTGCCCCCAAGAAATACCCTTCTGGTGCTCTGCCTGCCCTTTGCAGCTAGTTCTTTTGTCAACCACGGTCAGCTGATGATTCAAGGCCTGGGGTGATTCTTGGGAACAGTGGGGCCTTTAGCGACTGGGGCAGGTAGACTCACCTTCAAAACACTCAATTCCAGGACAAAAAAGCCAGCACTGGTGCCAGACAAAGCCTTAGGGCCCTCACTGTGAGTCTCATCTGGACCGCCCCCTCAGCTCCACCAGCCCGGAGCTGGAGTCTCAGGCCCCAGGCTCTGTACTAGCCCCTGCTGCCTCTCTCCCTCCAAGACCCAGCTCCACTTGCCTGCCTTCCCACACTCTGCTGGTGTGTTACCTCCGGCCTCTTCAGCCGTCCCTCATTCTAAGGGTGAAGCTATCCAAGCCGATACGCAGACCATTACAGGGACTCAAACCCCAGTGTCCGAGTGCCTTGCTAGGATTGCATTTAGCTATCTGTCGTTTGTACCAATTTATAACACTTCTACCTTTCTATAGAAATTGACCCCTGGGGTTGGGGGTACTTTCAGAGGAAAGGCAGGGTATGGTGGCATAGTTGAATCTTCCACTTAAGGTTTCCTGGAACTCAAGTTGGGAATTATGCAAGTCACTTGAGGGGTGGTGTTAGGGAGAGCCTTACCCTAATGTAGAAGTCTCCCTGCGAGTTTCCAGCACGGATCTGAAAGGCATTGTAGGCACCAGGGTAGACGGAGGTTGCTTGGATTTGGAATACATCCGCCGGTACGCTCCGCTCCGAGGTGATGCTCATATAGCGGTGCACGATGGATGAGGGCTGCTCCCGGCACAGGGGGTTGGAGGCCGGACAGAGACAGCGACTGGAGACCCCAAGATGGGGACACAAATGAGGTTCTAGCCCATCCCCCAAATTTGGCCCATCCCACCCAAAATCAAGGATCTTCCCACTCCTGCTAGAACAGCATGTGTGGTTTAGTCATGAAGGACTACAACTCCCATCAGCTTTCAGAACTTGCCAGTCCAAATAGGTGCCAGGCAGCCGCAGAGCTCTCTGGGAGTTGTAGTTTCTCCCGTGGCCTGGCGTGGAGTTGACTCACTTGTCGGACACCTGGACGTAAGGCTCCACGCAGCGGTTGGTGTCCACACAGCGGTAGCCCCCATGGAAGTTGACACAAGTCTGGGCCTCAGAGCACTGGTGCGCACCCGACTCACACTCGTCAATGTCTGTGCCAGGGGAGAGGGGCTGGAACCCAGGTACCAAGCCACCAGCTCCTCACGCCACCCTGCCCACTCTACCCGGGCAACCTGTACCTTGGCACAGGCGTGTGGCCAGCAGCTGGTAGCCCTGTGGACAGTGGCAGGAGAAGCGGCCTGGCTCGTTGACACAGCGGTACTGGCAGAGGTAACTGGAGTAGCTGCACTCATCGATATCTGGGGGAGGGTGGGGCTGAGGACAGGGCCGGGCCGGCCTCCCAGCTCAGCCCCACACGGGCTCATCTAGAGAGCCTGGCCTCAGGTTAGGCTCAGTACAAGAAGAGGCAGAAGAGATAAACCCTGCAGCTCAGCAGGGGACAGAGGGTTCAAGAACCGGCTGCCCAGGGGACTTCCCTGGTGGTCTGGTCGTTAAGAATCAGCCTGCCAATGCAGGGGAGCACAAGTTCGATCCCTGGTCCAGGAACTACTACCCCACATGCCCCAGGGCAACTGAGCCCATGTGCCACGTGTGCCCTCGCACCCTAGAACCTGTGCTCTGCAACGAGAAGCCATCACAATGAGAAGCCCGTGCACCGCAAATACAGAAAGTCCTGGCAAGCAACAAAGACCCAGTGCAACCAAAAATAAATAATTTATTTTTAAAAATGCACTTTTCAATGCAGGGGATGCAGGTTCGATCCCTGGTCGGGGAACTAAGAACCCACATGCCACAGAGCAAGTAAGCCAGTGGGGCTCAACTACTGAGCCCACGCACCACAGACCCATTGCTGCCAAAAGAAAAAAAAAAGACTGCCCTGCTCACAGACCTGTCTCTGCCCCAAGACTAAGATGATACTAAATGAGAGGACTGGGAATCTGGAGGTTTGGCTTTAAATCCTACTGACTGAGTTTGAGGAACCTCTGCTTCCTTTCAGTAAGTAAGTGGATTAGGCTGGATGAGCCCTTGACACATCCCAGACTGCTCTGGGTTTCAACACTTTGCCTGATGCCTGCAACCTATGATCCACCCAAGCACACAGTCACCTCCTGCCAACTGTGAGCCGCGCAGGCCAGAGCCAGGTTTTCTCCTCTGTGCCCTTTAAGCTGCCCGGCACCGAGCCAGGTACCAGTCGGGCCTTAACTTGGCAGCAAAGTACAAAGCTTAACAGAAACAGGGTACATGGCTAGTTGACAGGGAGAGAAAGAGAGCCCAGGCCCCACCTCACCCCAGCTACATGACCCTAGGCAAGTCACTCAACCTCTCGTTGAAATATTTTATTTTTTGTAATTGTCCCCCCAAAAAACTTGAGGGAGGTATTAATGTCAATTTGCAGAGAAGGAAAAACTCATATTTATTTCATTAGGATGTGAGATAAATACTTTGGCCACCTGATAGGAAGAACTGACTCATTGGAAAAGACCCTGGTGCTGGGAAAGATTGAAGGCAGGAGAGAAGCTGGTGACAGAGGATGAGATGGTTGAATGCACCCGCTCAATGGACATAAGTCTGAGCAAACTCAAGGAGACAGTGAAGGACAGAGAAGCCTGGCGTGCTGCAGTCCATGGGATTGCAAAGAGCTGGACACAACTTAATGACTGAGTAACAAGAAGAACAATCTCACAGGATTTCTGGCAGACTGCACAGGGCAGGTTCTCAATAAATGCTCATTCACTTTGTAAAACGTTGCTGCTTGGACAGTATAAGGTCTTCCTGTTGTCATTTTCTTATTTAATTCTCAAGACAACCCATTCTACAGAAGAAGAAATGGACTCAGAGAGAAGAGTGACTTGCCCTGGTCCAGGATTTGCACACATATCAGCCTGACTCCCAGGGACGGAGGCACCTCCATCTTTGCTCAGTCTCTCTGCTGAGCTTCAGTGGGGACCTAACTGCTCCCCTCCGTGCCTTCCGCAGCAGGCTGGGAGTTCTGGTGGGCAGCTCTGAGGGTGCCTTGCCCCCTGCTGGGGTGGGGTACACAGGAGGCACATGGGTGCTGGGTGGATGGGACATAGAGGCATCAAATGGAGAGCTGTGTGGCAAGAGGCTAGGCATGCACAGGGCCTGGGGAACCAGCAGAAGCCAGTGGAGACCAGTGGGGAACCAGTGTCGGGGGTGGAGTGCTCACCACTGCAGGAGAAGCCGTCCCGGTGCAGCTCATAGCCCTGGTGGCAGCGACACAGGAAGGTCCCATAGGAGTTGAAGCAGCGCTGCTCACATGGAGCCCCCATGTCACATTCGTTCACATCTGGGGGTGCCAGGAAAACGGGGGAGGGGTGAAAACCAAGGAGCAGCCCAGAGCCCCAACTGCACCTGCACTGATCAGAAAGGGAGTTCCCCCACTTCACACCCCTCTGCCCAGGACCCCGAGCCTGGCCCAGCCCAGCCTCACCCACACAGGAGCGGTTGTTGGGCCCCAGCTGGAAGCCCGGCTCACACTGGCAGCGAAAGGAGCCAGGCAAGTTCACGCAGCGGTGCTGGCAGTAGCGGTACCGACACTCGTCTATATCTGGGATGCAGGCAGGAGAAGGACAGCGGAGGGCAGAGTCAGGTGCCGCCCAAGCCAGCTGGGACCCCGCCTCATCACCCACCATCTTGCCTGATTCTGGGGGGCTGGGCCAGGCCAGATCGGGCAGGACTCATACATTACACGCATACAGCTCTGTGTCTGGTGACTCAGGCAGAGGTGGCAGGGGGCAGGGGTGAAACCTGGGGATGGGTTGGAATGGGGGTCAGGCGCTGGGGTGAGAGCCAGGCCACAGGCACAGACTTACCCACACACTCGGGCCCGATCTTGCGATAGCCGTCGGGACAGGTACACTGGTAGGAGCCAGGCAGGTTATGGCACTCCTGGCTGGGGCGGCAGTCGTGCAGGGCCTGGGCACACTCGTCTACGTCTGCAAGACACACCACTCAGCCCCTGCCTGGGAGCCCGTGCACCACCCAACACGACAAGACTCCTCCACGTGGGAGGACACGGGTCAGGTACCACTCACATGAGTGTGTGGGTGACTGACACCCCCAAAACAGGAACATGTGGGCCCATCGCCCAACAGCACAAATAAGAGTCTACTAGCCCGGAGCTAAAGAGAAAGGGGCCCCTAAGCGGGGAGACTCCAAGTCAGGGATACATAGGACAAAGCCCTGCCCATACTCCCAGGGGCACTGATTCCAGGCCCTTCCTCCAAGGTCCCTGCCTCCCAGGGGTGGGGTCCAGACCCGGAAGGGCCAGAGCAGAGGCTGAGGGCAGAGCTCTTGCAGGGCATCTGCAGCAGTTGAGGTGGGGGTTCCACAGGGGGCTGAGCAGAGGGATGGGCAGAGGAACTGGGACCACCTGTGGCAGGTAAGGACCTGGGCAAGGGTCTGGATGTTACTCCAGTGCCCTGAGGAAGCTTTGGAGCAAGGGAGGAACACAGGGTATGAGTTTTTAAAAGGCAGTGCTAGACACCTGTTAAGAAGATTGGCAGCCTACTCACCCACGCAGCTCTCTTGCTCGTCGGGCTCATAGCCCGGGAGGCAGGGGTGGGGGTGCTCGGCAGGGGGCACGGGCGGTGGGGGCCCCTCTCCATGTAGGTCATTGATGACAGCAGCCGAACGGGGCAGGCACAAGTAGCCCCCGTAATGGTTGATACATTTCATTTCCCCCTTGCAGGCCTCAGGAATGGTCAGGCACTCATTGACATCTGCGGAGAGGGGCCTGCTGGGCACAGCCAGTCTCCCAAGCGTGGGCCGTGGAGGGCAGGGGAGGCAGGAGCCCAGCTCAGCCTGCTCTAAGCTGTGTGATCCGCCAAGGCCTTCCCTCTCTACTCCAAAA
This sequence comes from Odocoileus virginianus, assembly GCF_023699985.2. Lineage (NCBI taxonomy): Eukaryota > Metazoa > Chordata > Mammalia > Artiodactyla > Cervidae > Odocoileus > Odocoileus virginianus. Next base: position 37,860,415 of record NC_069701.1, read on the forward strand.
GCTAAGGCTGCCTGCCTGGGACTCCTTCCTGGGGGCTGCCAGGGCTGTTCCCTGCCCCTGGTGGGGCAGCTGTTCCCACGATCACCCCCATTCTCTTGCCCACAAGAGGGTCTCTATCCCTCCCTGAAGCTTCTGCCCTGGCTCAGCCTAAGAGTAATGTGCAGGCCTCCTGACCGCGCCCCCGCCCCGCACTGCTCGCCCAGGGCCATGATGGTGCAGGGCGAGATAGCAGAGTGATTAGATGAGATGTCCAGGAACCAGTCCTGTGGGCAGCGCCCTGTTGGTCTCTGGACTCTAGGGGGTGGCTGGGGGGAAGGGTGCCCCATGTTTCTCTGAGGGGGAGGGGCCTGGATGGCTTTTCTACCCTGAGCCAAGCTGGCCCCCTGAGAACCAGAGCAGGTGACATACGGCCAGGCAGAGCAGGGCAGGGGACAGCCACAGGGCTCCTGCAGCCTCTCTAGGAGCTGGGCTTTGTGATCCCCTTTCCGGTTCTCGGGGGCAGGTCGGCCCCCAAGCATACTTACCCCTGCAGTGCTGGCTGTCAGGGTCCCACTCATAGCCATCTGTGCATTCCTACAAGGGGAACCAGAGGTGGCCAGTGGTCATCCCTGGTCCTCTCTAACTGACCAGGCCGAGACCAAGGCCCAAGCCCGGCCACCCTCCCGGCCTGCTCCAGACAATGGCCCCAGCAGCTCCACCAACCAAGGGAAGGCACAATCTTCCCCAGCAGCCGCCACCCCAGGATCCTGGCCTCGGTGTCCCTGCCCAGCCCAGCCCAGGCCAGCGGCCCCACTGTCCCCACCGTGTAGCTGTCGGGCTCCTCGGAATCCTGGGGAGACGCTGCTCCCAAGAGCAACAGCAGCAGCGCCCAGAGCAGTAGAGACCCGGGGAGGCAGGAGGCGAACGGGAGCATCCTGGGGCTAGGAGGTGGTGGGCAGGGGTCAGGGCACCTCTGCCACAGCAACCCCCAAACCCTGTGCCAGGACTTCGAGCCCCAGCCCCTGCCGCCTCCCGCCCGGGACCGCGCTTGGGGCCCCGGAGCCTCCCTGGGCCGAGGGCCCACTCCTCGCGCGGGCCGGGGTTCAGGGCCCACTCGCCTGGGGCCGCCCCGCCCCCGCCCGGTCCCTCTGTGGCTCCGGCCGGGGAGCGCGGGCCTCTCGGCTCCTTGCTGACGCCGACTCGGCCTAGACTTCTGGCTCGCGCCCTCCCGCCACGGACGGCCACTCACTTGGGCCCACGACGGCCCCGCGGCCCGCGGCTCCGGAGGCTCGGCTGGCTTCGGCAGTGCCTGCGGCAGACGGACAGGCGGACGGCGCAGCTCCCTGGACGCGCGGCCCCAGGAAGCGCCCCCCGCCCGCCCGCCCGCCGCGGCGCGGCCCACCCCGGCGCCTCCGCCCGCCCCTCAGCGGATTCCTGAGCCCGCGCCAGGGGGAGGGACCCCGACCCCCCGCTTCTCCGCCCCCGGCCGGCCGCAGGCCCCCACCCGGTCCCCCGCGGCGCCGCCCGGAGCCGCCTCCCGGCGCCTGGCCAGGGTCGCCCAGCGCTCGATCCTGGGGGCATTGGCCTTGATGCGGGGCCCCCGGCTCACTTAGGAGTCCGCAGGCTTTCACTGTGCGCACCCCAAAATGTCATCCTACGCACCTAGACCCTACCTAATCTGTGCTCCAGGAATTCTTGGGCACCCACACCTCAATGCCGGGGGCCCCAGGCTCTGAGCCTCCCGGAATGTCACCCTGGGCACCTGGACCCCACCAAATAATCCTGGGACTTCCGGATTCTCACTCTGCACCCTCCGGAATATGATTCTGGACACCTGGACAGTCACTCTGGAAATACCGAAACTTCGTTCAGGGTTCCCAGACCCTCGCCCTAAGAAGAGATGCTCTCGGGTCCAGAACTGTCCATCTCGGTCCCTCTCCCCTCCATCCCCAGGGTTGTCGTCAGCCAGGCGGTCCCTTCACTCCAGAACTGCCTCCTCCGAGTCCTCAGTCCGCGAGACTACATCAGATTGGGGCGGGGGCGGCAGTTCACATTTGGCCGAGAATGAATGGAAGCCCCTGAGAAGGCGGGCAGGGCTGAACTCGGGCGTGCTGGACGCCAGGGTCAGGGTCCGGTGCCCTCGCCTTTCTGGCCATCCTCCCGCCAGCGTCCCCCACTATCCACACACCCCGCCCCCAGTCCCCGGGTTTGTGCCTACTCCCGAAGCAGCGGGAGAGCCTTAAGGGGCGGGGTTTGGGCGGAGCTGGCTCCCAGGAAGGGGCGGGGTCTTGCCCTGCCCACGTCTCAGGGCGGGGCCAGACGGGAAAGGGCTGCGTGTCCAGGGATCTCCCTGCTGGAGGCAGGCGGCGTGCGGGAAATGCCGAGTTCTCGGTTCACTTTCCCACTCCTGTTTATCCTCACACACGCCCCCATTAGCAGCCCTGCCCGGTGAGTAGGGGAGGACGTGCCGGTGGGTCCTAGGATGAGCCTTCAGGATTCACTGTGAACTGCAGAGCACCCTCCCACCTCCAAATTCTTCCCAGCACCACCACCCGCCAGGGGTGGGGGAGAGGAGGCTAAAAATAATAAGTCTTTAAAACCCAAAAGACAGTAACAAGTGCTGGAGAGGATATGGAGAAATTGGAACCCTCACACTATGAGTGGGAATGTAAGATGCGGCGGCTGCTATGGAAAACAGTCTGGCAGGTCCTCAAAAATGTTAGCACATGACCCAGCAATTTCACTCCCAGGTGTACATACGCAGGGGTATTGAAAACATGTGTCCATACACACACACAAATCTGTACACAGTGTTCACAGTAACACTATTCATAAGCGTTGAAAATATAGAACCAAAGGAATGTTCATCTATTGATGAAAGGAGAAACAAAAAATGATATGATAGAATATTCAGTTCAGTTCAGTTCAGTCGCTCAGTGGTGTCCGACTCTTTGCGACCCCTTGAACCACAGCATGCCAGGCCTCCCTGTCCATCACCAACTCCCGGAGTCCACCCAAACCCATGTCCGTTGTGTCGGTGATGCCATCCAACCATCTCATCCTCTGTCATCCCCTTCTCCACCTGCCCTCAATCTTTCCCAGCATCAGGGTCTTTTCAAATGAGTCAGCTCTCGGCATCAGGTGGCCGAAGTATTGGAGTTTTGGCTTCAACATCAGTCCCTACAATGAACACCCAGGACTGATCTCCTTTAGGATGGACTGGTTGGATCTCCTTGCAGTCCAAGGGACTCTCAAGCATCTTCTCCAACACCACAGTTCAAAAGCATCAATTTTTCGACGCTCAGCTTTCTTTATAGTCCAACTCTCACATCCATAGGTGACTACTGGAAAAACCATAGCCTTGACTAGATGGACTTTTGTTGGCAAAGTAATGTCTCTGCTTTTTAATATGCTATCTAGGTTGGTCATAACTTTCCTTCCAAGGAGTAAGTGTCTTTTAATTTGATGGTTGCAATCACCATCCACAGTGATTTTGGAGCCCAGAAAAATAAAGTCAGCCACTGTTTCCACTGTTTCCCCATCTATTTGCCATGAAGTGATGGGACAGGATGCCATGATCTTAGTTTTCTGAATGTTGAGCTTTAAGCCAACATTTTCACTCTCCTCTTTTACTTTCATCAAGAGGCTCTTTAGTTCTTCCTCACTTTCTGCCATAAGTGTGGTGTCCTCTGCATATCTGAGGTTATTGATATTTCTCCCGGCAATCTTGATTCCAGCTTGTGCTTCCTCCAGCCCAGCGTTTCTCATGGTGTACTCTGCACATAAGTTAAATAAGCAGGGTGGCAATATAATGATAGAATATTATTCGGCCATAACAAGGAATGAAGTACTGATATGTGCTACAACATGGATGAATCTTGAAAATGACACTGCTTGAAAGAAGCCAGACACAAAAGGCCACATATTCCATTTATATGACACAACCAGAATAGGCAAATCTGAAAAATGAACTAATGTTTGCCAGGGAAGAGGAGAATGTGAGAAAGACTTCTGACGGGTATGGGATTTCTTTTGGAGTAATGAAAATGCTCTGAAATTAGACAGTGGTGATGGTTGCATAGTTATGCAAATACATGAAAAATCACTGAATTATCTAAACACTTTAAAATGGTGAATTTTATGGTACGTGAATTATACCTCCATAAAACTTTATTTTATTGATTTATTTAGACTGTGCTGGGTCTTCACTGCTGCCTGAGGGCTTTCTCTAGTTGCAGTGAGTGGGCTTCCTGCTGCGGGGGCTTCTCTTGTTGCAGAGCACAGGTTCTAGAGTACCACGCTTCGGTAGTTGCAACTCCCAGGCTCTAGGGCACAGGCTCAATAGTTGTGCCTGATGGGCTTAGTTGTCCTGCAGCTTGTGGGATCTTCCCAGGCCAGGAATTGAACCTGCATCTCCTGCATTGGCAGGCAGATTCTTAACCACTGGGCAAGCAGGAACCTAAAGCTGTTATTTTAAACCTCCAGCTCTGGGGGTGACGGGCGGGGAGCCCTTAGTTGTAGATCACACACGGCTAAAACCAGCTTGGGACACATGACTGGGGACTAGAACTATGGACCCAGGTACCCTTCTGTAGAGTCTGTCTACTGCATTTTTCCAATTTATTTATTTATGGCTGGGCTGGGTCTTTGGTGCTGCGTGCGGGCTTTCTCTAGTTGCAGTGAGCTGGGCTTCTCTCCTTTGTGGTACGCAGGCTTTTCATTGAAGTGGCTTCTCTTGTCGCAGAGCACAGGATTTAGGTGCATGGGCTTCAGTAGTTGTAGTACATGGACTCAGTAGTTTTGGCTCCCTGGCTCTAGAGCACAGGCTTGGTAGTTGAGGTTCGCAACATTAGTTGTTCCTCTGCATGTGGCATCTTCCTGGATTCTGGGGATTGAATCCATGCTTCCTGCATTGGCATGCAGATTCTTATCCACTGAACCACCAAGGAAGTCCTCTACTGCATTTTAATAAAGTCAGCATCATTCTTTTTTTTTTCCCCAGGGGAGACCCTTGGCTTACTACATGGTATGAGTGTGTCTGTGGGGGGGGTGTGTGTGGGTGCAGAAAAAGGGACCTCACGGCTTTGGGAAGATTCCCAATGATCGAAGAAATGAGGTAATCAGCACATGAATGAATGGATCTCTTCCCCTGCTCCCATCCCCATGGAAACCCTGGAAAACCAGTTTTTTTCTCGCCTGTCTCTGGTCTTGGACGCTGGTTCCCAGACTGAAGGTCCATGTGAAAGCCCCCGAACCCAAGGACCCACATCAAGGCACAAGTGACAGGTGTTAACACCCCTGCCCAGGCCTCAGCCTCTGGCCTGGCTCTGTCTGAGGTGCCAATCCTGCTATCCTCCTTCCCCCTGAGGCTCATTCACATGCCTCCTCCCCTCCCCGTTCCCAGACTGTGACAAGAAGGAAGAACAGAGGAGGTTGTAGCTGCCCCTTGCTGTCCCCTGGACCCTGAACGTTTCTGGTTAAAAAAGACGACTAATCACTAAGCCAGCAAATCCCCCCGAGCCAGCTCTGCGTGCGGCCCCTTCCTGGGTGCTGAGGATACAAGCAAGGCAGACACATCCGCTGTGGCTGGGAGGCAGACGCCCAGTAGACGCAGGCAGCCCGGGGGTTCAAGGGGCTGCAGGTTATACCACAGGATAGGCGCGCTTCTTGGGGTGTCGCCCGAGCTGACTGAGCTCTGTACTAGGATGAGCAAGAATGCTTCCTGGGGGGTACTGACCACCATTCACACCACCCCCATCATTAGGGCCTGTGGCTCCCATAGCCCTGCTTCCCCCTCCAGGCACCAATGGCCCTATATTAGCATTTGCCCACTTAGCATCTGTCTCCTCCTGTCCTCTTAAGGCCAGATCCATCTCCACATCCTTAGGATTGCCCAGGACAGGGTTGGCAGAGAGCCTCTGCCGAATAAAGACAGGAGGTGGAGTGGGGTACTGGCAGGCAGGGGCCGTGCAGGGAGAAAAGCCTGAAGCCCTCTTGTGTATGTGTGTGTGGGGGTCCTCCTCCCCCTCCCGACCTGGTTTCCCTTTTGTGGTTTCTCCAGCTCCACCCTCTCAGCCCCTCCACCTTGGTCTGCAGCTTCCTGCCCCAGACACTCCAGTCTGCCGCATCATGGCACCAACTGTCCATCTCTCCTGCCTCCTGGCCCTGCTGGTGGCAGGCTTGGCTCAAGGCACCAAGGGCTCCCTCAGGGGCCAGGTAAGTGTCCCCAACTTTCTCCCATGCCTGGGGCTCACCCTGGCAGAAACAGGGCTCTGTTCCTATTTCTCAGAGGGAGCGACTGAGACTGAAGGGATGATCCATGTGCTCAGGCCCACACAGGGAGAAAAGCGGGTGAACCGGCTGCTTCCCTAGGCCAGTCCCAGCTCAGGTGGGAGCTGAGGTGTGGTCCCGGCCATGACTCCTCACCTCACCCCCTCCCCACTACTCTTTCTTTTTACACCAACCCCCCCCCACCCCCCGCCCTGCACCGCCACCCAGGACCCAGGTCCCCAGCCACTGGAGCTGAAAGAAGTCTTCAGATTGTTTCAGATGCAGTACAACCGGAGTTACCCAAATCCAGCAGGTATCCCGGGGCACGTGCGTCTCCAGTCTAACCCCTGCTCTCATTTAACAGACAAGGAAATTCAGGCTCAGGGTGGGGAGTGCATTTGATCAAAGCCACTCAGGACAGTGACGTGGGGCTGGGAGTGTACTCCCTGGTTTCCCGAATGCACAGGGGGGACAGGATCCTCCTTGGCTATGAACCTGGAAGAAGGTGGTGGCTGTTGGGGGTTAAGAGGATCTTCACGTCCAGAGCCACTTTCCTGTGACTACAGCAGGAGACTGCGAGTCATCCAGCAAGCACCAAGCAAGCACCCACTTTGTGGATTCCCTCTCCACCCCCATGTGTTGCCAGCCCTGTTTCTGTCCTCTGGATCTCATCTCCCATAGGGGAGGTCTGTGGGCACCTTTCAGCCTGACTTCCTGTGCCAGGGACTTGTACCCCAACCCTCCCGTCATGTTCCAGCCACAGACTTGCGGCCAGAGGTGTGAAGTATAGATAGATATGACCTGGCAGGAAGTCAGTCTCTGACCACCCACCTTTCTCTTGTCACTAGCCTTCAACCTTTCACTTGGCTTCTTCCCCAGGTGGGCAGATACTCTCTTCCTGCCTTCAACGAAACCCCAACCCTAGGGGGACTGGGGAGCCACTTCCTTGGTCCAGGTGTCTGTAGCGGGGTCTGCAAGGGCCATAGGAAAGGAGCCAGTGCTTACCTGGGAGAGTGTGGAGGGAAGCCAAACTGGTGGCTGCTTCCTGTCCCCGGGGGCTTGTGAGCCAGCCTAGACAACCTCCTTTTGGTCTAGAGCACGCCCGCCGCCTGGACATCTTTGCCCAAAACCTGGCCAACACTCAGCGGCTGCAGGAGGACGACCTGGGCACAGCCGAGTTTGGGGTGACTCAATTCAGTGACCTCACAGGTACTGGACTCCCGGCCCTGGGTGGTAGGCAGGGAAGCAGGATCTTTCCCAGCAGATACCAGGCTGACTTGGCTTCTGTTCCCCAGAGGGACTCCTGAGGGCCACAAGCTTGGGGGTTTGCCCCAAATCCGAGATCAGGGCAGGAACTCTGTGGAGGCCTGGGCAGCAGCCCAGCTCACAGAGACACCGGGTGCAGGGCTGTGCACCCCAGCAAGGAGCCTGGCCTCCTTCTAGGCCTCAGGGTCCTTATCTTTCTGCCTCCCGGGGCATTACAGGGACTCAAATGGCTCTGGATGTGGATGGCTGGGGTGGGAGGCAGGATGTGGCGGGTTGGGGGGGGGAGTCAAAACAGTGAACTTCATGGCCCCATGTGTCCCCAGAGGAGGAGTTTGTCCAGCTTTACGGAAACCAGGTGGCTGGAGAGGCCCTCGGCGTGAGCAGAAAGGTGGGGTCTGAAGAGTGGGGGCACTCAGTGCCCTCAACCTGTGACTGGCGCAAGGCTGGCACCATCTCACCCGTCAGGGACCAGGTATCTGCCTCCACCCCAAGCCCAGCAGCCTGGCCCAATCCAGCCCTGGGAGGAGGCGGGGGGGGGGGGGGGGCCAGCAGCGCGTGGGGAGGTGGGGAGGAGAGGGCCTGCAGTTCTTACCCGCCCCCACCGCTATCATTCTTTCACCATTAGCAACACTGCAACTGTTGCTGGGCCATCGCGGCAGCGGGCAACATCGAGGCCCTATGGGCCATCAAGTTCCATCAGTCTGTGGAAGTCTCCGTGCAGCGTATGGCTGGGGGCTGGGGCGGGGGGCTGAGGGAGGTGGGGGTGCCTGAGGCCTGGGCACACACACTGTCCCTTCTGGCACCAGAGCTGATCGACTGTGACCGCTGTGGGAACGGCTGCAAGGGTGGCTTTGTCTGGGATGCGTTCCTCACTGTCCTCAACAATAGTGAGTACCTGGCTGCTTTGGGCAGTCGTGGCAGGGGGAGGATGGGGTGGGTACTGCTGCCGAGCTGAACTGAGCTTCCTCCTGGGCCTCGCTTATCTCTAGGAGGCCTGGCCAGTGAGAAGGACTATCCATTCGATGGGAGTGGCAAAACTCATAGTTGCCGGGCTGAGAAGCACAAGAAGGTGGCCTGGATCCAGGATTTCATAATACTGCAGGCCTGCGAGCAGAGTATGGGCAGGATGGGGACACGGGCAGGCACAGTGGGGAGACAGACAGACTAGGACAGATGGAGCTATAGACAGAGATGGAGGGATCTCTGGGGGCAGGGGGTAGAGGGCAGGAAAGAGGAAGAGATAGATAGAGAGAGATGCCTATGAGCCAAGAGCAGGGGATGAAGGAGAGGCAAGGCTAGATGGTACCTTCCACCCCCAGGCATTGCCAGGCACTTGGCCACCCAAGGCCCCATCACCGTGACCATCAATATGACGCTACTGCAGGTGAGATAAGGTAGGGAATGGGGTGGGGGGGAGGGGGGCGCATATAGGGGAGGTGGCCCCAGACTCTGCCTCTCTGCCCCTGCAGCATTACCGGAAGGGTGTGATCAAGGCCACACCTACCACCTGTGACCCCATACAAGTAAATCATTCTGTCCTGCTGGTGGGCTTTGGTAAAACCAAGTCGGTGGAGGGGAGGCAGGGGAAGGCGGCCTCATTCGGATCCTACTCTCGCCCTCGCCACTCCATGGCATACTGGACCCTGAAGAACTCCTGGGGGACTCAATGGGGTGAGAAGGTGAGTGTGATCTACTGGGGGCAGACAGGGCGGACAGACCTCTCCCCACTGTCTGGCGCTGATGGGCCCTAACTTCTTAGGGCTACTTCCGGCTGCATCGAGGGAGCAACACCTGCGGCATCACCAAGTTCCCGGTCACTGCCAGAGTGGACAAACCTAATAAGCAGCAACAAGTCTCCTGCCCTCCCTGAGGCCGCCTGGCTGCCCTTTGGCTCTCTCCTGCTGTGCCACTTACCTCCCCCTGCCACCCGCCCCAAGGTTTTTGCAGTCTCCCAGTATTCTTGCTGGGGATTGAATAAAGCAAGACAAGACCCCTGTCTTTGGAGTGGACACGGCTGGGGTGGGGAAATGGATGGGGAGTGAGTAGATATCGTTCTCCGACATGTCCTTGTCCCTGTGGGGTCAACAGACACACACATCCTCGTACACCATGACACTCAAAAAGAGACGTACGTGTGCAACGGGCACACACTTCCATGCGCGGACCCATGCGTGTACCCACTCACAGCCTCCTCCAAAGTCATGGCAACTTTATTGTCAGTGTGGCCAGGGCGGGGGGAGAGGCCTCAGTCATGATAGAGGCGCAGGAGGCAGCCACGGAGGGTGCCCATGTAGCGGTCCCAGAGCGCCTGGTGCCTGCAATGATAACAGTAATGGGTTGGCTGATGTTGACTGGATCCCCATGACCCTGCTCCACGTGCTCTTTACACCTTTACTTGTTTAATCCTCACAGGATTCCTCTAAGCCTTACTGCTGTCACCCCCAGCTTATGTCTGAAGGAACTGAGGCACACAGAGAGAAAGGAACTTGTCAAGATCAGGTCAGTTTCTCAGCAATGGAGCTGAGACTCTGGTCAACAGAGTGACTTCCAACCCCAGGGCCAAAGAACTAGGGTACTCAGAGTCTGCAGGAGGGCTGGGCCCCAGCAGGAAGCCAGCAGGATAAGGAGGCCTGAGGTCTCTCACCGGAAGCCATCCAGGGAGTGGACTGAAGCTGAATACTGATTCAGGAAGAGCCGCACATCATTCAATGGCCAGTGGTCAGAGCGGCAGGGTTCCACGAACTGTGGGTCCAAGGTAACATCTAGCACTGGCACAGCCCAGGGACAGGCCAGGATGGGGCCAGAGGGCAGCCGGCAGGACAACTCACCTTCTCCACGAGGTCTACAAACAGGTCTCTGACATCCTTATTGTGGGTCAGCTTGGCGGCCACATTCACCAGCCCCCGGGACAGGTTCTGTGGGGCAGGGAGCCTGGGAGTTCTGCCTTCTGCCCGAGAGAGGCTGGGGGCTGAGACCACATCTATCCACCTCCCTCAATCAAATAATTCCCCAGCGTTTAAGAGCTGGCCACCCCCAGGGGCAGGCAGAGGGAACAGCAGCACCGCCTGAGGCCAATAGCACAGCTGCTGCGGGGACAGGGCTCTGGAGGCTGAAGATGCCCCAGTTACAGAGGCTGGACTGGGCCACAGACCTTGAAGTTGGCTTCCATCTCCGAAAAGACACCAAGCTTCCCCCGGAGGGCAGTGCACACCAGGCTGAAGGAGGACAGGGTCAAGGCCCACGCTGCCTGGGCGCCCACTTCAGGCCCCGCCCCACAGACCCCTCGGGTCACCTCTTGTGCAGGTCTAGAAGGTCCTTGTCAGCCACAAGCACCTTGAGCTCCTTCAAGTCCTGGAGAAACTCCTTGTCTAAGTCCATGTCCATGTCATCCACCTGAGAGTCTGAGTGAGGCCCATGAAAGGAATGGAGGTGGGAGATAAAAAATACCTCCTGTGATAACCTGAGCCTTCCCCCCACCATCTCATGGCACCCCACAAGACAAAAGAGCATGCTGGGTGTGAGAGAGCTGGAGGGACTGGCCCCAAGCCAGAGAGACGCTGTGGGTCCCTTGTTTGCAGACAAGCTATGTGTGGGGGCGCTGGGCCATAAGCAGAAGCAGCTGGGCAGGGGCCCTGAAGAAGAAAGGCTGCTGGGAACGGGGGCCTGCACCTGGGTCAGTGGGGGCCTCACCGACGGCTCCAAGGGTCCAGTTCTGGATCATGAGCTCAGCACAGAAGGCAAAGTCCCCAAAGCTCAGATACTGCAGTTTTTTCTTCCCTGTCTCAAAGCGATTGTTGGCAAAGAAGACGATGGCTGCATAGTCCCTGCGGGGTGGGGAGGGGGGGCATCCATCAGGGCTTGAAACTGCTTCTTAGCAAGCAGTTCCCAGCTACAACATTGGCGGGACCGCCGTATTCTGGCCTCTCTCTACCCTAACTCACTGTGTGATGTGTTTCAAGTCACGTCTCTCTGGGCCTCCTCCTCTGGGCAAAGAGAAGGTTTAAGCCCGGATCTCCTAAGGGACACAGTGGGAGACCACAGGGTAACAGCGACCATTTCCTGAGTACTTACTAAGCCCCAGGGACTGTGCCATCATGGGCTTTACCCATGGCACCTCACAACAGTCTAGCTGGTGAATGGCCAGGCTGGGATTCAAACCCAGGCCAGTCTGAACCAAAGTATAATCCAAGAGAGGGATAACCATTGCCCCCATACAGTAAACAGGTCATGCGGGTTGGGGCAGAAAATAAGGGTCAGCCTCAGGGCACAAGGAAGGAGTGTGCAGGAGGGGGAGACAGTTGGCTCCTCACCTGGCCCCTCTCCTGGCCCCTCACCTGGCCAGCCGGTCGGATAGGAGGAAGTGCTGCTGGATGTTATCCACCAGAGAGCCCCGCATTTCCTCCACCACCTTGAAGACGCGCTTAAAGTTGTCAAACTGCAGGGCAGTCAGAGGAGGAGGAAGGACTGGTCAGAGGTTGCTCACCCAATAAACTGTTGGGTTTACCCACAGTCACTTTCCCACCTATCCAGTCACCAGACACTGATGAAGCATTTGCTATTTCTTCAACAAACTATTATCTCCTGCATTGGCAGGTGGATTCTTTACCAATTTGTCACTTGGGAAGCCCTATTAATTATTAATACCTCTTATCAATCGCCCAAATGTTCACCAGCTTCTGCCATCTTGCCTTGGATAAATGTTTACTCACTCTTATCAACAAATTCACTGCAATTTTAGCATCATGCTTTCTAGTCCTTCACTAGTTTGTGCTGAAACTGACCTTCCTGGCTAAGTCCCAGGAACTCAAAGAAGAGAAAATACTAAGCCATCTTGGGGAGCTCACAGGAGTCACAGAGGAAACTGCTAAAGGCCCAGTAGAAGGGTTACTTCTTCCTGGCACCACTGGCAAGGCTTTTGGAGAAGGTGGTATATGATCACCCCCCTCAATCAATCCCCAACCATGCCTTAGATTTCAAGAGGTAGATATGTCCTAAAATAATACCCTGTAAAAATAATACAGGTAGGGGCAGATGAGCAAAAGAAAGCCAGGGGCTGGGGAGTCTAGAGGGGGGACAGGGACAGGATGATAGGCGGGTCTGAAGGTCAAGACCAAGGAATGTAGCTGCTATAGGAAAGAATGGGAGCCATTCAAAGTTCTTAAGCAGAAGAAAGCTAAGGTAAAAATGTAGGCTTCTGAGAGGTCACTCTGGCTCAAGAGTAGGGGACGGCTTAGAAGGAGCTAAAAGAGAGGAGAGTGGAAATGAAGGCACTGCCACAGAGGTGTTGGAGTGGGCTGGAGGTGAGGCAGGAACCAAAGGGATGGTGCAAAGGGCTGGGCTGCAGACGGGTGCAGTGCCCACCTGTCTCCGGCAGCTCTTGAGGGTGATGCCTGTTTTGGTGCTGATATCATCCAGGTCTTTCTTGGTGCCCTTGGACAGTTTTTTGCCCAGCACCTCCCGCACGAAGGCCTCGTCAAAGGCATAATACCTGTGGGGAGTTGGGAACGACACTACTGACTTCCCATAAAAAGAGGAGAGAGGAGAGCTGGCAGGATCTGGGTTTGGCCCCTTCCGCTCTCAACTTTCTCCCGGCTTGGGTAAGTCCCGTCCGTCCCCGGGCCCCATCGTCAGCCTGCAAAATGGGCACAACGACAGACTGGTTGGCGTCCCCACCCCCCGCCAGGTGAGCACCTCTCGATGAGCAGCGCCTGTCGAGAGGGCGGGATCTGGAAAATGAGCTGGTGAAGCAGCTTGGGCGGCGCGTGGAGCAGGCGCTCGAGCATGTGGAAAGTCCGGTAGTGGTCCATGGTGTCGCTCTGCAGCACCGCTGCCGTGGCGCCGGTCTGCTCCAGAATTCCCGAGCGCACCCTCAGGGCCACCGCGTCGCTCACTGGGAAGCGAGCGCTGGCATCAGGCCCCGCCCCGCCGACCCTCGAGGTTCTACAGGGATTTCAGCCCCAAGCCCCAGGCTTTTCATACTCCCAGGCCTCTGCCCACTGCCCTATAGGATGCCTAGTCCTGGTTCTGCCCCCTCTCCCATCCAAAACAACCGCTCCGCCAGACCGGCTCCCCCAGTCTGCCCCCCACAGACCCGAATAACCGTCCAGCCAAAGGCGATACACGTCCTCGTCGATGAGGGTCGTGTTCCCCACGAAGATGTCCAGCTCGCTGGTCATGGCGACGCCCGGACCCGGGCGCTACCGCAGCGCCCCAACAGGAGCGAGCACTGCCCGGGCCCGGCGCGCCGCCGCCGGGCCACTTCCGGGAGCACCGACATTCGTCTCCCGGCACCCGGAGCCAGAAAAGGACCACTTCCGGGACAGAGCGAGTCGGGGGCTGGAGCCGCGAAGAAAGAGGCTGAGGCCGACACCGTTGGGTAGCTCCTCCTCCCAGCGGGAGGAGGAATCTCGGGATCCTCAGTTCCCAGCCCAGCCCAGCCCAGGCCACCCCACCCTCATGCCGGCCGGGTTTGCAGGAGGGCATCCAGAGCCAAGGCCTCTGGCTAGTTGCCCCTATCCCGGCAACCTTCACCCTCATATCTTCCTGGTTATTCTGTGCTCTTTTGCGGGGAGCCCCAGTACTTTGACCTGTATCCTGAATGGAGGAGCTCCACAGGGCTCTGTGGGGGTCTCTGGTGGCTCAGCGGTAAAGAATCCACCCGCCAATACAGGAGATGCCGAGTTCAACCCCTGGATCGGGAAGAACTCCTGGAGAAGGAAATAGCGACCCACTCCAGTATTCTTGCCTGGGCAGTCCTTAGGGTCGCGAAAGAGTAGGACACGACTGAGCGACTAAACAACAACAGGGCTCTATCCTGAATCTTTTTTATGCAAAAAAAGTCTGGCCCGTCTTCAAGGGCCCTTGCTGAGAACCCCTCAGCCCATCCTGCAGATGAGCCACTCCTGAACACGGGGTACCTACTCCCATGATTTTAAGCCAACCGCCCCGCCTCCACCCCTCCAACTAATGACCTCCCTGATACAGCTTAGAGCTCTGTCTGGAAGTCCACATCCAGACGGCCACCAATCTGTAACTCTTTCCACTCTTTTCCCCACAGCCAGACCTGTTGGTTTCCTGATCTGTTCCCATCCCCACCCCCCACCCCGTGTTCCTATCTCAGGAACAGCCTCTACATCCACCTTGTTCTTATACCAGAAACCTGGGCTTTCTCCCAGACTCTTCTCTTTCCACATTCAGGTCTGCTGATTTGCCTCCTGAATATTTCTAGTATCTGTTTTGTCCTCTCCACCCCCACTGCACTGTCCAAGCCCAGTCCTTCTGCATAGCTCTCCTTGCCCACTGACACATTGTTCTCAGTAATCTTTCTGCCTACATCCCCTCCCTATGGTCCATCCCACACAGAGTAGCCCAATCAACCTTTTTTAAAAAATGTATTTTCAAAAATGTTACTCTCCTGCTGAAATCCTTACTGGCCTGTGTAAATGCTCCAGCTTAGTATTTAACGCCCTTAAGAATCTAGCTTCTGACTACCTTTGTTGCCTGCCTTCCTCTCTTACCACTTTCTCTAAGCACTGCCTTTCCAAAACAAACACGAAAAACCAGTTTACTCTCGCTGTTCCTAAAGCATAGAGGCTCTTTCAGTCCCCAGACTTTCATTGTGCTATTCTCTCTTCCTCAAATAGCTCTCTCATTACTCACCAAAGTCCTATACATCTTTCAGGGTCCCTCAGGTAGCACCTCTTTGGGGAAAGCTTCCCAGATGGCCGTAGAAGCCTCCTGCCAATGCAGGAGACATAAGAGATGTGGGTTCCACTCCTGGGTCGGGAGGCTCCCCTGAAGGAGGGCATGGTAACCCACTCCAGTATTCTTGCCTCGAGAATCCCCATGGACAGAGGAGCCTGCCAGGCTACAGTCCATAGAGTCGCAAAGAGTCGGACACGGCTGAGGCGACTTAGCACGCACTTTGTGGGTGGGGGCAGTCCCTCAAAATGTGGTCTTCCTCCATTTGCTTCTTCATCGCAGCTTGTCGCCTCTGCCAGATCAAGACCTCTTTAAGGACAGTATAAGGATATGACTCAAGTTTATTTCTGCATAACTCTTACACACAATAAAAGTTTACTGAACAAACAAATCCGTTGTATGCCCCTCCCACCGGACAGGAAACGGTCTGTGAGAGGGAGAGTAGACTGATGATGTGAGCCAGGACGTTTGGACTTAGGTTTCCAAGGACTGAAAGCGATGCTCAGTGAGTCGAGACTCTACAGTTCGAGCAAAGCTAGGATGGATGGAAAGGCGATCCGTCTGGATTTTGTCAGAGGGTGGGCGGAAGAGTCGGGGGTCGACACTGGAATCTTGGTTCTCAGAGGGAGCCGAGAGGCCTGGGCTCGAGCTTGAGGCGGTTTGGAATTGGAAGGTACGAAGTGCCTACTTTGAGGCTGTCTGGAACCGAGGTCGGGGACGCGGATACCCAAAGTCAGCGAGCGTCAAGGGACTCCGCGGTCCGAAGTGGGCGGGGAAGGGCTTCATTCTGGGAGCCTGGACCCCGCCCCTTTCCGAGGGCGCTAGCCCGGATTGGCTGTTCGTCCTTGACGTCTTGGAGCCCCGCCCCGGCGCGCGCCCGGCCGCGTGCCCACCCCCGCGCGGCTGCTGCATCCTACTCTAGCTCCGCCACAGCTTGTTCACTGAGCGGATTCCTGAGCCCCAGCGGCGAGGAGCTCGTCGTGGGGCTCCTGGGCCGCGGCAGCGGGCAGGCAATGCTCCAGAGGCTTAGGCAGCCATGGAGGCCGAGACGGGCGGCCTGGAGGAGCTGACGGATGAAGAGATGGCGGCTCTGGGCAAGGAGGAGCTGGTGCGGCGCCTGCGGCGGGAGGAGGCGGCGCGCCTGGCGGCTCTGGTGCAGCGCGGCCGCCTTATGCAGGAGGTGAATCGGCAGCTACAGGGTCACCTGGGCGAGATCCGCGAACTCAAGCAGCTCAACCGACGCCTACAGGCCGAGAACCGCGAGCTGCGCGACCTCTGCTGCTTCCTGGACTCGGAGCGCCAGCGCGGGCGGCGCGCCGCGCGCCAGTGGCAGCTCTTCGGGACCCAAGCATCCCGAGCAGTGCGCGAGGATCTGGGCGGTTGTTGGCAGAAGCTGGCCGAGCTGGAAGGCCGCCAGGAGGAGCTGCTGCGGGAGAACCTGGCGCTCAAGGAGCTCTGTCTGGCGCTGGGCGAAGAGTGGGGTCCCCGAGGCGGCTCCGGCGGCTCGGGGGGCTCTGGCGCTGGGCCGGCACCCGAGCTGGCCTTGCCCCCCTGCGGTCCTCGTGACCTGGGCGATGGAAGCTCCAGTACCGGCAGCGTGGGCAGCCCCGATCAGTTGCCCCTGGCCTGCTCCCCAGATGACTGAGGGCACAGCTTCCCGCCGATGCCCGCCCGGATTGTTCCTCAAGCGACGAGACTGCGGTGAATCTGGGGACCCGGACGCCGCCCCGGCCGCGCACGAAGGGCCGATGGAATGGACTTAGAAACCCTAACACTGAGGAAGGCCCCTGGCTCTCGCTGGCGGGGCAGTAGGGGGACTGGAGGCTGGAGTGGAGGGACTTACTGGGGGCTGGGTGGAGGCTAATAAACTGAGGCGGAAGCAGAGCCCATGGCTCTGGCGCGTCTGTTTGGAACTCGCCGGCGTTGGGACGAGGGCGGGGACCATTGGGGGTACCATTCCCATCTGGAGGGACTGTAGAACTAAGGTGGCTGACTCCCCCGTTACTCCAGTCCTGGGGCGGGATGTGGGACAGTGGTGAGCCATTGGCTCCCCCCATCAGGCCCCAGGACAGGCCGTGATCCGGCCCCAGAAGTGGCTCCAGCTCCCTTCCCGGCTCCTTCCTGTCCAAGACAATGGAGCAGGAAGCAGGTGCTGGGGGCCTAAAACCCACTCAGCCGCCTCCCGAGAGGCTGGAAGGGGCCTAACAGCGCCCTCCGGTGGCACACGCGGGAGCACTGTGGGTCCCCCACCGGGAGGAGGATAATCCTCTTGGCTTGGCACCTCACAGCACTTCTCTTCCTCTTCTCAGTCCTGGAGATGAGGCAGAACCGATGTAGCCTCATTTGTCAGATAAGAAAATCGAGGTCCAGAAATATCAGTTTGTCTAAGTTCAGGTAGTGAGTTGGTGGAGCTGAAATGGGAGCCTGAGGCTTGTGGTTCCAAATGGTTCCCTTTAGCCTCTGGGTCCAATGAGAGCAGACTAGAGCTTCAAGCCTTTTATTCCATTTTGGCAGGTTTGTATAAAAATACTCTCTTTAGGAAAATAAATAGCAGCTGCCCACGCTGTGGAGGCTTGGAGCTAAAGTCTTCTCAGAGCTGGGGGCTGCAGGTCAGCTCTGGCACTCTCCTGAGCCGTTCCTTTTAGGAGGCGCTGGCAGAGTGTCCTGGTTCAGTAACCTGGTGCTGCTCGCAGGGCGGCTGGGTGAGTTAGTGTTCTAGGCTGGTAGAGTATCATCTTCTGTCAGGGGTAGGGTTGGGTGGATCACAGGAAGAGGCGATGAAGACCATAGGGGTGACCTGCAGGGGATTAGGGCTCCAGAGGACCTCTGAGAATCTACAAAGTCCCTTGGGAGCTGCCCGGAATTCCCTCCAAGTGGGAACTATTTTGTCTCTGATTTAGTGCAAATTGTGCTAGAGAGGCCAGCTCTGGAGAACCAGTGGGCAGCTTTGGCTCTACTAGGAAGCAAAATATGCTCAGTCTCGTCTGGAGGGATGCAGAAGAATCTGCTGGAGTTGGACATGGGATATGATCCAGACCAGCTGGACCAATGAGCAGGGAAATACTGGTTAGGGTGGCACCCATGGGGAGCAGGAGCTGGAGTGCCTCATAAGGCCAGGAGGGTTGGGGAGCCCAGGGGATCAGAAGAGGGGTCCCCACTGCTGCTGCTACTCTTGCGATGAGCTGAGGCACAGGGCTCTGGCGTGCTGGGGTAGGTGAAGACCAGACTGGGGGTGAAAGGAGTCAGGGAGGGTGTGGTCATGAGCGTGGGAGTGTGCAATGCTTCGGGTTCAAGTATAGGCCCTGGGGAAAGGGAGATACATGGCACAGGGCGGGAGGGGCCTGGCGGGCTGCTGCTGCCGCTGGCACCGCCTGTGCCGCTGGTTTCGCTCTCCTTGGCCCCTTCCGGGATTTTGCAGATGGGGCGGTGGGCTTCGAGCACCAGCTCCAGGCGCTCCTTCTGCTTCTGCAGCTCCTCAATCTCTCGCTGCAGTCCAGATTTCTCATCCTCCAGTTTGTCGGTCTCCTGTGGACGATAAGGAAAGGAGTCAAGAAGAAGAGGGCTGAATGTCGCAGAGCCTCCCCCGGTGGTAGTGATTGGCAGGTTGGGGCGCGGGGGAGGGGAGGCTGGAGAGTCTCCCTCAAGTATGGACTACAACTCCCATGAGCCCATAGGAGAATATGGGCACGATTCCCATCAGGCTCGGGGGCACCTTTGAAAGATATTGTCGGGCCTGCTTCAGCTCTGCTATGTTCAGAGCGAGACACGCTGCAACTAATTTTTAACCACTTTTTCCTCGTCGCAGTGCCGCTCCAACGGGGAGCTTGGGGGAGGGGATGTATCTAATGGCGCCCCCTGCGGCCCTTGGGAACTGGGGGCTCTCTGAGGTTGGGTGGGCCGGGACCAGGGCACCCTCTGCACTCGCTGGTGCTCACCGCCTGCAGGAAGTCGGTCAGTTCTTTCCTCCGGTTCCTGCACTTGGCCGCAGCTAGCTTGTTCCTCTCCCGCCTCACTCGACGGCGTTCCTCCTCCTCGGGGCTGATCTGGGGGAAGGAGGGTTACAGAGAGCAGTCAGGTGGACTCTGTGCTGCTGGCCAGTGGTAGGACCCTGGCACAGGGCATGGCAGCACAGGGGCGCCCTCACACTGCACTCTGGGGACCTCCCCACCCTGACCCGTTCCGCATTTAGTAAGCTTGGATTAGTCAAATTTCCTCCTCGCTCCCAGCTTTTGCTTCCTATGATTCCTCTGGGAATGTCCTCCTTGTCCCTCTATAAATCCTAACCCCCTCTCCCAGGACTCCACTGAGATCCCTCAGGCCACCACGACCCTTCCTGGAAGTCTTCTTTCATTCCACAGCTGTAAGTGGCCGTTGCAGCCACTCTTTTTCAAAGGAACCTCTTCTTTTCAGTCACTTGATAACCAAACCTCCTCTTCCCCAGGGGCTGTAAGCACTAAGAGGGGCTAATGAGAGCTTCTATGTAGTTATTTATTGGGAACCTACTGTGTGCCAGCTAAGTGCTTTATATGGATCCTTAACCCAGCTTCTCTTGTAAGGAGCCAAAGGCCAGGGAAGATGAATAACTTGTTTGTGGTTCCAGAGCAGAAATGAAAATCCATGTGGTTAAGAATCTGCTTTGCAGTGCCGGGGACACTGGTT
Organism: Odocoileus virginianus; assembly: GCF_023699985.2. Classification (NCBI taxonomy): domain Eukaryota; kingdom Metazoa; phylum Chordata; class Mammalia; order Artiodactyla; family Cervidae; genus Odocoileus; species Odocoileus virginianus. Next base: position 37,880,290 of record NC_069701.1, read on the forward strand.
TGACCCCTGGTCCAGGAAGATCCCACATGCTGCAGAGCGACTAAGCCTGTGTACCACAACTACTGAGCCAGAGCTCTAGAGTCTGTGCTCCGAAACAAGAGAAGCCAACACAATGAGAAACCTGCACACCACAAAGAAGAGTAGCCCCTGCTTGCTGCAGCTAGAGAAAGCTTGAGAGCAGCAACAAAGACCCACCACAGCCAAAAAATAAGTAAATCTTAAAAAAAATTAATGCAGTCTATTTAACACTGAGAAAGGGCCCAGCTGATGGACACCACCTCTCCCAAAAAGGAGCCCATTCATAGCCCGTCTAGGAGTACCCAGGATCAAAGAAACGTGGCTGAAGGAAGTCCAGGAGCCTGCCTCTGGGGCTTACACCATGGTCTCCTTCCATCTGGTCACAAAAGCCAGCCATTCTTTTTCTGGAAAAGCCACCCCTGACTAATCGCACATTTCTCAGGATTCTAACTGTCCTTTCCATCCTCTACCCTGCTGTCAGAGCAAACTCATTAAGAGGCAGCCCTCACCCACTACAGTCTCAGATACTGAAATGCCCCAGGGAGAGCAAAGAGGAACCAGTCCCTTAAAGACCCTCCAGCTCTTAATCATTTATTTGGGCAAGGACTTTATTACTAGCAGTGAGCAGCCAAAAACCCTGGTTTGGAAGGCAAGTGTTCCCAGCTCTTTCAACTTCAAGCCTCCTCTTACCTCCTGGTGAGACACTGTGGCTTGGTGGGTATGATCTGACTTTAGAATTGGACAGTCCTGTCTCATTACTCACTCCTTGTGTGACCTTGGGCAAGTGACTATCTCTCTGTGCCTTCATCTCCTTAGCTGTAAAATGGGGGAAAGCCAGAGTTCATTCCCAAGAGGGTTTTTGTGAGGATTAAATGAGTTAGAGAAATTGAGACTCAGAGTAGCTGAAGGAAACCCTTTCTGTTTTCACCTCGGCAACACAGCCAACCTAAGCCCACCCTCTCCACACCTGTCATCAGGTGGAGCCCTGCTACTGCCCACACAGCTTTCCACATACGCACCTTACATGTTCTCACCTCTGCCTCCATTCCTGCTCCTGCCATCCCCTCTACCTGGAATGTCTTTCCATCATCTTTCTCCCTATGCAAATCCTACCCATCCTTCTAGGCTAATATGCCTCCACCTCCAGGAAGTCTTCCCTGATCCAGAAGTGACTGCATTGCCCTCTGGGTCTCCCCAGGGGCTCTCATCACTTTCTGTCTTGGCCAATAGTAACCAGCGAGCCTGTTCTCCCCACACCCCTTCTCAGCCTGTGTTCTGCTTCTGGACAAGAGTTTATTCTCTGCACCTCAGCACCCCTGTGGACTCAAGAACCTTTGTGAGCACCTCTGCTTCTTACCTGTTCACAGGCCCGGCGACGCACCCCTGGAGTTGGGCCCAGGGCCCGGATGACTCCTGGCCGGGGCTGTGGGGGACTGTATGGGGGATAGGCCAGAGGCCTGGGGTAGCTGCTGGGTCCCAGGAAGTGAGGCTGAACCATCCACTGCAGCTCCTGGTTGCCACTCACAGTGTTGATGCTTGGCACGAGGTGGAACTTCTGAGGGATAAGACATGGAGGGCCAAGGATAAGGTCTGTGTGGATTGAGGGGCTTCCAGTAATAAAGTGTGAATTCCAGGTGCTGTCCCAGACACTTTAAAAATACTGACTCCTTATAATTTGCACAACAGTATCTTCATTTTAAGGGCTTCCCTGGTGACTCAGCGATAAAGAGTCTGACTATATTTCTGATGCCAATGCAGGAGATGCAGGTTTGATCCCTGGGTCAGGAAGATATCACTTAGTGGAGAAAATGGTAACCCACTCCAGTATTCTTGACTGGAGAATCCCATGGACAGAGGAGTCTGGTGGGCTGCAGTCCATGGGGTTGCAAAGAGTCGGACACGACTTAGTGACTAAACAACAACAAATCTTCATTTTCAGACAGGAAAACGGTTGTCCCTAGATAGACAGTCAATAAGTGGGAAGTGAGGTTTGGGCCCAGGTGATCAGGGTCTTACCAGCTCCTGCACCCTGCCTGAGTCCCATCTGCACAAGGAAGATAACGACAGCCCCAGGAAGATTCCCTGGGGAAGGAAACGGCATCCTGCTCCAGCATTCTTGTCTGGGAAATCCCATGGACAGAGGAGCCTGGCGGGCTACAGCCCGTGGGGTTGCAAAAAGTCAGACACAACTGAGCAACTTAGCACAACTTCAAGGGTGACGATGAGAATCAGGTAAGAGAATGTGTGTGCGACAGAGCCTGGCAAGTGGCAGGTACCCAACATACAGGGGCCATGGTAGGCAAGAGCCACTGCTCTGGGTTCAAGCTAGCTCAGTTCTGATCTTAGCTCAGCCATCTACTGGCTGTCAGGGTAAATTATTTATCCTCAATATGCCTCCATTTCCTTGTTTTTAATATTGTCATAGGTTAAGATCATTTCCCTGATGCCAAGAAGTACCCTTCAGTAGCTCTGAGGTCACAGTTTAATTGACAAATTAAAAAAAAATAGTGGCACAAAATAACGGGTTTTAAAATCAATGGGGTCTTAGGTTCTGTGAGACAAGGTAAAAAATGAGGTGGAAAGTGCCCAACACAATGCAAGACTGCACAATATGCGCTGCCACGATTCTTTCAGCCAGAAATGTGAGGAATGGGTTGAGATAGGGACTCAGTGTTCCGGAGGAGAACTGAGTTCAAGCCCTGGGGCTGGGCCCTGGGTGTGGGCGCCCAGCCGTCCGGGAAGCTCCCTCAAGCCCAGGCAAGTCTAGCCCCGGCTCAGCGCTGCGGGCCCAGTGGCCCAATGACCCTAGTTCCCGGCCTACGTACCGCCGGCGGCATCTCCCGCTCCCGACGTTGTCAGGGCCCGGGCCGCTCCGGGCCAGGAAGGGAGGGGCGCCCGGGGTGAGTCACCCACCGTGACTCGGCCGCCGTGACTCGGCGGAACGGACGCCGCTCCTTTCCACCCCTAGCGACACGTGCTCATCGCCCCTCGACAGGAAATGGGCACCTGCAGCCTCCCGGGTCCCCCCAACCGGCAGCGGGCGCCGTTCGATGTCGGGGGCGCGGGAGTTGCCGGTTGCATGACCCCGCGCACGTCCTGGCACCTCGCGGTCTCCACCCGCCCCAACCCGTAAAGGGGTCAAGAGCCAGTCTCCCGGAGCCCACCAGCTCCACTGCGGCTGGACGGGGATGAGAACTTGGCGATGGGGTGGAGAGGGACAAACAAACAGGCAGGCACACGGACGACCACAGACAGACTGCTCAGGATTCCCAGTCTGTCCGGGCAAGCCGGCTGGGGGAGCCAGTGTGTGGGGACCTCTCGGCCGCGGCTCAGACTCCGGACCTCGGAAATGTCGTCCGAGATGGATCGGACCCTCTCTGATCCGGTCGGGGCTGGGACTAATCCCGGACCAAGGGGGTCCCCTTCCGAAGCAGATGGGACAAAGAAATTAACGGTGAACAGGAGGAAGGAGAGGAGGTAACAGAGACGGAGGGACAGAGAGACAACGGACAAAGGGGGAGGGGACGTGCGCTGGGGCCGATGCTCGCAGAGATGTGTTCCTCCCGCCGTGCGCGCTCTGCGGGGCTGTGGGGCAGAAAGCGCCTTTGGACAGCGGAGAGTGGGCAGAACCCGCTGCCACGGCCCCGAGACCTGGTCCCTCTCCCGGTTCCCGGTCCCAGTCCCCGAGTGTGCCGGAGCGGCCCGCGCTCTCCTCGGCGCTGTCCACCTGTGGACTCCAGGTGTCGGGTTCCTCTCACCTGCTGGCCTGTGGCCGGGGGCTGCGTCGGGCCGCCGTACGCACCGCCGGCGCCGGAGCTCGGTCCGGGTTCCCCGTAGTCTCGGAACATGCCCTGGGTTGGCGGCTCTGTGGGGTCCGCGTCGGCGGCTTCGGTTCTGACTCACTCGCTCCTTGCGGAGTCTTTTCTTTTTATGAATGAAAAGTCCTCGGGCTGAACCACTTCTACTGGGGGGGGTGGGCGGGGGAGGGCGGGCGTTTCGCCGCGGCTCTGGTCACCTCCAGGCTCCACCTCTCCAGACGCGCCGCCTTTTATCAATCCGCCCTGAACTTTTCGATCGCCTCCCACAGTCCAGTAGCCGACTGACTCTCGGTGGGGAAAAGGGGCGGATCTGGCGGCTCCCAGGAACAGCCGCGGGCCCGCCCCCTCTGACGTAGCTGCCCAAACATGGTGCGATTTCCTCGCCGCGCCCAGGTGGAGCGAAGGATTCCCCCGCGGACCTACGCACCTGCGAGCAGCCGGGCGCCCCGCCCCGCCCCCAAGAGCCGACTTAGCCTCCGCCCGCCACCCCCCCCCCCCGCGGTTCCCCCCGCAGCCCCACCGCTTGGTCTAGCCTAGTGTTTGCATTGTAAAATGGGACAAAATAATCACAGAGCGACCTTGCCACGCGTGGGAAGTTGGAATGAAGAATATGAAAGAAGTCTGGAAACTGTACATCGGATTATAAATGTGATTGATGTTGCTAGTATTACGATCATCATCACCTACTGGGTGCTTATTCATGCCCGGAACCATGCTACTGCCATCCAAGTCGTGACATGAGTCCCCTTCACTGGCGCTGTTTTAAGGTTCAGGTATACGAAAAAGTGAACAAATGACAAACCAGAGTTACAAAAATGGTGTGTATTTTAAATAATTACAAGGACATGTTAATACTTTGAACTACCCACAGATACAAAGCAATACAATCGCCTTACTCACAGGATAATTTTAGGAACTGTAGCAAGGTTTAATTCAGAGCCCCTACCGGTAGTGAGATCCTGTCAACTGAGCCAATTGGACACAGTTCTGTGTTCTGATAAACGCCATCTTCCTTAAATACTGTAACGGCTCTTCCAGGACTGTGTTGTCATCAGCCTTGTTTGGAGATTATGTCAAAGGTTTGTGTGAATGTGAGGCCAGGACCAAGTGTCAACAACCAAAAACCAACAACTCTGGGAGGAAGGTCCCTTTATCAGCCCCATTTTGCAGATGGGGAAACTGAGGCCTGAACAGAGTAAGGAGCTGCCTGAGTCACACAACTACACAGAGAGAGAGCTGGGCTATTCTGCTTTCCACTGGTACCTCCTTTTGATTGGCTCCAGTTTTGTCCTCACAGAAGGGAAATTTCAGGAAGATGGGGTCCTGGACTACCTTCCTCAGGGACAGAGGCCACAGTTGGTGGATGTATTCAGGACTTAGAACCAAGAGGCCAGCTTGGCCCTGGGCTTCCAGTCCCAGAGTTACTATTTTCTGTCTCTGTTACCCTGGGCAGGTCACCTTCCTTCTGAGTCTTGCTCCCAGTGGGAATAATTGAGCCGCCTGCTGACCTCATGGGGCGGCTGTAGGATCAAATGAGATCACAAATGTGAAAGTGCTTTGTAAGCTGTAAAGTGAGGCGCACTCAGAAGGTGGTTACCCATCTGGTGCCTCTCCCTTTTCCTTATTCTACTCTGCTTGTCATTGTCTAAAAAGAAAAGAAACCACCAGCAGTTTGCCAGAATGAGAAATACATGGGTGTGTGTATGTGTGTGTGAGTGTGCATGCACACGTATGTGCACACATGTGTGCATAAGTGGGGGGGAGAGGCAGTGTGACTCATGGAAAAGAACATATGTGCTGGAATCATACACCTGGGTTCTGAATTTGAATTCTTCTTAGGCTGCTTGCCAGCTGTATGACCTTGGTGAGGCACACAATCTCTCAGAGCCTCATCTGTGAAATGAGGACATCTGATGACTACAAAATGATAAACATCTCAGGATTGTTAGAGAATAGATATCAAATAATGTTTCATGCTGCGTACAGCATATAGTAAGAATTTGACAAATAGCAACAAAACATGCACGTTAAGAAAAAGCCCCACGGGTGGAAGCTTTGGGGGTTCTGATCACATGCTAAGGTACTTGTGTGTACGCACACACACTGATATCCGAAATTCTTAGCTGAACCTAAGCAGGACAGGTCAGAGTGAAGAGGCAGACAGGTGGTGGCACATGGGAAGCCTAACAGGTCAGCCTTGACTGCATTTGTCTGCCAGCTCCAGAAACACAGACTGGGACAGTGATTGAGCAGGGGCTCAGGTCTCAAGTGTGTGTGTGTGTGTGTGTGTGTGTGTGTGTGTGTGTGATTACATGGCTCTCAAAGTCCCTTCCTGCCCTAACCGTCGGTGGAGCCACAAGGAGGTCTTTTCAGAGGCTGCACATTCCAAGCTTCTCAGTCACTAACTCCCGCCTCGTGGCTGCAGTAACGTTCCTGGCCCTTGACCTCACTAGCTCCCACCCAGGGAGGCCTGGCGAGAATTCCAGGGGGCCACAGTGATTTCAGGAGTCTGGGGGCTGGGAGGTCTAAGAGACCCAGGCCTCGTCCTTTGGCAACTGTGTGAGCCTGGCTCTATCAATTTCCCTCTCTGAGCCCCAGACAGTCCCCACCTCCTGGGGCTGCAGTGAGACAAAAGGAGGTAGTGCATGAGGCTGTTCCGCACCCAGAAGGTTCTGTCAGTGCCCCCAGGGCACTGAGGTGATGTTTATGTTTTCCAGTTTCCGTTCACTTTTTACGTTGAAGTTTACTTTTTTAAATTGAGGTGAAATTCACATAACATACAATTATCCATTTTAAAGCATACACTTGAGTGGGATTTTGTGCCTGCATGAGATTGTGCAACCACCACTTCTCTCTAGTTTCAAAACTTTTTATTTTTTTTCAAAACTTTTTAAATCGTTCCAGATTTAAAACACTCCGTGTCCATTAAGCGCCAGTACTCTGTCGTGTCTGACTCTTTTCGACCCCGTGGACTGTAGCCCATCAGCCTCCTCTGTCCATGGGATTTCCCAGGCAAGAACACTGGAGTGGGTTGCTACTTCCTCCTCCAGGGGATCTTCCTGACCCAGGGATCAAACCCACATCTCCTGCGTCTACCTGCATGTCTACCTGCGTTGGGAAGTGGACTCTTTCCTGCTAAACCACCCAGGAAGCCCATTGAGTAATGGCTCCCAATTCCCTGGTAACCATGCTCCCATCCCCTAGTAACCGCTCATCTGCTTTCTATTGCTACAGATTTGCCTGATCTGGACACTTCATGCAAATGAAATTATACATTTGTGACCTTTTGTGTCTGGTTTCTTTTACTTAGCATAATATTTTCCAGGCTGCCAATACTATAGGATATATCAGCATTTCATTCCTTTTTATGGCTGAATAATAGTCTATTGCATGGCTATACCACCATTTATTTATTCATCAGTTGATGGAATTGGCTTGTTTCTACTTTCTGGCTATTATGAATAATGCTTCTATGGACATTTGTGTACAAACTTTCATGTAGACATATGTTTTCCATTTATCTTGGGAATATATCTAACAGTGGAATTGCTGGGTCATGTGGTAACTGTATGGATCACAACAAACTGTGGAAAATTCTTCAAGAGATGGAAATACCAGGCCACCTTACTTGTCTCCTGATAAACTTGTATTTGGATCAAGAAGCAACAGTTAGAACCTTACATGGAACAATTGACTGGTTCAAAATTGGGAAAGGAGTATGACCAGGCTGTATATTGTCACCCTGTTTATTTAACTTACATTCAGAGTACATCATGTAAAATGCCGACTGGATAAAGCACAGGCTGGAATCAAGATTGCCAGGAGAAATATCAATAACCTCAGATATGGTACCACTCTAATGGCAGAAAGTGAAGAGGAATTCAAGAGCTTCTTGATGAGGGTGAAAGGCGAGAGTAAAAAAGCTGGCATAAAACTCAACATTCAAAATACTAAGACCATGGCATCTGGTTCCATTACTTCCTGGTGAGTAGAAGGGGAAAAAGTAGAAGCTTGACAAATTTTATTTTCTTGGGCTCCGAAATCACTGCAGCTGGTGACTATAGCCATGAAATTAAAAGATACTTGCTCCTTGGAAGGAAAGCTATGACAAACCTAGACAGCGTATTATAGAGCAGACATCGCTTTGCCGACAAAGGTGCATATGGTCAAAGCTATGATTTTCCCCGTAATCATTATGGATATGAGACTTGGACATAAAGAAGTCTGAGCACTGAAAAACTGGTGCTTTCTAATTGTGGTGCTGGAGAAGACTCTTGAAACTCCCTTGGGAAGCAAGGAACTCAAACCAGTCAATCCTAAAGGAAATCAACTCTGAATATTCATTGGAAGGACTGATGCTGAAGCTGAAGCTCCAGTACTTTGGCCACCTGATGCAAAGAGCTGACTCATTGGAGAACACCCTAATGCTGGGAAAGATTGAAGGCAGGAGGAGAAGAGGGCCGCAGAGGATGAGATGGTTAGATAGCATCACCAACTTAATGGATATGAATTTGAGCAAACTCCAGGAGATAGGAGAGGACAGGGAAACCTGATGTGCTGCAGTCCATGGGGTTTCAAAGAGTCAGACACAACTTAGGGACTGAACAACAACGATGTTGTTGTAATTTTCTGTGTAATCTTGTGAGGAACTGTCTCACTGTTTTACAAGTGCTTGTACCGGTTTACATTCTTACTAGCAGTGCCTGAGGGTTCTAATTTTTCTACATTCTTGCCAACATATTATTTTCTGTATTTAAAATACACCCTAGAGGGTGTGAAGTGGTGGCATCTCATTGTGTCTTGATTTGTATTTCCTTAATAGCCGCTTGTGTTCCTTAATGGCCAGTGAACATCTTTTCATGTACTTGTTGGCCATTTGTAGATATATTTTTGGACAAATGTCTATTTAGATCCTTTGCTATTTTTAATTTTCTTTTTTCTTTTTGTTGTTGAATTATATGAGTCCTTTGTTTATTCTAAAACCCTTATCAGATAAATGATTTGGAAATATTTTCACCCATTCTGTAGGTTGTCTTTTTACATTCCTCATGGTGTACTTTGATGCACAAAAGGTTTTATAATTTTTTTGAAGTCCAATTTATCTGTTTTTCCTTTAATTTCTCATGCTTCCAGTGTCCAATCTATGAATCTGTTGCCAAAGTTGAGGTCATGAACATTCATCCCAATGTTTTCTTCTAATAATTTTTAAATTTTGATTCTTATTTTTAGGTTGTTGACAAAATTGCAGTTTAATGTACATACAATAAAGTCCACTCATCCATTATGTTCAGGTCAATGATTTTTTTTACATGTATGTACACACACGTAGCTACTGCCCTGATCAAGGTATGGGATATTTCCAACAGCCCACACCTCTTTTTGTCTCCTCCCAGTCACCACCCACCATCCATACATAACCACCATACTGACTTCTATCATCATAGATCAGTTTTGCCCGTTCTTGAACTTCATGTAAATGGAACCGTATAGAGTGCACTCTCCTGGGTCTCGTTTCTTTTACTCAGCATATCTGAGGGATTCATTTACATTGTTGCGTGAAGCAGTAGCTTGGTCTTTTCCATTACTGTGTAGTATTCTGTTGCACAACTATCCCATAATCCTCCTCTCCATTCTCCATCTGCTGATATGGATGGCTTTCTGAGTTTGGGCTCTTATGAATAAGACTTCTGTGAGCATTCTTTTTTATTTTTAAGTCGTGCCCAAACTCATGTGAGATCTTAGTTCCCTGGTCAGGGATCAAACCCATATCCCCTGCAGTGGCAGTGTGGAGTCCTAACCACTAGATCACCAGGAAGTCTGTGCATTCTTGGTATGTCCTTCCACGGCCAATTGCACTCACGTCTCTTGGCTGTCCGCCCAGGGGTGTAGCTGCGGGTCACAGGGTACTCGTTAGTTTGGCCTTCATTCTCTCCAATGGTTCCCATCCCGCCAGCAATAGGTCAGAGTTCCAGTCTTCCTACATCTGGAGGTGACATTTCAGTTCACGTCCACAAAGCTTTCTTCCCCTTGGGCCTGGCCCCATTCTGTCTAACCTGGATATTCCCCACAGCCTCCAGCTTGCTCCCTTCCCTCCACTTCCCACCCAGCAGCCCGAGGGATTTTCTACTTTATTTTTATTTACTTATTGTTGGGCTCCTGGCTTGTGAAATATTAGTTTCCCAACCAGGGATTGAACTTGGGTCCCTGGCAGTGAAAGCGGCAAGTCCTAAACACCCCGAGGAAGTCCCCTGAGGAAATGTTAAAACCCTGACAATATTCACAGAAGAACCTTTCATAGTTCTGACCACTTTGCCCTGACTTGGACCTTTCCAAGCCACGGAACATTTCAAATTGCTTCTTAGGAGGGTCTGGGGTCTGGGAAGGGGTAGGGTCCGGATGCGTGACATATTCTGTATTGTTTTAGGTCGTGTGTTGATTGAGAGGCTTGAAGGGCCAAGAGAGTCATGCACTAGTGTCGTACACTCATATATGCTGTTGTTATTGTTTAGTCTCTCAGTTGTGTCCGACTCTTTGCCATCCCATAGACTGTAGCCCACCATGCTCCTCTGTCCATGGGCTTTTCCAGGCAGGAATACTGGAGTGGGTTGCCATTTGCTTCTCCCGGTATCTCTTATGAACCAGCCACTATTTGAAGTAATTCACTGATGCTCACAACCATCCTGTAGAGACAGATAATAACATTCACCTATTTTATAGATTAGGGGATGGAGGCATAGAGAAATTGAGCAAATTGCTAAAAACTGCACAGCAAGGAAATGGTGGAGCCAGGCTGTGAATGTAAGCAGTCAGTCTTAAGAGCCTGAGCTTCTCACTGCCTTGTTAGTCTGTCCCTTGAAGGCAGCCAGAATCCTGAACATGGCGACAGGTTGTTCCCTCTGCCCAGGATGCCCGCCCTCATCCCCTTGCCTGGCCAGCTGTCATCCTGCAGGTGTCAATTTCCCCTCCACTTCCTCAGGAGGCCTTCCTAGAGTCCTTAACCCAGGTTAATCTCTCATGCAACAGAGCCCCACAGCATTATGCAGGCTATTCAGTTCAGTCTCTCAGTCGTGTCTGCCTCTTTGTGACCCCATGGACTGCAGCACACCAGGCTTCCCTGTCCATCACCAACTCCCAGAACTTACTCAAACTCATGTCCGTAGAGTCAGTGATGCCATCCAACCATCTCACCCTCTGTCATCCTTCTCCTTCCACCTTCAATCTTTCTCAGCATCAGGGTCCTTTACAATGAGTCAGTTCTTTGCATCAGGTGGCCGAAGTACTGGAGTTTCAGCTTCAACATCAGTCCTTCCAATGAACACCCAGGACTGATCTCCTTTAGGATGGGCTGGTTGGATCTCCTTGCAGTCCAAGGGACTCTCAAGAGTCTTCTCCAACACCACCACCGTAATGTAGGCTATTACATGTTTTTAATCTGCTCAGAATACTTTTTAAGAATTTTATGTTTTAGGGATTCTCCCTATCTCTTGTTCTGTGTGTGTGTGTGTGTGTGTGTGTATGTATAGATGTGTGTGCAAGAGAAAAAATATTTTAAAACTTTATTTTTATTTTTTACTTTACCTTATGTTTTTAAACTTTCATCTCATTTGTTTTTCAACTAGGAAATACGTTTACATGCTTCAAGATCCAGAAGTCACCCAAGCATATACAGGGAAAAGTATCTTTCCGTGTTGTAAGCAGTCTCTTGTGTATCTTTTTACCCAGAAGTTAAGCTGCTCTACACCCTGTTGGTTTCTGTTTTATGTTTTGTTTATCTGGCTCAAGTCATGTGGGACCTTAGTTCCCCAACCAGGGATAGAACCCGTGCCCCCTGCAGTAGAAGCATGGCGTCCTTAACTCCTGGACCACCAGGGAAGTCCCCTTGCTGTTATGTTCTGTGCCATGTGGACCGTTTCCTCTGAATGCAGGATACCAGGGGCTCTGCTGCTGGAGCCCAAGAGGCTCTGCCCGCCCAGCTTGGCCCCTTGGGTTTCTTAGAGTAGCTCCTGTCCCCTGTAGTCCCAGGCCTGGGGCAGTTAGGGCCTGTCACCGAGTTCTTGGACTCTCCTACCCTCCTAGGCTGAGGCTTCCTCCCACCCCTGGGCTCCGGGTGCCAGCCCCGGCTTCGGGCCAGCCCAGGGATAAAACTCTTATCCTGGAATGAAAGGCCGGCAGGCCTGGGCTGGGCCTAGTAAACGCTACACCCTCCCTGGGAGGATCTCCGGGCACCGGTGTAAACTGAGTCATGGGGGGCGAGGGGGTGAGTCATCGGCCCATGAGTGGGTCCAGATGAGGCAGAGGCTGTCTGCATGGAGCCCTCCCTGGGCCACGCTTCCCGGAGCCACGTTCTCAGGTCCCCTCCAGCCCCCAGGGGGACCCTGGCCCAGGGCAGAGGGAGCGGGGCCCACTGGGACCAGGGCCTGGAGGCCAGACTCTCTGCGCGCAGAGTGTGCCTGTGTGTACGTGTGTGAGTGTGTGTGTGGGGTCAGGGAGGGGGGAGGCAGACAGGAAAGGAGGCTCTGACTCGGGAGGAAAGGATTGGGGTTTGGAATCGAGTCAAAGCCTCCAGAGGCAGATTTTGGCGGGAATGCCTCGCTGCTCTCTCCTGACCTCTGCGGGTTCCGCCGAGTTTTCTCTGCAAAAGCCGGCTCTCTCTCCCTTTGGCCTGGGAGGAACCAGCACCCCTTGTGTGACCTGCCTGTCCTCAAGGGTTTCCAGGGGCCTGAGCTGGGAGCTGAGGGTAGAAGGTCCCCAGAAATCACTTCAGACTTCACCCCAGGGAGGCCACTGCTCAGGGAGCAGGGGATAGCGCCCTGCCTCAGGGGTGTGTGCAGGGCTCTTGGGAGTTGTGGAGAGCCTCCGGAGCGTTTCCAGCCTTGACCGTGGCCAAGTGACTTAAGCTCTTTCTGCTCAGTTTACTCCTCAGGAAAATGAGGGCTGTGAGAACCGAAATGAGTGAATGTGTGCACATTGCTTAGAGCAGTGCCTGGAGCAGAGCAGAGCTGCGTGTGTGTCTGCTCTGGCTCTGGAGCCTCTGTTTTCTCATCTGAAAAATGGGTGAGGGGGGACACCTGAGGGGCCCCTTGTCCGGTTGTTGCTCTGGTTCCAGTCGCTGTTATTATTTCCTAGGAAGCTGCCCCGGGGCCCTGCTGCCCTGCCCAACTCTGTCCCGGGGTGGTTTTCCAGCCCTGCTGGGAGGCCGATAATCAAGGAAAGATGGGTTTGGTGGGTTTCTGGGCTAGGTGCCCTTGGGTTACCCCTCAGCATCTTGGGGATGCGAGTCAGAGAAAATGGGGAGTTTCCCTCCTCAGATGAATCAGCTGTGTGACCCAAGCCAGGTCCCTGCCAGGGCCCCTCCCAGTGGGCGGGAGTGGGGCACAGTTGCCCTTCTGGGAAAATCCCCAAAACCTCGCCAAAGCCCTGGCTGAAGCTTTCTCTCGACTCAGCTGTTTCCTGTCCTCCCAGGTTCAGCCCCTGGCCCCAGCTGGAATCAGGGGTCGGCAGGGTCCCCTCACTCACAGGCCAGTCCCTCTGGAGCCTTCTCTCCAGGGGCTGGGGGTTCGCTGTGGTGGGGGTAGGAGTAGGTGGAGTGGGGGTGTCATCCTTTTCTTGGCTCCGTCGTCCTGCTGTGGTTTCATAAAAGGGAGCAGAGCACAGAGCCTGTCCAAGTTTACCCAGCCTAACCTGCCCGGGTCTGGGCTGCTTCCTGAGTCCCGCACAGGAAGGGGCCGGCCAAACAGTGCAGAAGGCCCCTGGCAGCCTGAGCAGGGGGTCCCACTCGGAGGAGCTGCTGCCGCTGCTCCTGGCAGAGGGCAGTCCCCACTGGAGGCAGGTAGATCCTTCCTGCTCAGTAGGCTTGGTCACTATACTCTCTGGGCCTCAGTTTCTCCATCAGTAAAATGGGAATCTTAGTCTTGGCCCAGCCTCTCTGAGGTGGTTCAGAGGACTGAACCTATGTGCTTTACACATCAGATCCTAAGTCCTTGCTGGGTCTTGTTTATCCATGCAGTGCACCCCTTCTCCCCAGAAGCACTTTCATATAGCAGGGGCTCAACAATGTACTGGGCACTCTGGCGTTGGATGTGTGGCCAGTTGCTTAGTGGTGTCCTACTCTTTGTGGCCCCATAGATTGTAGCCCACCAGGCTCCTCTGCCCATGGAATTTTCCAGGCAAGAATATAGAGTGGGGTGCCATTTCCTACTCCAGGGGACCTTCCTGACTCAGGGATCGAAACTGTGTCTCTTGCGTCTCCTTCACTGACAGGTGGACTCTTTACCACTAGTGCCACCTGGGAAGCCTGGAGTTGGATGACCTGGATTGACATACTGAACTTTGTAACCTTGAACCAATGACTGAACCTCTCTGGACCTGTTTTACAGAGCTGAGAAAGGCTTAGATGAGAAACATAGCTACATACTTAGCACAGTGCCTGGCTCTTGTTATGAATAGAATGAGGAAACTGAGGCCCAGACACAGAGGGTGACTTTCAGTCAGTCACTCATTCATTCTTTTTTATTTGGCACTTAGCTAGGCCGGGTCCTACGCTGAGGACACCCTGGGGTATAAAGTGCAGCCACTGGCCTTGAGGGGCTTCAGATGCCCAGACGAGAGCCACAGGTAGGTGGGCATTATGGGAAACTGGGGAGCAGGCGAATGAGGGAGGGGAACCGCTGAGAGGATGATACTCGAGATCTGCAGTCAGCCAGGAGGCAGGGGAGGGTCAGGCCTACCAGGCAGAAGCAACAGCCTGAGAAAAGGGCACCAAAGTGGGTAAGGCCAGCGTTGTGAGCAAGCGTCACGGGCACAGGCAGCTCCCAATTCTGGAACAAGGAGTCAAGCATAGAGCAGAGAAGATGAGGCTAGAGGGACTGGCAGGGGATGGATTTGAGTCATTCATTCATTCATTCATTCAATAATATATGAAAAGGTGGCTCTGGCCACACACTGTGCAAGGCTCTCTGGAGACAGGGCTCAGATTTAGGCATTGTTCCTGCCTTCAGGGAGCACTGTCTGGGGGGCCAGCGAGAGACAGACATTAATCCAGTGATTACAGAAGGAATCACTCGATCCTTGCTGCAAAGCAGGTTGTTCAAGCAGAAGGAAGAGTCTGAGGCTCAGCGCTGTGTGCCAGGGGGTGAAGAGAGAGCCAGTTGGCTCCAGCGTGGTGAGCATGGGCAGAAAGGGGAGCCTGAGGGAAGCTGGCAGGGGACAACTAGGTCATAACGGGCGCAAGAGTGGACTCAAGTCACAGGCTGCGGGGGTGGTCACAGAAGGGCTTTGGGGAGTGGACAGACACTGGACAGAGGCTGCCCTGTAGGACAGCTGGCAGTGGGGGGAGAGGGGAGAATGGGGCAAGTGGCAACGGTTTGGGAGAGAGAATGAGGAAAGGGCTAAAGCGGGGCCATGAGGAGGGAGAACAGGGACGAAGTGTGTGAAATGCTGAATTGTGGAAGAACCAGGTGGTGTTGATACCATTTGGGCATCTTTGTGGGACCCACGAAGGCCTGGTCAGGAGCCCCCCAAGCCTTGGCTCAGTCTGGGCAAGTGCAAGACGCTTATCGTGAGGGAGGCAGGGCCCCAGGCTCCGGCCTGGAGACCACTC
The DNA here is from genome assembly GCF_023699985.2 of Odocoileus virginianus. Classification (NCBI taxonomy): domain Eukaryota; kingdom Metazoa; phylum Chordata; class Mammalia; order Artiodactyla; family Cervidae; genus Odocoileus; species Odocoileus virginianus. The sequence continues at coordinate 37,895,725 of NC_069701.1, forward strand.
AGCACTGGGGACTTCCCAGGGCTGGGCTGAGGGGGACTCAGCTCAGGGCGGAGGAAGCTGGGAAGGGGGCAGAGCCAGCATGACTCACCTACTTCCACCCAGTCAGCCTGGTGGCATCTCCGCTCCCCTGCTCCAAATTCCAATTCGATGAGGCTGCTGAAGGCTGAGTCAGTTCCAGCACGAGAGCCGCATCCCCAGGGGCTCCCTGCCAGACGCCCTGGCCTCCAACCAAGGCCAAGGCCAGGGCCAGGGCTGCAGCCAGGGGTGCGGAGCCAAGCTCCCAGAAGCTGTTGCAGCCTCAGCAGAGGGCATGGCCCAGGAAGATCACGTGAGTGAACATGCCAGTTGCATTGTAGAGTTCACTCTAGGTGAGGCTGGAGACCCCCATCAGCCTGGTGAGGACTAGGATAACTTTTTAAAAAATATTTCCTTATTTTTAGTTGTGTTGGCTGGATCTTAGATGTGCCACGTGGGTTCTCTAGTTGAGGTGCGTGGGCTTAGTTGCCCCACGACACACAGGATCTTAAGCTTCCCGACCAGGGATTGAACCCATATCCCCTGTATTGGAGGGTGGAGTCTTAACCACTGGACCACCAGGAAGGTTCCTGGGGCACAAGTCTTTTAACTCTCTCTGCCCATGACTCAGGTAACTCTCTTCCCCTCTTGGTCTCTATTTTCTTGACCATAAATTGAGCCAAAATCTTCTGATGGGTTGTGAGAATTAAATAGTCCATATGGAAGTGCTTTGTAAACAGACGGGTGGCTTCTGATGGTTTGGGTGGTAGGAAGCGAGTATAAACAGAACTTAGAAGGCTTTTTAAGGTTGTGTACTGCACGATATTTCACTGCACAAGTATATTTCAGCCAAGCAGGTCAAAACCCAACCCACCCTCTACTCACCGGACCATGTGCCTGGTGGAGAAGCAGGGCAGGACCAAGGAAGGACCTTTCTCTAACACACCCTGTGGGCTAGTAGTAGTCCCTCAGACTTTACTGGGGCAAGTCCTTGAATTTATGGGAAATCACCGAACAACTGATTCTGATTCTTGGCATGGAGGTGAGACAGGACTGACTTTGAAGAGGCTCTCAGAGACATTCCCAGCTTGGTCACTGAGGGCAATCAGGACAGAGAGGGCAGTCTCTCCTGGCCCTGCCTCTCTCCACCAACCAATGCAGGTAACCACCGACATAGTATTGTAAAAAACACTCAAGACACAGACCCAGGCTGGGTTTATTGAAATGCCAGGAGTACGCGTGTGACAAGGGAGCCAAAGAAAGGAAGAAGGTGGTGCGGGCTATGAGGTGGCAGGGACAGGCCCTGTGTCCTTGGCCCTGGCATCCCCTCTCTCTGCTGGAGGCAGAGTGGGAACAATCACCCACTCTCTCCCAACAAAATGAAATGCTCAGGCCCACAGGACCTCTGCCCCCTGCACTGTGAAGGCCCCAAGGAGAGGGATTGGAAGCACTAGTTTTTTCTCTTGTGAAAGAGGAGAAGGGGAGGATGCAGGAGGAGGGGGAGGTGCAGTCAGGGATGACGGTGGCCAAGGAAGGTTCTCCTGCTGGCGTCTGCACCCTGCCTGTGCTTCTGGATGACCAAGGGGAGGCAGCAGCTAATAGAGGCTGAGGGTCCGGCCCTCAGGGAGCCATTGCCTCCAGCCAGTGGGGACTGGAGTCACCCTGAACACAGGACAGAGGTTCAAAGGGATCAAAGATGCAGGCAGTTCCCGAGTGACCCAGTCCTCAGAGCTGGACAGGCTCAGCCTCCGTGGGACAAGGAGGGAGAAGACAGGCGGAGGCTCCAGCCCCAGCAGCGGGGGCAAGGGCCGTCTCCCTCATGTGGCCCTATTAGGTCAGTTCCACATTGTTGGCACGGTCCAGCACACGGGAGCCACGGGCACTGCCCCCCAGCTGGAAACGGCTCTCATAGAGAGTGGGGCAGAGGTGCCAGCGGTTGGCCCGGTAGATGCCCAGGTAGGTGTAGACGTCAGGCTTGTAGGTAAGCAGGCACTTCACACCTGCCGCACGAATGGCTGCATCTGCCTCCAGAACACCCAAGCGGTCCGTGAAGTCGTCCGTATAAACACAGATGACCTGCCGCCCTCCCTCCTTGGCCCGTGGGCTCACCTTGGCCACCTGCAGCCGGCCCTCGACCACGGCCCGAGCAATGCCAGCCCAGGCGTGGTCCAGCTTGAAGCCAGGTGCCAGGTGTATTAGCCATTTGCCAGACAGCACCTGGTGGGTGATGGCCAGCTGGCGCAGGGTACCAGGCGTTATGGGCCGCCCGCTGGTCTGCAGAGCTTCCCAGGCGGCCTGCAGGCCCTGCACATCACCCGAGTTGGGGATGTAGCCCTGCCCGTACGCTGCAATCCAGCCCACAGGCTCAGAGTTGGGTGAGCCAGGGTCCCCGTAGCGGGTGACTTGGGATGGCGGGTACTTGGCCAACCAGGCATCCAGCTCTGTGGCAGGCGTCGTGCGGGCATCAAACACCAGCCAGGGGTCCATGTCGGCTGCCATGGCCTCCGCAGCCAGGTGCTCAGCAGTGAAGCCATCTTCACGACCACCTGGGGAGTCCTCTTCCTCCAGCTCCTCACCCGGTTCCATCCTGTGGGAGGGAACCGAATCAGGGCAGGGCCGGGACAGACTCAGCTCGCTGGGTCCTAGGGAGTGCCAGGCACCGAACTGAACTTGAAAGGTGTGGGCCCGAGCCTCCGCTGCCGCATCTCCACGATGGATAACAATTTGTTACTGCCTCAAGCAGTTGTGCAGAATTAACCGCCTGAGGTGGAACAAAAGCTGTATAAATGTAGTTAGTGTTATTACTGCTCTCCCTGACCTACAAACGGGGAAACCGAAGCTCAGAGAGAAGAGCCTCACTGCAGGTCACACCTTCAGTGAGTGACAGGGCCGAAATGGGAATTCAAATATGGGAACCGCCGGCCCAGCTACGCCTCCTGGCCCTGCCAGAGCCTGGCCGCTCTCCCGGGCGCTGGGATTTAATGGAGGGAGGCAAAGCACACGTCCTCGCAGCACCGAGGCAGGGCCCATGGGGCCAGGCCTCCGGGCGAGCGTTATCCAGCCCGCTTAAAGACGAGGGCACTGAGGCGAGAAACGGCAGTGTCCGATCCGAGACCAACGGGGCGGTGCCTGGACTCGAACCCAGGCTACATAGAGGCTGCAGAAGGGCCTGCCTCCCGCCCCGCCGCGCCCGCCGCCATTAGTGCCCACGGCCCGAACTGCGCCCCTGCCCTGCACCCTCCCGCCAACCCCAGCGTCACCTCCGGCCTTCGCTGCGCTCGGCGCCCGCCCAGCCCCGGGCCCGGCTCCGTTCCTGCCGGGGCTCTGCGCCGCCGCCACCGCCGCGCCCCGCCCCCGCCACGGCTGCCGCCGCCGCCGCCATCTTAATGCCCCGGCGCCTCAACAACAACTTTATAGACAAACGCACACAAGGCGGGGCCGGGGGCCACCGGGGGCGGGGCCATCGGGGAAGGCGAGGAGGGGCGGGCCTGCGGGGGGCGGAGCTAACGTTCGCTCTTCAGGTCTTGGGGGCGGGCGGGAGTGGTGGTTCTGTCCCGGACGGACGCGCACAGCCCGGGAGGCTCTAAAGGGGAGGGCGCTCGGGCCCTGCGGGCGGAGTCCTGACCGGCGGTGCTAGGACCCTGTGGGGAGCGGAGGGGGCGGAGCCGACAGCACCAGGAGCCGGGGGAACCGCGGCGGACGGGCTACGAGGAGGCCCGGGTGCCGGGAGGCTGCGGGCGGCGGCGCTGGGCCCGGCGCGGTGGGAGAGGCCTCGAGATGCCGAGCAAGAAGAAGAAGTACAACGCGCGGTTCCCGCCGGTGAGTACGTGACCGGGCCCCGGAGGAACGGGCCAGGCTCTCGAGAGGCTCCGGCCCAGGCCCGGCTAGGGAGGCGGGCTCATCGCGGTGTTCGGGGGCCCGTACGCCCCGCCCTCTTCCGTGCCCTTCTAGCGTGGGTGCCCCCCGCCCCCTTTCTCCCGGGATGGATGTTCCCTCTCTCTGCCCGGCTTAAGCACCCTTTCCGGGATGGAGGCGACGGGGTCCGAGCTGTCTGCCCCCTCCCCAGGCGCGAATCAAGAAGATCATGCAGACGGATGAAGAGATTGGGAAGGTGGCGGCGGCCGTGCCTGTCATCATCTGTATCCTGTCGGGAGCTGTCGGGATGCGGGTGTGGGGGAGCCCGGCAGACCCGGGGTCGCTTTTTGTGGACTGGGCCACCACCCCGCGTTCTCCTTGACCCTCCTCAGCTCGGGCGCTCGAGCTTTTCTTGGAGTCACTGTTGAAGAAAGCTTGCCAAGTGACCCAGTCCCGAAACGCCAAGACCATGACCACATCCCACCTGTGAGTGGCTCCGATCCTAGAGGGCCCGGTTGGGGTCTTCCTCCAGGAGTTCACACGCATGGGGGAGGCTGTGCCCTGATAAGGAAGTGGCAGGCTGCTGGGAGATTTGTGGATTTGAGGAGGAGGGTTAGGATGTTCTGGCCAACGGGGAGGGTTGGGGTGGAAATTTTCCAGGTTCCATTCCCCTGACATCCACAGAGTCCGTACTGTCCCTTGCTGAGGGCCCAGATGTCTGGGCCCCATCTGAGTGCCATCCCCTTCCCACGTCTTCCAGGAAGCAGTGCATTGAGCTGGAGCAGCAGTTTGACTTCTTGAAGGACCTGGTGGCATCTGTACCTGACATGCAGGGGGATGGAGAAGACAACCACATGGATGGGGACAAGGGTCCCCGCAGGTAGGGAGCCGGGGTCCAGTGTCCAGGTGGGGAAGGCCAAGGCCCCTGGACTTGGGAATGGCTGGGGGGTGACAAAGGAGTGGGGAGACCTGTGGGCAGATGTACTGTACCTTCCTGAAGGGGCCGGAAGCCAGGCAGCAGTGGCCGGAAGAACGGTGGGATGGGAAGCAAAGGCAAGGACAAGAAGCTGTCAGGGACAGACTCCGAGCAGGAGGTGAGTGAGGCCCTAGGCTTCTACCCCACAGGGTGGACAGGGCAGCCCTACACCAGGCCAGGACAAGCTGGCTGGGGGCCTGGTCCCTCACCTGTGACCTTTGTATTGGTTTCTTTGTAAATTGGAGTTACTGAGGTCAGCCTCCTGTCCCTGCTTTCAAGCGATGGGCCCATGCCCTTTTAGTCTCTCATTCCTGCCTTGTTCTCAGGATGAGTCTGAGGATACAGACAGTGATGGAGAAGAGGAGACACCACAGGTCCCACCCCAGGCCAGCCACCCCCCTGCCCACTTTCAGAGGTAAGCAGCTCGTGGCACTCAGAGGGGGCCCACTGACCCCAAGACTGACCTGTCTGTCCCTCCTGGCCTCCCTGGCCACTTGGTTCTGTTGGTCTTGGCAGATTTGGGGGATGGAAAGGGAGGAACTAAGAAGGAGTTCAGGGCTGGGGACTGTGCTCTCAGAAGGTCCTCTTTTGCTAGGTGGGGCTGTGTGACCTGCCCTGGGTCCTTCCCTTCTCTGGGCTTGCTCCCTGTTGGTACAGAGGGCAGTGGGCTCCAGGGATGCCCAGGTGGGGCTGAGTGGGGGATGGGCACCAGAGAGTGTCCTGATCTTTCTTTCCTGCTTTCTCCCCTGCAGCGCCCCGACACCCTTCATGCCCTTCACCTCGACTCTGCCTCTGCCCCCAGCACCGCCGGGCCCCTCAGCACCTGACGCAGAGGAAGAAGAGGATTATGACTCCTAGCACCCTCTGCCCCCCAGGCCACACCCTCTTTTAGTTTGTTTTAGTTGCTCTGGGGGGAAGAGAGACCATAGAGCTGTTCTTAAATTTATTAATAAAATAATAATAAAAGGGAACGCTCATGTCTGTCCTGGTTTTTGTCCAGGGTTTGTGGCCTCCTTCTCTCCTTCCACTTCCTTCCTGACACTGAGCTGGGACCCGGAGCCCCGGGGGGCTGGGCAGCAGCTGACTGAAGAGGGGGAGCATACGGGAGGCCATGGTTCTGCCAGCGCAGGGCCAGGGGTGCCAATGGAAGAAGGCCGGTCAGAGTAGCAGAGGGCCTGAGCCAGCTGGAGCTGGTCATGCCGGGGGACAACCTGTTCATGGTGCTTTGTGACCCTGGGCAGCTTCCTCTCCTTCTCTCAATGGCTTCTGCTTGGTTCTCTGCTGTGGACCATTCTGTCCACTCTGGGCTGCTGCCAAGGGGCACGTAACAGAAGTGAGTCTGGGAACTAGAACTCGGGCCACTTGCCTTAAAGGACATGAGGCAGGGCGGTGGGGGCAGAGGCAGGTGGTGTGGTGGGGGCCGTGAAGGCTGGCTGGTGAGCAGGCACTGACTGAGCAGACCCTGGAGCTATGCGTACGAGGCAGACATGTCTTCCGGGAGCAGCGGCTTGGTGAGGCGGGCAGGAGGCGTGGAGTGCTGCGGGCAGTCTGGAGGCCTGGGTTGGGAGTAGACTCTAGTGCTGATGGAGGGAGGGGATCTTCAAGGACTCTTGGGTTCTTTGGGTGGGGACATGGGGATATAGAAGAGGGATCTCAAGTAAGATCAGTAGGGATCTTAGTAAGATCTCAAGTTTGGCTGTGATGAGTTTGGGGTGCCTGTGAGGCCGCTGAGGAGAGGCATGGGGTGGGCACTCGGATGTAGGGAGCTAAAGACAGGTGTGTGAACCTTGAGAGTCGGGGAGAGGGGAGGGCTGGGGTGGCCCACCAAAGGAGACTGAAGAGCAGCGAGCCCAAGGGCCCCTGGGAGCCTCTGTGGTGCCCAGCCAGGGGCATCTGGGAGGAGGAGAGGTCAGCTGTCAAACGCCTTGGTGGGCTGGTGGTGCTTGATGAGATGGGGAGAGCTGGAGGTGAGAAACTCAGAGGTGAACGGAAGCACCACTCAGAACCATGCCGTGGAGATGGGAGAGGGCAGAGGCTCAGAATAAGGACAGAGGAATAGATTTGGTTTTGTTTTTGAAAATAATTTAACTAAATTAATTATTTTATTTTTGGATGTACTGGGTCTTCGTTGCTGCTTGGGCTTTTCTCTAGTTGCAGCGACAAGGCTTCTCATTGCGGTGACTTCTCTTGTTGCAGATTGTGGGCTCTAGGACACGCGGGCTCAGTAGTTGCAGCTCCTGGGTTCTCGAGCTCAGGCTCAGTAGTTGCAGCACATGGGCTTAGCTGCGCCATGGCATGTGGGATCTTCCCAGACCAGGGATGGAACCCATGTTTCCGGGATTGGCAGGCGAATTCTTTACCACTGAGCCACCAGGGAAGCCTTGGTGTTGGTTGTTTTTTTTTTTTAAGGTGGCAGATATGCAGGCTGAAGTGGCTGAAGGGATGGGAGAAGAGGACTAATGGAGTGAGTGAAGTGGGGTTGCCTGAGGCCAGCCCCAGCCCAAGAGGGGAAAAGGTGAGTGGGTTTTGGTGGGAGGTTGAGATATTCAGTTTTTATCTGGTGGCGTGTGACTTCTTTATGAAGTCAGAGTCAGGGGGACAGCCTGGAGGGGCCCAGAGCAGCTGGAGCCTGGGGACATTGGTCCTGTCTGCTGCTCATCTGTTCCTGCTCCAGCTGTAAGAAAAGAAAGCATTTTCTTTAGGGGTGGCTTCCCTTGTGGCTCAGCTGGTAAAGAATCTGCCTGCAATACGAGAGACCTGGATTTGATCCCTGGGTTGGGAAGATCCCCTGGAGAAGGGAAAGGCTACCCACTCCAGTATTCTGGCCTGGAGAATTCCACAGACTGTATAGTCCATGGGGTCTCAAAGAGTCGGACACGACTGAGCGACTTTCACTTTCACTTTCTTTAGGGAAAGCATTTCTACTCAGCCTGTGGTGTGTGCAGCTGACCTCACTTTGCGGGGTGGGATTGAGACATGGAAACCGCCAGCCTGGTCAACCAAACAGGCCTGCAGGCAAAGCAAGGAGATCAAACCAGTCAATCTTTTTTTTTTTTTCAAATACTCCATAATAAATGTTTATTAAAAACTTAATAGATTTTTACATACAACATGTTTATGCCATTTTGTAAACATACAATCACTGCTGCTGCTAAGTCGCTTCAGTCGTGTCCGACTCTGTGCGACCCTATAGATGGCAGCCCACCAGGCTCCCCCATCTCTGGGATTCTCCAGGCAAGAACACTGGAATAGGTTGCCATTTCCTGCTCCAAAACCAGTCAATCTTAAAGGAAATCAACCCTGAATAATCTTTGGAAGGACTGATGCTGAAGCTGAAGCTCCCAATACTTTGGCCACCTGATGGGAAGAATCAACTCATTGGAAAAGACCCTGAAGCGGGGAAAGATTGAAGGCAGAAGGAGAAGAGGGTGACAGAGGATGAGATAATTGAATTGGCATCACAGATTCAATGAACATGAACTTGGGCAAACTCCGGGAGATGGTGATGGACAGGGAAGCCTGCAATCCATGGGGTCATGAAGGGTCAGACATGACTTGGCAAATGAACAACAAAAATATGTACTAGTTGTACCTATTAGTTAGGGTAAAGGATTCTCCAAGCAAGCATACTGGAGTGGGTTGTCATTTCCTTCTCCAGGGGATCTTCCTGACTCAGGGATCAAACCCGAGTCTCCTGCACTGCAGGCAGACTCTACCGACTGAGCTACAAGGGAAGCCCCAGGGTGAAGGACTAATGTAAGAAACTCAAAACGTATAGATTCAAATATAATGGAAGTTTATTTCTTGTCCACATAAGGTTCATAATGAGATCTATCTGATCAGTGGGCTATGCTTCTTTAAGAGGGACTTCTGGGCTCATACTCCTTCCATCTTGTGGCCCCACCATCCTCAGTTCATGGCTTTCAGAATCGCTGTGGAGGGACTTCCCTGGCTGTTGAGTGGTTAAGACCTTGCACTTTCATTGCCGGGTGCATGGGTTTGATTGCTGGTCAGAAAACTAAGGTCTGGTGTGTCGTGTGGCATAGCCAGATGAATGAATAAATAAACAAAAATACAAGGTCACTGTGGAAGGGGAAATCTCAGAGGCCAGGGAAGTCTTCCTGGGCCAAGACAGGCAGTGGCCCCACTGCCTCTGTTTCTCTCTCTAGTGGACCTGTCACAGGGTCCCACTGGAGGGATGCTGGGAAAGGTGGTTGAGCCAACCTGGGTGACAAGCCAGTTTTCAGCCACAGGACCTCACACACCTTTGGGAAGGGTCTGACCCAGCCTTCAACAACTATTAGGAGTGCACCCTTCTCAGTCAGAGGGTAGGGGCCCAGGGAGACAGTGCTCCTGGCTGGGCCTGGCCTCTGGATATCTCCTGGGAGTGGGGAAAAGATGGCTCTGCCCTGCTGTGTGTATCAGTGGGCATGGGGAGGGGGCACCTGCCAGCAACCCATCTGCAGAGCTCTTTTTGGGAACCAGGTGATTTTCATTCTTTATCCACTGGAGAGCCTTGAGCCTGAATGCCTTAGCCCAGCGTTGACTGTGCCCCAGGTATAAGAGTGACCAGAGTGTGAACAGAGGAGCAGCTTCTGGGGCCAGCGTGGCAGCCAGAACTATGATCCTCAGGTGAGGAGTGTGGGTCCACCTCTTCCTGCCACTCCCCTGCTCCACAGCCCATTTGGGAATCCATTCAGCAAACATTGAGCACCCAGCATCATCACCCAGCAGGGAAATGAGGTTCCACAGTCATCCATCAGAAGCCTGAAACTAAAAAGTCTTATACCAGGAATTCCCTGGTGGTCCAGTGGTTAGGGTCCCATACTCTCACTGCAGAGGCACATGTGTGCTCAGTCCTGTCCGACTCTTTGCAGCCGCATGGACTGTGGCCCGCCAGGCTCCTCTGTCCAAGGGGATTCTCCAGGCAAGAGTACTGGAGTGGGCTGCTATGCCCGTCTCCAGGGGATCCTCCCAACCCAGGGATTGAACCCAGGTCTCCCGCATTGCAGGCAGATTCTTTTACCATCTGAGCCACCAGGGGAGCCAATGAATACTGGGAGTGGGTAGCCAATCCCTTCTCCAGGGGATCTTCCCGACCCCCTGAATTGAGCTACCTGGGAAGCTGGTAAAGCTTCCTCACTGGTGAGGGCCCGGGTTTAGTCCCGGGTTGAGGAACAAAGATCCCACAAGCTGTGCCACGTGGCCAAAAATAATAATAATAAATAAATAGTTCCTTTATTAAATAAATAAAAGGTCTGATATCACCAATGCTAGGGTTGGAAGTGGTGACATCAGAACTCACACTACTGAGGGGAAAGGCAGTTGGTGAGGCCACCTTAGAAAATGGTTTGGCAGATTCTCATGGAGTCCACGAACATGCACTTCATGTGAAACGGCAACACTACCCCTGGGCACACGTCCACCAACGGACACACACAAGAATGTCAGTACTCCCAACTGGAAACAACCTGAATCCCATGAACAAGATCATGAGTAAATAAATAATAGAATATTGTATAACAGAACAGCAACACAAAAGAGCAAACCACCATGACACAGAACATCAGAGTCAACCTTGTAGATGTTATGTTGGCAAAAGCAACCAAACAAACAAAAAGCAGCCAAACAAATTACAGCAGGTCCTTTAAATAAAGTTCAGGGGCAGGTGAAACTAGCTGATGGTGATGAAAGTCAGTGTAAGTACCTTGGTGTGGGGACTGATGGGGGGCACACGGGAACCTTCTGGAAATTTTCTATAGCTTGAACTGGTGGTGGTTATTTATAACAATGGATCCAGCTGCCCACTTCAAGTACATGGACCTTTATGATACCTGCTGAAAAATTTTATTTTATGTACGTATCTATTGGGGGTTTCCCTGGTGGCTCAGATAGTAAAGAATCCGCCTGCAACGTGGGAGATCCGGGTTCGATCCCTGGGTCAGGAAGATCCCCTGGAGAAGGGAATGGCAACCCACTCTAGTATTCTTGCTTGGAGAATCCCATGGACAGAGGAGCCTGGTGGGCTACAGTCCACGGGATCACAAAGAGTCGGACATGACTGAGTGGCTCACACACACACACATGTCTATCAAGAACCGATTGCATGCCAGCTGCTATTCTAGGTAGTGGTGATTATATGAACAAAGTGTTTCCTGGAGTTTATTTCTGATGGGAGGAGACAGACAATAAAGAAGACAAACAGTATGTCAAATGGTGATACACGTGCTGGGAAAGGAGAGTGTAATAAATAAGTGGGGAGTCCCGGGCAGGATGCTGGCCCAGCCGTTCTATGCAGTGTTCAGGGGAGACTGAGAGGTGAAATTTCAGTAAAAAAAGGCTACTAAGCGAGGAGCGTAGTGGCCACAAGCTACCTGTGGGGAGAGGGCGGAGGGAACAGTGAGGGCAAAGGCAGGGATCGAGACTCGGTTCTGCCAGGTTTCCCTGTGGTCTCCCCGCCGCTGGCTCTCGTTTCCTCCTCCACCACCCAAGCACCCAATTCAGGAGCCACCAGCCCCAAACTCGGCTCACCTCAGCTGAGGGGGTGTCCGGGCACCGGCAGCCCCTCCGGGTCCCAGAAGCTTCGTGGAGGGAGAGAAGACAGTGGTGTGGGCTCCTCCCCGACACCTGCCCTTCTTGCTTCCAGTCGAGCAGGCCCAGGGGCTGAGGAGGAAGTGAGGGGCGGGAGAGATTCGGGGTGGGAGTGACCCCACCCGCCGCCCACTGGCCTGGACGAAGGACCTCCGAGCTGTGTGACACGTGTGACTTCACCACCTCACCTCTCCAGCCTTCCATGTCCCTCATAGGGGGCGGTTGTTATTTTTTTAAGTTCTTCCTTTTTCTCTCTCTTTCTTGAGCAGCTTTCTTTCCCTATGGCTGCCCTGGGTCTTCGTTGCTGCATGCGGGTTTTCTCTAGGTGGAGCAGCGAGGGCTACTATCTAGTTCTGGTGCGCGGGCTTCTCATCGTGGTGGCTTCTCTTGTTGAGGCGCACGGGCTCCAGAGTACAGGCTCCGTAGTTGTGGCACATGGGCTTCGCTGCCCAGCGGCATGTGGAATCTTCCTGGACCCGGGACTGAACCTGTGTCCCCTGCAGCAGCAGGCAGATTCTTAACCGCTGGGCCCCCAGGGAAGTCCCCACCCGAAGCTATTGATACCGCCCCTCATGGTCGCCAGGAGACCAAATGTACTGCAGTAGCTCATCCTGCTCTTGTTCATCTGTGTCCACTCTCTCAGAAAGGTGTCCTCGTCACCACCCATTTCACAGAGGAGAAGATTGAGGCTCAGCAAGTGAGATGAGTGGCCTGAGTTTGTTCATTGGCACAGCGATTGTACACAGGCTTGTGCAGGGGCCCAGAATGTGGGGAGGTGGAGTTCATGAGGATCCCCCCGCATTCTTCCTCTGGTGTGGTAAGTTTGTCTCCAGGACATGGATGGGACCAGGTTCCCACTCTTCTAGGCTATGGGTACTGCAGCGGGGGCATGGCAGCTGTGACCCAGGTGCTTCACCAGGGGCCTGGTCCCTCCTCTCCTTGGGCAGAGTGTTTGGTGAGAGTGGCAGGTGGCTCTGGACTCTCTCAGGAGGCTCCGTGTTGCTGGGGAGAGGGGCAGGACATGGGTGACACTCAACTCCCATCATGATAGTTGAGCTATCTTTGTTCTGAAATCATGTCCTTTTTATTTTGTGTGCTCGTGTGTGTTCAAATGTTATTTTTAGAAATGGAACAAGGGCTAACACTTCTGCACCCACTCCAGTAATTGGAAAGCTACAAGGGAAAACAAGATCTCACACAAGACACATCAGATTGGCAAGAACAGAAAGTCAGATAAGGAAATTCCCTGGCAGTCCAGTGGTTAGGACTCCACACTCCCAACGCTGGGGCCGACCCCTGGTTGGAGACTGATGATACTGTAAGCCCTACCCACTCCGAAAAGGAAAGTCAGATAAGACTGATGGCTGGTGGGAGGGGGGTACATGGAAGTCTGGTGCTTCTGGAGAGAGTGTAAACTAGGGGCATGTTTGAAAAGGCAGCTTGGCAGTTAAGTGACCTCCAGCTGTTCCATTTCTGGGTAAAACCTCTCACAGGAAGAAAGACATGTCACAAGCGTGGTTAGAGGTGACAAAGAGTTGGAGGCTCCAAGTTATCTGTCACTGGGGCGCGGCATGGCTGGCAGCAGTGTGAGCAAATCTTCCCCGCATCCGAAAAACAGGAAAATGCAGAACAGATCTATAACACAGCAGTGTTTATGGAAAGTCAAAACACAGACAGCACAACAATGCTATATATTTCTGTCACTTACTCTGTGACCTTGAGCCAGTGACTTAAGCTCTTTGTGCTTCAGTTTCCTCATCTGTAAAGTGGGGACAATCATAGCACCTCCAATGACACATAGAGTGCTTAGCACAGTACCTAGCACATAGTGATAGGGACAAAGTCAAGGGACTAAGTAGGTGTTTAAATAGTTAACCCCACTAGGGTATTGTAAGTAGAAAACTATGGGAGACCCCTGTAAGTTAATGATTACTCAAGAAAGCAGGTTTGTTTAACCACAAAACCAAGCAGGCTTAGAAGCACAAGATGTGCCCCCAAACAATAAAACAATGGTCGCATGAGACCCACATCCTGCCCAGTGAGCTCAGGAAGTTAATGATCTCTAGGACATGCTCTCTGCACATATAAAAACAATAATTTTGTGGACTTAGCTTGACCATGTAGGGACAGGAAAACTTCCCTGCTCAACCTGGAGGAGGAAATGATAATGGAAGCATGATGTCTACTCAAGAAAGCCAAATAAATGGAGAAGGAAATGGCAACCCACTCCAGTATTCTTGCCTGGAAAAATCCATGGACAGAGGAGTCTGGCGGGCTGAAGTCCATGGGATTACATGACTGAGCCTGTGTGCACGAGGGTGGAGGGAGATGGGTTGGTAGCAATAAACTGGTAGAACTAAAAAAAATAAAAATAAAAAAAGAAAGCCAAAGAAATTCTTCTCCTCCCTACTCTTCCTTTGGTTATAAAACTATAGCCCAGGAAATTCTCAGGGCATGACACCCCCTCGCCTGCCTACTTGTAAGCTTCACAAGCATCCTATTCTAATAAATCACTTCTAAAAAATTTATTTTTTTTATTGAAGGATAATTGCTTTACAGAATTTTGTTGTTTTCTGTCAAACCTCAACATGAATCAGCCATAGGTATACATATATCCCCTCGCTTTTGAACGTCCCTCCCGTCTCCCTCCCCATCCCACCTCTATATCTAGGTTGATATAGAGCCCCCATTTGAGTTTCCTTAGCCATACAGCAAATTCCTGTTGGCTGTCTATCTTACATATGGTAATACATCACTTTTTATCTATCACTTGCTCTCAGTGAATCCTTCTCTGCACTGAGACATAAAAGACTATGATACCGGAGCTCTTCAGAGCCCCAAAATGACAGCAACCTGTTTGTCAACTTAAAAAATAGTCACAGCCTAAAAGTTGAGGGATATGTTTTACTTGGTGGGAATTTTAAGACCTTCAAACTGGGGAGACGTCATCTCAAGTGACCCAAGAGAACTGCTCAGAGGAAGTGGGGGTGGGGTGAGGTCAGGTTACATGGATGTTTGCAGCCAACAAAGGGCAGGTAAGTCTGAATATCAAAAGTATTTTTCTGAATTAAAGAAAACCAGATGTCTCAAGTGAAGGAATTTAGGGCTTTTCTACGTATGGGAAGATGCAGGAGTTTGGGCTCACTGAGATCATTCCTTTCACATGCATCTCAGCTGTCTGGGGCCAGCATCCCGTGTTTTTCCTCCGTGCTCACCTTAGGGAGCAGCTACAGCCTGGTGGCTGCTGGATCCCGGTATTGTTCTTCTTCCTGAGTGGCCTGGAGGGCTGGAATCCCTGATGACCGAGACATCCTTGTTTATTGATATGGCAGGAAATACTCCACTTCTCAGTTTTCAATAGTAAGCATTCAATAAATGGTGCCTGTAACTGACACGTATGGAAATAAATGCCTGGAAAGCAGATTGGAAGGACATGGGCTAGACACACAAGAGTGAGGTGCTGTGGGGAGCAGGAATGGGACTGGGGATGGGCTGAAAGGGAAAGTCTATTTTATTTTACTTATTTATTATTTATTTTGTGGCCATGCTACATGGCATGCAGGATCCTAGTTCCCCAACCAGGGATCAAACGTGCGCCCTCAGCACTGGGAGCAGAGTCTGAACCACTGGACCAACAGGAAAGTCCCTGAAAAGTCCATTTTAAAGGGAGGCTTTTCAGGACAATGGGGATACCTGGAATGCCCAAACCAAGGAGATAGACTGCTAGGTCCATGCAACACATGTTGAAAGCAAAACCAAAAAGTATTGTCAATTGTCATCTTCAGAAAGGGCCAAACCAATTGATCCTCCTGGATAGTGTCTATAAAGACAGGTAAACAGTGGCCCTGTGGTGTTCTTGGGCTCATAGGCGTCTCCTTCCTTCACTCGCTCAACAAATATTTCCTGAGCACCTATTCTGTGCCAGGTATTGCTCTGGGCTCTGGGGACAAGAGCACAAAAGAAAAAGGACAACCTGCTCTGGTGAATGAATGCTCAGAGAACCAGGGCCTAGGGTGTGGGGATGGGGTGGGGTGGGGTGGAAGTGTTGTGAAGGAAGCAGGCCTGGGGGAGGGAGAGGGACGGGGCAGCAGTGTGCTGGCTGTTCTGGGAACTCGGAGGAGGCCAGTGTGTGGAAGTAGTTGCAAGCGGGTGTGTGGTGGGAGGAGCCCAACCCTTTGCATGAGGGGCAGGGGGTGAGGAGGGGTGAGTGCCACCCTTGTTTCCAGCCACCAATTCCCTCCCACCCCCTGCCCTGTGCTGGGGTTGGTTTCACTTTCCTATTCCCCTAAATTCTCTGAGTTTTGTTTCTGCCTGTGGGTTCCCCACCTCCAGCCACCACCTTTGTCTGGAGCCACCGCTGAAGTCAAGCAGGGAAGCTGATCAGTTTTGGGGTGGGGCTCCATTCCTCCTCCAAAGGCCCTATTTCATCCCTGACCTGGTCCCATCTCCACTTGGGATCCACCTTCTCATCATTCTCAAGGGACTGGAGTCCTCCCAGGAAGAGTCTTGGCTCTGGGCTGATACTCCTTGTATGTATTAAATATTTTGGTTTTAGCACCACTGCTTACCAGCCTTGTGGCTTTGAGCAGATAACCCAGCCTCTCTGTGCCTCAGTTTCCTTATTAAATGAACATCATATTAGGATTGTTTATGGAGATATTTGGGCTTCCCCGGTGGCTCAGTGGTAAAGAATCCACCTGCAATGCAGTAGACGCAGGAGCAGGTTTGATTCCTGAGTTGGGAGGAGAGCAAGGCAACCCACTCCGGTATTCTTGCCTGGAGAATCCCATGGACAGAGGAGCCTGGCGGGCTACAGTCCGTAGAGTCGCAAAGAGTTGGACATGACTGAAGCTGCTGAGCATACATGCATGCACAGAGATATTTATAGACATCTGCCAACCACATACTTTGTGCCAGGCTGTTCTAGACTCTGGCCTTAGGCCGTGAGCAAACTCAGCTCCTGGCCCCCGTGTACCGGACCTTTGATGAGGACAGGGGACTCACCTTTGACCACATATTGGAATCACTGGGGATCTTGGAAGGTGACTGATGCCCAGGGTCCATCTCCAGAGATTCTGGTCCAATGAGATGAGGGCCCAGGCCTGGTATGTTTTAAAGACTCCCATGTTGTTTGGTCGCTCAGTCGTGTCCAACTCTTTTGCGACTCCATCAACTATAACCCGCCAGGCTCCTTGGTCCATGGGATTCTCCAGGCAAGAATACTGGCCTGGGTTGCCTTTTCCTTTTCCAGGGCTCTTCCTGACTCAAGGATCGAACCCGTGTCTCCTGCACTGTGGCATATTCTCTACCACTGAGCCACCTGGGAAGCCCATTGCATTTTAGATACTACTCTTTTATTGGATATATGATTTGCAAATATTTTCTCCCATTTTTGTGGACTGTCTTTTCACTTTTTTGATGGTGTCCTTCGAAGCACAAGTTATTTAAAATTTTATTTCATTGAAGAATAGTTGATTTACAATGTGCTAATTTCTGCTATATAGGAAAGTGATTTGGTTGTGCATATATATATATATATATATATATATATATATATATTCTTTTTTATATTCTTTCCATTATAGTAGAAACCAATAGAATGGGAAAGACTAGAGATTTTGTAAAAAAAAAAAAAAATAGAGATATCGAGGGAATATTTCATGCAAGGATGGGCATGAAAAAGGACAGAAATAGTAAGGGCCTAACAGAAGCAGAAGAGATTAAGAACAGGTGGCAAGGATACACAGAAGAACTATACAAATAAGGTCTTAATGGCTTGGATAACCACGATGGTGTGATCACTCACCTAGAGCTGGACATCCTGGAGTGGGCCTTAGAAGGAATTACTATGAGGAAAGCTAGTAGAGGTGATGGAATTCCAGGTAAGCTACTTCAAATCCTAAAAGATGATGCTGTGAAAGTGCTGAACTCAATATGCCAGCAAATTTGGAAAACTCAGCAGGAGCCACAGGACTGGAAAAAGTTAATTTTCACTCCAATCCCAAAGAAAGGCAATGCCAAGGTAAGTTCAAACTACTGTATAATTGCACTCACTTCATATGCTGGTAGACTATGCTCAAAATCCTTCAAGCTAGGCTTCAGCAGTATGTGAACCAAGAACTTCCAGATGTACAAGCTATATTTAGAAAAAGCAAAAGAACAGAGATCAACTTGCCAACATCTGTTGGATCCTAGAAAAAGCAAGGGAATTCCCCAAAAACATCTACTTCTGCTTCACTGACAGTGCTAAAGCCTTTGGCATTGTGGATCACAACAAACTGTGGAAAAGTCTTAAAGAGATGGGAATACCAGACCACCTTACCTGTTTCCTGAGAAACCTGTATGCAGGGCAAGAAGCAACAGTTAGAACTGGACATAGAACAATGGACTGGTTCAAAATTGGGAAAAGAGTACGTTAAGGCTGTATATTGTCACCCTGATTATTTAACTTATATGCAGAGTACATCATGTGAAATGTTGGACTGGATGACTCACAAGCTGGAATCAAGATTGCTGGGTTATATAGATAGGTTTGCACTAAGTTTTCTTTTTTTTTGACTGTGCTATGCAGCATGTGGGATCTTAGTGAGATGGAAGTGTGGAATCTTAACCACTGGCCCACCAGGGAAGTCCCTGCACTAAGTTTTCAAATCAGGAAATGTAAGTCTTCTAACTTTGTTCTTCTTTTGTGAGATTGTTTGGCTACTCTGGGCCCCTTGACTTTGCATGTAAATTTTAGGATCAACTTGTCAGTTCCTGTAAAAGGCAGCTGAGATTTCAATAGAGATTGAGTTAAGTCGGTACGGAGAGTATTGCCATCTTCTGGGTTGTTTTAATTGACAGATATTTTCTCCTGGTCATTAATCAGAGTATTCTTTGTATATCTGTTAATTTTTTACTGGACACCAAACATTGCATTGTGAATTTTACATTATTGATCTGGATTTCACTGAATTTCTTTAAAGAGTGTTGGACTCTTCCTGGCAATTTGGTTGTTACTCCTGGGTTAGTCTGATCATTTCGAGATTTGTTACAAGCTCCTGAATGGTGAGTCTAGAGTAGCCTTCATTAGGGGCTGATTTAGGTTCACTTCTAAGACATGGCTCTTCTGGGTTCTCTACTGAATTTTCCAAGTATTCAGTGAACTCTCTCCTTTAACTGGAGAGAATCTTATAAGGATTTCTAGTCCTGTGTGAGCTCTGGAATTATTCCTGCTTCCCTTTTCTCAGGGATTACAGTCCTGTGCTACCAGTTTTCTAACATCTGAAAGCAGGGTTGTTTCTTATACTCATTGGAAAAGACCCTGGACTGAGGGCAGAGGAGAAGGGGACGACAGAGGATGAGATGGTCGGATGGCATCACTGACTCAATGGACATGAATTTGAGCAAACTCTGGGAGATGGTAAGGACAGGGAAGCCTGTCATTCTACAGTCCATGGGGTCATGAAGAGTCGGACATGATTGAGCGATTTAACAACAACAATCCAGTTTCTTAATTGTTTGCAGCCAAAGGATCCGCCTGACTTGTTTCTGGCCAGAATCAGAAGCCCTCTCTCCTTTGAACACCCCAAGTCCTTTGCCCATCCCTCTTCCAAAGTTCTGCCCATGTTGTGGTTTGGATTACAACTGTGTGTGCATGTTTTACCTCCCTCACTGGTCTGTGACCATCTCAAGGCAGGGAGGCTTATCTTATTCATATCTGCATCTGCAGGATATCTGTTATAGAGACATGATAAGCATGTTTTTGTACTATGGTCTGCCCTGACCCTCTGCCTTCAAGTCACCCCACATCACATCCCCAACCTTTTAAAAATTAATGCAATTAAAACTTTCCCCTTTTAAAATTTGAAGTATAGTTGACTTACAATATTATACCAGTTTCAGGTATACAACATAGTGGTTTGGTATTTTTATAGATACTCACCATATTGAGTTATTTATAATATTGTTGACTATATTCCCTATGCTATAGATTACATCCTTGTGACATTTATTTTATTGATTTGTTTTGTTTTTTTTACTGGCCATGCCTCAGTATGTGGGATCTTAGTTCCTCACCCAGGGATCAAATCTGTGCCCCCTGCATTGGAAGTGTGGAGTCTTAACCACTGGACAGCCAGGAAAGTCCCAAGGCTTTTGTTAGCTTTATATATGTGTGTGTGTGTGTGTGTGTGTGTGTGTATGAAGTGAAGCGAAGTAAAGTGAAGTCGCTCAGTCGTGTCTGACTCTTTGTGACCACATGGACTGACCTGTGTGTGTGTATACATATATATATATATATATATATATATATATATATATATATATACATATATAACTGGTAGTTTATACCTCTTGCAAGCATGTGTGCTCAGGTCACTTCAGTTGTGTCCACCTTTTTGTGACCTTATGGACTGTATCCCGCCAGGCTCCTCTATCTATTGGATTCTCCAGGAAGAATACTGGAGTGGGTCACTGTGCCCTCCTCCAGGGGGTCTTCCCAGCCCAGGGATTGAACCTGCATCTCTTGAGTATCCTGCATAAGCAGGGGAATTCTTTACCACTGAGCCACCTGGGAAGCCCAGTTGACACTTCTTAATCCCCTTCTATCTGCCTATCCCCTCACCCCACTCTCTTCTGGCAACCACTAGTTTGCTCTCTTTATCTGTGAGTCTATTTCTGTTTTGTTGTATTAGCTTTGTCTTGCAGATTTCATGAAGTAAAACATACGGTATCTTTCTTTGTCTGACTTATTTCACTAGCATAATACCTTTCTGTTCCATTCATCTTGTCACAAATGGCAAGATTTCATTCTTTTTTTTTTATGGCTGAGTAATATTTTAATATCTGGCTAAGGAAATGGCAACCCACTCCAGTATTCTTGCCTGGAGAATCCCATGGACAGAGGAGCCTGGTGGGCTACAGTCTACAGGGTCGCAAAGAGTTGGACACAACTGAAGCGACTTAGCAAATATTCTAGTATCCATCAATATCTATCTATTTACGTATCACATCTGCTTTATCCATTCATCTATCAATGGGCACTTAGGTTGCTTCCATATCTTGGCAATTATAGATAGTGCTGTGTTAAACATTGGGCTGCATATATCTTTGAGAGTGTTTTAGTTTTTGTTGGATAAGTATCCAAGAGTGAAATTGCAGGATTGTATGGTAGTTCTATTTTTAATTTTTTTGAGGAAACTCCATACCGTTTTCTATCCTTGGAACACCGCTCCTCCCACTCCACCCAGAAGGTACCACAGTACAGCGGGTCACAGTCCTTGTCCCACTAGGTCCCTGTGATTGGTCCAGGGGTGGCCTTGAGACTCAAGGCAGGAAACGTCAGAATCCTTGCCTGGGGTTTGCTACCTGTATACTTGGGAAGAGTCCTCTCGCTACTCTGGTGGCAAAGGTCCAAGGATAGCAATCTGGTGCTGCCCGCAGCCAACACTCCCATTGGAGAAAATGAAGCCAACACAGACGGAGAAATGACGATGAAATGAGGAAGAGAGAAAGACACTCACACAGACACACACGCACACACACATACACACACGCACAGATGCATGCACACCCACATGCAAAGGGGCTCAAATCTTTCAATCCAGGCATAATTGAGGTCAGGCCCTTTTTATTCATTAGTAAAATAAGCCAATTACTTATCTTATCCTTTTGGCTTAATTTAGCTCTGTCATTTGCAAACCAAAGGAACTTAACTAGTATAAGTCATAGCCATATATTTGCTGAATAGTAGAATTAATTTGCATACCTGCCTCATTCCCAGTGTAAGTGAGGTAACTTCTGACAAGAACAAAGAAGATAAAATCTTAAAACAAAAATTGAGACTCAGGAATGTGAAAAGACATTTGAAAAGAAAATGTGAAGATCTGGAGCAAGAACATAAAGATATAAATATGCAGGTCTATTATTAAGTAAAGCCCATAAGACACTCTGGGCTTCCCAGGTGGTGCTAGTGGTCAAGAACTCATGTGCCAGTGCAGAAGACGAAAGAGATGCTAATGCAATCCCTGGGTCGGGACGATCCCCTGGAGGAGGGCAACACCACCCACTCCAGAATTCTTGCCTGGAGAATCCCCATGGACAGAGAAGCCTGGGGGGCTACAGTCCATAGGGTCACGAAGAGTTGGACATGACTGAAGTGACTCAGCATGCACACATAAAGCATTCTATTATCTGCAGATCAAATTTGGCTTTGAGCTTCCAGGGAGCCAAAGCAAAAAGGGAGATGTAGTAACTCAGCTCCACCACCCGCCCCCCCACCCCACGCCAGAGATAACAAAGGGTACCAGTTCCTCAGGGGAAAGAATATTTTTCTGAGGCCAATCTTAGCCACATTTAAATAGCCAACGTTTGTAATGCACCTTCTACGTCTGGTCTTTGGAGTTAGGCCTAGGGAACAAGTGAGGTTGCCAAATTTAGTTCACTCGGTCAGCCTTGCCTTGACCTCTCTGTGGCTCTTGTCAGAGCTGATCACCCGCTCCTTTTTGAAACACTTACTTCACTTGGCTGGGAGCCCTCCCTCTCTGGGCTGACTTCCTCCCTGCCAGCCTCTCTTGTCTGATGTCCATGGCTGTTTCCCTGTCCTCCCCTGATCTCTAAATGGGAGTGGGCCCAGGCTCAATCTCCAGACCTCTCCTCTTCTTTCCTCTCTCTGCCTCCCTGGCCCAAGTCCTCTAGTCCCTCTCCTGGACAACGGTCCCTCTTTCCACCCTGGTCCTCCAGTCTAGTCTCTACACAGCAGCCAAAGGGAGCTTTTAAAAACCTCAATCAGGGTGACTTTCTTGGTAGTCCAACGCAGGGGGCCCGGACTCCACCCCTGGTCAAGGAATTAGATCGTGCAACTAAAACTCTGTATACCTCAACTAAAGATCCTGCGTGCCGCGGCCAAAGTCAAAGATCTCATGTGCTGAGACTAAGACCTGGCACAGCCAAATAAATTAAATGCATTAAAATAAATAAAAATGTTAAAAAAAACAACCCTGAGTCAGCTCCTCTCCCCTCCTCTGCCGCGTGTGTGCTCAGTCATGTCTGACTCTTTGCGACCCCGTGGACTGCAGCCCGCCAGGCTCCTCTGTCCATGGAATATTCCAGGCAAGAGTACTGGAGTGGGTTGCCATTTCTTTTCTAGTCCAGGGGACCTAGTCCAGTCGGGAAGACCCAGGGATCAAACCTGTGTCTCTTGTATGTCATGCACTGGTAGGTGGATTCTTTACCATTAGCGGTACCGGAGAAGCCCATCACCTCCTTCCCCCACCAAATCTTCTACTGTGATGACTACTGTGACCAAATGAGATGCGCGGGATATAATAAAAGATAATTTTTGTCTCCCAATGTCCCTCTGAAATCCATAAGGAAATTTGTCTCTGCCCCCAGATGAAGTCTTGACTTCCTGTGCCATATTTCCTCAGAGTGCTGGCCATTCTGACCACGGCTCTGAAGTCCTTCTGGAAGTTTCCTGTACACTTGATCCACGGGCCTGCCAGGATCTCAGGGAGCCCATCTCAAATTCCCTAGATTTAGGATTTGAAAGTAGCCCCTAGCCCCAGCCCCAATCTCATCACAAAATTCCCTTTTTAGAATCCACCTTCCAACCCTTCATAATCTTGAAGCAGACTGGGAGTTTTGTGTTGACAAAATGAGTTCTTCTATAACAATATCCTTTCACCCTTTCCATCATGTTTAGGGCAAATCCCAAGACCTTCCCGCAGCCACTGAGCCCTACATGATCCGAACTCTGAGCCCCCAAAGAAGTCTAAAATGTCAAAATATCAAAGAATATTACAAATAATTGTATGTCAGTAAAAATAAAAACGTAATGTAAAGGCATTTTCAGAAAAAATAGATCAATAACCAGCAAAAAAAAAAAAAGATAATCTAAGACTCCAGTGCAAAAGAGTCCCAGTGGAAGGGGAACAGATGGTCCTTATCTGATACTAGTTGTTCCAGAAAACAGAATGAGAAGAGGCTGCCCACTTCCTCATCGACTCCCAAACCAGATAAGGACAGTATCAGAAAAGGAAAGGTGTAGAGCATTTCAATCTGAACCTGAAAGTTAAATTATGATCTACCAGAATAAAATATAGGAGAAGGCCCCACCTAGGAGTAGGGTAAGGATTTAAGACATTCAAAATGCAAACCCTCATGCAAAACCTTTATGGATCTGACTACATCAAAATTGAGGATTCCTCCAAATCAGGGACACAGAGAATAGACTGCTGGTTGCCAAGGGTGAGGAGGGTGGCAGAGGGTTGGACTGGGAGTTTAGGGTTAGCGGACACAGACTGGTATATATAGAATGGATAAGCAATAAGCTCCTACTATGTAGCACAGGGAACTTATTAAATATCCTGTGGTAAAGCATAATGGAAAAGAATATGAAAGAGGCTAGATATACACACGTATAACTGAGTCACTTTACCGTACAGCAGTAATTAAATTGTAATTCAACTATACTTCAATTTTAAAAAATAAAAAAAATTAAGGATTTCTGTTCCACAAAGGCCCTCAGAGATAATATTGACAGAAAGCTGGTTGCAATCTAGTGAATACAGAACTCCTGCACAAGTTAATAAACAAAAGCCCAGAAGCATAATACGCGGCCACGAACAGAAACAAGCAGCTGACAGGATGAGCCCAGAGGCAAAAAATAATGAAGAGTGGGTCAAAGAAGTAATCGTCACAACTCAGTTAAAATTACAATGAGGGGACTTCCCTGTCTGTCCAGTGGTTAAGGCTCCGTGCTCCCAATGCGGGGGGTACAGGTTCGATCGTTGAAGAAAGTGAACGTGTTAGTTGCTCAGTCGTGTCTGACTCTGTGACCCCGTGGACTGTAGCCTGCCAGGCTCCTCTGTCCATGGGATTTCCCAGGCAAGAATACTGGAGTGGGTAGCCATTCCCTTCTCCAGGGGATCTTTCCAACTCAGGGACTGAACCCAGGCCTCCTGCATTGCAGGCAGATTCTTTACCGTCTGAGCCACCAGGGGAGTCAATCCTTGGTGGGGGAATTATGGTCCCGCATGTGGCATGGCCAAAAGATTTTTTTATTTTTAATTATAATGAGATACCTTTTTTTAAAAAAAAAACCGGGAGGCAGGGAGAGGGAGAGGGGTGCGGCAGGTACTATCTGCTGTCTTCACAGGGTGTGAAGACCCTTTGGGATGGGTGGTCCAGAGATTCCTTTGAGAGATGGAGGAACACAGGCTGAGCAAGGGCAGGGGGATCATACTGGGTCCACAGGAGTCCTGCAGAGGCAGGACTTGGCCTGGACTCTTCCTCAGCGTCCTGCCGAACTCTCCCCGCTGGAAGGAAGCTGGTCTTACACAGAGCCTTCTTGGTCTGCTTTGGCCAGAGCCCTTAAGGCAGGCTCAGGACTGGTTGCCATAGAGATGGTGGGCCGGGCAGTTCCAAGGTTGGCAGATGGGGGTGGGGGGTGGGGCAAGACACCAATATGCCAAACGCCCACCAACAGTTGGTCAGGACTTCTTCCGGGAGACCTGGGCAAGACGCACGGCAGCAGGCTCCGGGGACGGCCACAGGTCTGCTCAAACTTCTCTCAAGCACCCACCACGCTGAGCAGGTGAGGGAGGCCCTGCGGGGGGACTGGCAACCGCCCAGAGGCAGGCTGGCTCTCTGGGGTGGAAGGTCAAGGCTGAGGGAGGCCACAAGATTGGAGCCGAGGCCCAGGAGAGAGTCAGGGAGGTCCGAGATGTGCAGGGACGTGGGGTGAAGGGCAGGATGATGCCCAGTTATGACTCCCAGGCTTCTGATGGAGCAGTTTGGACAAATTGGGAGGATTTGAGTTTCAGGAGAAGAGTTTTTCCCTCCTTGGCTTTGCAAGTCCAGAGTCCTGTGGGGCACTGAGAAGAGCTGTCCAGGACCCAGAGGCAACCCAGGGCAATGGGGGCAAATCTGGGCTTTAGGATAGTCCACATGTTAGGTCCTGGCTCCGCTTCCTGGCTGCGTGACTTTAGTCAAGTGACTTCACCTCTCTGAGCCTCAGTGTTCTCATCTGCATAATGTGGGTGAGAGTAAGCAAGGACCTCATAGGATCCCTGTGTGTGTGTGTGCGCGCGTGCGTGCGTGCGCACGCGCGTGAGTTCAATTGCTCAGTTAAGTCCAACTCTCTGCGGCCCCATGGACCGTAGCCTGCAATACTCCTCTGTCCATGGAATTTTCCAGGCAATCATACTGGAGCGGGTTGCCATTTCCTTCTCCAGGGCACCTTCCGACCCAGGGATCGAACCCACACCTTCTGCGTCTCCTGCCTTGGCAGGTAGATTCTTGATGACGACAGCCACCTGGGAAGCCACAGGGCCCTTGGGAAGGAAGGCTAAATGAGCTGATGCACGAAAGTCCCAAGCATGCGGCAGGTGCTCTGTGAATAGCACTGTTGGTTTTTAAGATTTACTTACTTACTTTTGGCTGCTCTGGGTCTTTGTTGCTGCTGGTGGGCTTTCTCGAGTTACAGTGAGCGGGGCCTGTCTTCCTTGCGGAGCTCGGCTTATTGCAGTGGCATCTCTTGTTGCGGACCACAGGCTCTAGGTGCTCAAGTTTCAGTAGTTGCGGCCCATGGGCTCTAGAGCGCGGGCTCCTTAGTTGTGGTCCATGGGTACAGTGGCACTGCAGCATGTGGGATCTTCCTGGATCAGGGATCAGACCCGGGTTCCCTGCATTGGCAAGCAGATTCTTAACCACTAGACTGCCAGGGAAACCCACTGTTGCTATTTTAATATTAATAATTCAGGTCATGACCCATCAGTTCCAGGGGTAACAAGGGCCCAGAGGGCCAGCCAGGGTGCATGGGACTGTCTCCTGGGTGAGTGGCTCAGAGCTAGGCCTCTTCTCCTACCTTCGCCCAGAGGAGTCTTGGGAGCGGTGATGGTGTTATCCACGCCCAGAAGCAGAGGTCTCGGAGTGCGGGGCAGACACCAAAGAAGGACCGGAGGCTCAGAGGCCGGAACAAGAAAGGGCAAAGCTCTGCGGAAGCTGAGGAGTAAGTGGCTGTGGAGGGCCGGGAGGGATGCAGGGGGCCAGGCCCCGCTGGGGGCCGGCGTCCGGACCCTGACCCCTGCCCCCTGCCCTCTCCCTCCTCAGTCTCGTCCCCTCTCCTCCTCGGAAACCCTCCTTCCCCTTCCAGTGGGCCTGGGAGAGCTTCGCCACAGATGGCCGGGCCCTGCATCAGCCGAGCTCCGTCTTGGCCCCTGGCCACCAGGCCCTGCCCTTGCCCCCGGCGGTCCATCACCACAAGTCCCGGCGCAAGTCCACGGCCGCCCTTCCGGAGGCCCACAGCTTCTGCTGGAAGACAGACGGGCCAAACCTGGAGAGGAGACAGCAGCTCAGGTCCAGCAGCTGCTCCTCCATCCCTCCGGGTAGGGGGACGAGCCAGGAGCTGGAGCCGCCCAGGGAGGCAGGCCTGCAGTCGCCCAGGAAGTCCTCGAGGTCCGGGTCGGAGCCCGAGGAGTCTGAGCCAGAAGGCCCAGCGGCCGAGGAGGCCGAGAGGGATCTGATTCCAGGGGAACTGCCCCAGCTCCCCAGGAGGGGGTTGATCTTGGAGGAGGAACAGTTTTCAGAGGCCACAGAGGAGGCTGAGGACGGGGAACACCAGGTCCCCCGGAGAAGGAGAACCAGTTCTCGAAGAAAGGGGCGGAATTCTGGTGAGGAGGCCTGGGACGAGAGTGAAGTGCGGTGCCTGGGGAGCATTTCCAGCTCCACCAACCTCCGAGGACCACAGAGGAGGAAGCCAAGGGCCAAGGAGCTGGAGGGGCCATGGGACCTGGAGAAGCTGCAGAGACAGCTGCAGCAGGAGCTGGACTGTGGTGAGTCCTGGGGCTCAAAGCCCAGGTTCCCCACAAAGTCACACAGTGTGGAGAGGGGCTGGAGCCAGCGACCTGGGCCAGGCATTCAGACATGGCCGGACTGCAGGGAGGGATTGCCCAAGGGGACAGGGAGGACAACAGTCCCTGACTTGTCCCTCTGCGGACAGGCCCCGAGAAACAGCCCTGGAAGTCTTTGCGGGCTGCTGTTCAGGCCTCCAACTGGAGCAAGAAGGCCCACGCCTTGGGAGATGATGAGACTTTTCTGTTTGCAAACTTCCCTACCCGCACCTTCCACAAACGACAGGAGGCCACCAGGTGAGGCGGAGAAGGAGGGTGGGGGCGAAGCACAGGGACTAGAGAAGGAGCTAGTTCTCCAAGAGACACTCATTCATTCATCCCTTCATTTACCCATCCATTAGTCTTTCTGATCATCCAGTCATCCGTCCATCCATCCATCCATCCCCTTGGCCAACTGTTTATTGGCATAAGCCACTTTTCACTCACTTCTACCCACTCATTAATCTATTAGCTAAGTGATTAACGCAACATACATTGAGTATCTGCTAATGAGTCCGCAGGATATAAAGGTAAAAAATCTTGGTTTCATCCCTAAGAAGCTCAAAGTCAGCTGCAAAAGGAGACAGATGGGGGAAAACAGGGACAATGGCAGAAGAGTTAGATCATTACTATACTTGGGGCTTGAACAAGAGACAGTGGGAGCAGGAGGGAAGAATGGGGTGGGGGGTGCTGGCAATATCTAGGTGAAGGCTTGAACCAGGTGGTCATGTGAGTGAAGAGAGAAGGATTTATTTGAAAGGATATTTGGAGGCTAGCTTAGGGGGCCTTGGTGACCAGTTAAAAGTGTGGCGTGAGATCCATTCAGCATTCTAATAGCGCCCTTTGAGTCTCCTCCTGCCATCCCTGCTTGAGATCTTCCCATGCTCCCCAGCGCCCCAAGGATGGAGCCCAGATCCCTTGGGAAGGTGCCGGGCTATGTGTCTATCCCTTTACACAATGTGCAGGCTCCTCCAGGGAAGTTGCCGGATCTTTTTGATAACAGCCCCTGTCTGGTGCCCTAAAAGGGTCTGGCACAGGGTTGGTGCTCAATAAACCTGTGCTGAGTGTATGTTTGCATCTACCCCTCTGTCATCTTTCTATCTGACCATGATTCATGTCCTTACTCGAAGGACTGATGTTGAATCTGAAGCTCCAATATTCTGGTCACTTGATGCAAAGAACCAATTCATTGGAAAAGACCCTGATGCTAGGAAAGATTGAAGGCAAAAGGAGAAGTGGGCAGCGGAGGATGAGATGGTTAGATGGTGGTGTCACTTCTCAATGGACATGAATTTGTGAAAAATCCAAAGATAGTGAAGGACAGAAGAGCCTGGGGTACTTCAGTCCAAGGGGTCACAAATAGTCAGACACGACTCAGGGAGTGAATGACAACAATTATGCATGAACTCACCCATACTGAGTTTCCGTCTATGTTAGGCACTGTTCTATGTGCTGGGGATACATTGGTGGTGAAGATGACAGACAAGGAATCCTGCTCTCATGAGGCTTACATTCTACTTGGAAAGAAGGATAATTAAGAAATGAACAAAACATAGAGCTAGAGATGGAAAATCTCTGGGAGGTAGATGGGGTGCTGAGGTCGCACTTTTTCTGACCTTTGAGCAAAGACTTGATTGACAGGAGGAACTGATCATCAGACCTGGGGGAAGGGTGTTCCAGGTGGACTAGGTACTATCTATTCAACCATCCACACCATTCATCCATTACACCCACGGATCCCATCACCATTTCTTTCTCTTTCCCATTCATTCATCTGTCTATCCCTCAAACCAACGGGCATTACTCTAGCTCCTACTAGATATGGGGGTGAGAGAAAGAAAGATCTGGGCCCTGCTGTCAAGGAGAGCTGCTTTGCAAGGGGAAGGTGAGGTCATAGGTGTGTGTGCCGAGCTCCACAAGGCTGAGGACGGTCAGAGTTGGGGCACACCACTGGCTGGAATAGGCAGGAGGCTTCCAGGAAGAGCTGAGACAGCCTGAGCTGGGCCCAAGGGCTGAGCTCCCAGAGGCAGCCTCCATCCAGTTTGACTTCCACGATAAACCCCATTCCCTAGGCCCCTGGCTCTCTGGGCTGTGGAAATCTCTCCTTCTAGGTTCCTGCAGGCCCCCTACCTGCCCCTGGGCCTCCATGAGGCTCCTGTTCCCTGCAGACTTCTCCCACCCCTCTGCTTTTCCTCTCCCCCCGACCCAAGAAACCTGCTGCGGGCCTGGGAGCGGCAGCAGCAAGAAGAGCGACAGCAGGCCGAGGTGCGGCGGGCCCGGGAGCAGCGAGTGCAGCATCAGGTGGCTCGCTGCCTGGCAGCCTATGCGCCCAGAGGGAGCCGGGGGCCCGGGGCTGCCCAGCGCAAGCTGGAGGAGCTGAGGTAGGAAGCCCAGGGTTGTGGATCTTGGAGGGGAGAGGGCAGGGAGGCGGTGCTATCAGACTGAAGGACCAAGGAGACCTTGCCCTCACCCCACCCACGGGGCTGAACCCCCAGGACCATCCTCCCTGCCAGGTAGGCAGGTCGGGCCACTTTACAGATGAAGACACTGAGGCCCAGGAGGAAAAGGGGCTGGGACAGGTCACCCTATTATTTATTTATTTATTGGCTTCACCTTGTGGTATGCGGGATCTTAGTTCCCTGGCCAGGGATTGAACCCAGGTCTCTGCAGTGGAAGCGTGGAGCCCTAACCACTGGACAGCCAGGGAATTCCCAAGGTCACCTGGTTAATAATAACCATCCCAACAGCTGTCAAAGGCTCAAGTTTGAATTGTTCTACATGCATCATCACACTTTCAAATCTTGTTTTCTGATTTCAGATGCCAGGTGTGCATACTATAAAAATTCATGTATTACAGAGATAGTTTGTGGAGAATGTAAATAGTGCCTATGACCTGATTCCTGGAGACAGCTGTTGTTCGTGGTCGGGGCAGAGTCATCCGTTTCATTTTCTTCCTATGTTTTGATCATAAAAAAATGCAAATTAAGATTTAAAAGCAAACCTTTTTTAGACTCATAAGAATAGGTATTATCACCACTCCCATAATTTTACAGATGAAGGAAGCTCCAAGAGCTTAAATAATTTTTCAAAAGTCACAGATGAGCAGCAGTTCTGGGATTCCAACCTAGGCAGCCATTCGGCCGCCATGAAGGGCTCAAATGCCCAGTCTCCAGCTACAGTATGCCAGGATCTTCCCTGCAAAGTCCAAGTTGGTAAACCAGATAACTCAAAGAAATATGATCGCTGATGCCACTGACACCGAGCACTTCAAGGTGCAGCTGGCACCAAGGCAGCCCTCCCATCTGGGGAGAAGCACTAGGTCAAGGTGGGTGGGGTACTGCTGAGAGACCAGGGGGTTTCTGCCCTGTGATGGGGCCACTGAGGGTCCAGCGGGGCTCCAATCACCTACTCTTTGAGGCTCAGCCATATCACCCCCAACTTTGCCAATGAGGAATCCTTGATCAGTGAACCGGGAGATGCCTTCTCCCTGCTGGACTTCAAGTTCACTTTTTTTTTTTTTTTTCTCACAAGGCAGGAAGCCGAAGGCTCGGACTCCAGTGGCAGGTGTCAGTGAGAGGAGTGTTCCCAACACAATCCTTTCATTTTCTACTTGGGAGCAGATATTTCCCATGGGGAGTGTCTCAGTGCTTCCAGCCCTTGACCTTAGCTCTGAGCTGCATGCAAGATTCTGCCCTTCCTAGGAGGGAGGGCACAAAAGGCATAGCCCTGTGGTGGGGAGGCTCCGAACCTTCCTTTTATTCTGAGACAATAGACAGGGCAAAACCCCACTGATATGACTTCCTTTCTTGCTTAGAGCTCCAAGACGTGGGCTTCCTCTCAATTCTAACAGAAATAGCCTCAAGAACCACGCAGGAAAAATGTACGCGACATCACGGGCAAGACAGAGATATAGCTCCGGCCTCCCCCACCCCTACTCCTTGAAACTGCTGTAACATCCCCCCTTGAATGATGAAGACTCTTCTTCGCAGTGACTTCTGTTCCCAGTCGTGGTTTTCAAGTCCATCTTTTTCTTGAACGGAGAACGTTTCTTTACCGGGCACAGAGCCAAGGGTCCTGGCCCAGCAAGCCAGGGTGCTTTTCCGTGGGGCCCAGCACATTTGCCGGAGGCTCCCAGCAGAGGCACAGAGTCTTGCGTGCCTCTCCCCTCCTGTGCTGTCTCTGCATGCTGCCGCCACAACCCTCAGCCCCTCTAGAGTGCTCAGCAGAAGGATGCCTGGTCCCACGTGTGATGTGCTCAGAGGACCCTTCTCACAGCCAGGACTTGCAGCTTGTAGAGCCGACAGATTTCTGACAAGCGCACAAACTGGGTTTTTGTAAAAGGATTGTGCTTCTCCAGTGGGACCTGGATCTTTCTGGGATGTGTTCCTTCACTTGCAGTTTGTTTGTTTTTCAGTCACTAAGTTGTGTCTGACTCTTTGCAACCTCATGGACTGCAGCACGCCAGGCTCCTTTGTCCTTCACTATCTTCCGGAGTTTGCTCAAACTCAAATTCATTGAGTGGGTGATGCCATCCAACCATCTCATCCTCTGTTGTTCCCTTCTCCTCCTGCCCTCAATCTTCCCCAGCATCAGGGTCTTTTCCAATGAGTTGGTTCTTTGCATCAGGTGGCCAAATATTGGAGCTTCAGCTTCAGCATCAGTCCTTCCAGTGAATATTCAGGGTTGATTTCCTTTAGGATGGACTAGTTGGATCTCCTTGCTGTCTAAGGGACTCTCAAGAGTCTTCTCTAGCACCACAGTTCAAAAGCATCGATTCTTCATTTGCAATACATTTCTTTAGTTCCACTGTCCCATTTTCTAAACTATCAGCTTATAAGAAGCACAGAGAATGCTGGCAAGCTTGTCCCATACTGGCTATAGTACAGAGAAGAAAACCGAACCCAGGGTCCAGAGTGCAATCTTGCCCGAAGCCACAGCCGACAGTCACAGCTTCTCCTCACAGGCAGAGAGGGTGCAGGGGTGGACGCGGGGAGTGCAGGGCTGTGCATGCAGACGTCCAGTTGCTCAGAAGCCAGTGCTGGCCCCTCTTTCTCGGGGATGGCTGTGAGGATGGGCGAGCCTGGCGCAGTCTGCAGACCCAGGCTCCACGCTCAGTCCCTCACTTTCCAAGACCCTCGACCCGCCTGAGCCTCAGGCGTGTCATGGACAAAATGGGGGCAGATGATTCTCACTCCCTTCATGTCAGGGGGAATCTCAGTGGAAGATGGAAATGAAACAACTTTGTAAAGCTAAGGGCGGGAGGACAAACAGAAAGTCCTCAGTGAGGGCTCACAAGTGGCGATGGCGTGAGTCCACAGTTAGCTGCCCAGAGGCCCGTCTCCCCTCAGGCGCCAGGAGCGACAGCGCTTTGTTGAGTACCAGGCAGAGCTGCAAGGCATCCAGCACCGGGTGCAGGCCCGGCCCTACCTGTTCCAGCAGGCCATGCAGGTGAGGCTGGCACCTGGGCAAGCACGTGGGCTCTCCAAGAGCAGAGCTTCTCACCGGCCGAGAGGGTAGGGAGATGAGGCGGGAGGGGCCCTCTCAGTTTGGACCCTGGGACCCCCTCAGTAATCAGAGTCTCACTGTGTCCTCGGGGCAGCCCAGGTGAGAGAGGGGACCCCTCTGCTTTCTCATCAGGCCAACGCCCGGCTCAACGTGACCCGCCGCTTCTCCCAGGTGCTGTCGGCGCTGGGACTGGATGAGGAGCAGCTGCTGGCCGAGGCGGGCAAAGGGGACATGGAGGGCGCCCCCAGGAAGCACAGGTGAGGCCCCGCTGTGGGGAGAAAGGCCATGGTCACCAGCACCCTGCCCCGCGGGGTCTCACTCAGCTGTCACCCTGCCCAGGGGACAGGCTAAGGGGCCTCCACTGGCAGCCACATGGGTCCACCCTGAATTTAGACTTCCGTGCTGCCCTGTCCACTCGCTGGCCAGGAGGACTCAGTCTAGCTTTCGCAGTCAGCAGGCTTGGGGGGCGGGGGTAGTCTCCTGCTCAGGGTTTCAGAGTATAGGGGCCACATTTGAAAGCACCGACATTGGTGATGAAGGCCTTGCCCCTCCTACAGCCCAGGTCTCCTTGGTTACGGGGGTGGGGAGTTGCAGAGCCCTGTGGTCTCTATCTGTGTCTTCATCTTTAAGGAGCCACAGGTCAGTGGGGGCGAGAATGGAGCCCTCATCTCAGAGCTCCCCAAAGATGGAACCCACTGGCAGCCAGGCTGGCCAGCACTTCGCCCCAAATGCAGACCAAGAGTTGAATCCCTAAGAGAAAAATTAAATGCTTTGTGAAAATACAGTGTGGGATTTCTGGCGGTGGTGGGAAGTGGCTGTGGGTTGGGAGTAGGCGGTGGCAGGTGGGTATGAAGCAAGCTCGGCTTGTGCTCACATCCACCAGGAACGCTGGCTGTTCCGGCGGCCCCCGCCCAGCACACACGGATCTGTCTCTGCCCAGAGGAGTGAGTGGGGCATCTCCCAAGAGCAACAGCTGCAACTCCTACAAATGCTGGGTCCTGGAAACTCAAGAGTGAACAGGACAGAATGCCTTCTGCCTTTGGGAACGCCCAGTCCTGTGGGGGAGGGGGCGGGCCTTTAAAAGGGCGCATTATCACACCCTAACAGATGGGCTGGCAGATCGAGCAACTGGGAAGTGGGGGTGTCAGGAGGAATTGTGTGAACTGAGCTTTTACACTTAAGTAGCTACAAGTTACAGTCTCCTCAAAGGAAAAGAAAAAGAAAAGCTCACACAGACGCATGTGCCAAATTTTGCATTCAATTTCAGGGGGTTTACAGACACACAGAAGCTCAACTCGACCTCCGGGGCAGTCACAGAGCTCATGGTTAAAAAACTCAATCCAAGGAGCGTGGCAAAGCCGCGTTGGCAGACAATACTAGTAGTAGGGGCTGGAAGGAAGCTGGACTGTGGAGCTGGGGGTCTCGGGAGGAGAACATGCTACGTCGTTTAACACCTGATGGAGTCAAGACCCCAGGCAGTACACTAGGAGACGCCTACTGGAGAGTTGGGCGCTGCCCAGGGAGAGTCCGTGAGCCAGTGAGCATCCGTAATTGAAGGTGTGAAAGCAGAGGGAAGCCGGGAAGGGGCTTCCAGCTCTGGCGATCCTGGCTTGGGTGGTCTCTAGGTCCCATTCTGGGATACTGTCTTCCCTAGACCCAGTCGCGAACTTTGAGGCGCGCATGCGCAATCGGCCGGCCGGCTCAGCCACCGCTACCCCGGCCCTGCTGGCTGCGACTGCGCAGTCGGGTTCAGATCCCGGCCTTCCCATGAGCCTTCGGGGCGGGCTCCGAGGCAAACGACGGAAGCAGCCGCTCTTGGTTTCCGGCAACAGGACACCGGCTGTCGGGCGACCCGGAAGTGTTCCCATTTTGCGTCGTCGGGGCTCGGCGGCGGCCGGGCTCGAGGTGGGCCGACTACCATGGGATCGTCAAAGAAACACCGCGGGGAAAAGGAGGCGGCAGGAACTACAGCAGCGGCCAGCACTGGGGGCGCTACCGAACAGCCGCCTAGGCACCGGGAGCACAAAAAACACAAGCATCGGAGCAGCGGCGGCGGCAGCAGCGGCGGCGAACGACGGAAGCGAAGCCGAGAGCGTGGGAGCGAGCGCGGGAGCGGGCGGCGCGGGGCCGAAAACGAGGCCCGCAGCAGCACGCACGGGCGGGAGCGCAGCCAGACAGAGCCGTCCGAGCGGCGCGTGAAACGGGAGAAGCGGGATGATGGCTACGAGGCCGGTGAGGGGCCTGTGCAGGGGGCGGGGCTTCCGTAGGGGCCCCGGGTAGGTGGGCTCTGGGTTTGGAGGCCGAGGCGTCCCCCAGCTTTTTCGTCAGCACTCTTTAAAGGGTCTTCCTATGGCTATTTGGGACTGAAGGTTGTGTTTCTCTGCTAAACTCTCTGAGAGTAGAGATTTTCTTTGTTTTCCTCAATTGGCATATCACGAGCCCTCCCTGAATGTGTTGAATGAATGAAGCGATGGCAGCATGTGCAGAGGCAAGAACAAACGTGTTACTGTCAAAGTTGTGTAGAGTTCATAACAGAGACAGGAGTCTGTAAGAGAGACACGGTTCCGAACACGAAGGGCTGTATAGGCCTTGTTAAGAAATTGAAACTTGCTTTGAGAGGAAGCCGTGAATTTGAACTGATGAGTGAGTTGATCACGTTCATATTTTGCAAAGATCACTGTGTTGAGAACTGGGACAAGGGCAGTAGAGACTGAAGGTGAGATGAAGACTGATGGTAGCCTGCACCGAGGCATCAGCCATGGGATGGAGAGACATGGACAGATTGGAGAGGTGTTTTGGAGGAGGAGGTGATGGAGCTTAGCATTTGGATGAGGGCTGGAAAGAGAAGAAGAAATTGAGGGTGCGCCTTGAATTTTGACTTGAGCAATTGGTTGAGTGGTAGTGATCTCTGCTGATGTTTTCCTGGTGGTTCAGTGGTAAAGAATCCGCCTGTAATACAGAAGACAAAGGAGACATGGGTTTTATCCCTGGGTCGGGAAGATCCCTTGAAGGAGGGCATGGCATCCCACTCCAGTATTCTTGCCTGGAGAATCCCATGAACAGAGGAGCCTGGAGAGCTACAGTCCATAGGGTCGCAAAGAGTTGGACACAACTGAAGTGACTGAAGCACGTCTGCACAGTGCTGTCGACTGAACTTCAGGATTTTGCAAGAGAAACAGATTTTTGAAGGGAGACAACCGAATTCCGTTTTGGAGAGTGTTGAATTTGATGTGCATGGAGAAACCCAGGGTTTGGGCTGGATAGAGCAGTTTGGGAATCATGAGTGTTTAGGTGGCATATGAAATCCACTGACAGACTAGGAGCAGGAAGCCAGGGTTGGTAGCAGAACCTGATAAATGCCAAGGTTTTAGTAGAAGGTTGAGCAGGAGGCTACAGAAAAAGGAGGTAGGCTATCCCCCAAAGCAGGAAAACCATACAGTCTTGTGTCAGGGGATCTGTGGGAGTGATCATCTGTGTCACATCCTATTGGAGACCAGATGAAAACCAGAGCTGAAAAGAATCCTTGGGGTTTTGAAATGAGGCTGGTGATATTGGAGAGAGCCTGGAGTGGTTGAGATTCAGAGTTCAAGTGGGATAAGAGGGACAGAGGTAGGTTGTGAGGTGAACATGCTGGAACAGTGAGCTGTGGGTGGCACCTGGTAGGGGCAGCTCCATCTGAGTCGGAATCTGACTTCTGCATGTGGTGTCCGGTGAAGTCATTTGCTGTTTGTGAGGTGAGTGGAGGAGGTCCTAAATGCCCCTTTATCTAGCATCACAGAAGAGGCTCCAGTAAGCACATTTCTTCACTGCATGAATTACACAGAGGGCATAGTTATGCTGCCAAATGGTCCCTGCCCTGTGAGGAGAGTCGGGTCCAGAAATGACTGTGATCATGTTGTGCAGAGGAGAGCGGTTCATGCTGACCAGTAACGGAGCAGGACTCCAGGGAGGAAGTGGGGTCTGATAGGATTTTGTTAACAGCCTGAGGCCAGAGAGGGCAGTGCAGGTTGAAAGCACAGGATAGGCAAAAGTGGAGAGGTGCCAAAGTGAAGGACGTAGAAAGCTGGATCCTTTGGATCAGGAAGGAAGGTGTGGGGAGAAGCAGTGTTCTCAGAGCCTGGGACTTGGGTGGAAGGAGCTCCTGGAGGGGAGGAAGCAGGCCCAGGTGCTGGGCTCGTCTTCGGCCCTGCATCCGGAGCCAGGGCTGTGGCTCCTGGGCCCAGTGCTCAGCTCCTGAGTCTTGCTGCTGCTTTTTCCAGCTGCCAGCTCCAAAACTAGCTCAGGCGATGCCTCGTCACTCAGCATCGAGGAGACCAAGTAAGTTCTGTCTCCTTTTCATGTCTGTTTTCTTCTGGGGTAGCTGGGGAGGCTTTTGTGTAGTACATGTTCTGATTGAAGTTTGAAGTGTCATGTAAATCAATCTAGCCAACCATCTGAGTTCCTGAACTGGACTCTCAGGCCCAGGAGAGGGTGGCCTTGCCCTGGCTAGGAGGCAGGCCAGGCCTTCTGCCTGATCGGGAGGCCAGTACTTCTCCCACTGCTGGGTCAGGCCCAAGGTTTGAGACCCTTCGGATCACCCAGTCCCCTCCTGTTTTCTCCCTGTTTGTACAGAAATGCATTTGGTGCCCCCATTTCTTGGACAGCTCATAACACTTGTATCTGTTGTCCTCAGTAAACTCCGGGCAAAGTTGGGGCTGAAACCCTTGGAGGTTAATGCCGTCAAGAAGGGTGAGTGTGGGGCTGAAGGTGGTGGAAGGGAGGGCATTTGGGGTCAAGGAGCAAGGCCGTCGGGAGGGATTTTTGAAGAAAGTGGGCTTGGAGTGCAAATCAGCACCACTCAGTGGTCCCGCTTGGGTGCTGGCCGCAGGCCCGGGGCTTCCTTGCTGCTGTGATGGGGTCTGGGAGTCGGCTGGTTCCTTAAGCTCAAGCAGTCGACGTGGCAGCCTAAGTCTGGCTGCGAGGTGGCGTTAGAGGGACCATGAGATGTGCACAGGGCTGCAGACTCATCTGCGCTGTGCACGTGTGGGGCTTTTTTGTTTTGGTTTTTAAAGTATGACCAGAGGGGCTTTGGAAGGCGTGGAGGGCCCCATCTTCTTGTGGGGGTGACATGGGAGTGTGGGGTTACATGGGAGTCCGGAGGCAGAGGATTCTTCCCCTGCTTCTGGCTTCTTTGGCCCCGTGAGCGGGACGGGGCAGCGTGAGTGGCTCCCTCCTTTCCCCACCAGCCTTGGGCAGGCATAGCCTCACGCCTGGGCCTCCCTTCCAGAGGCGGGCACCAAGGAGGAGCCCGTGACCGCTGATGTCATCAACCCCATGGCCTTGCGACAGCGCGAGGAGCTACGAGAGAAGCTGGCGGCTGCCAAAGAAAAGCGCATCCTGAATCAAAAACTAGGGTGAGGGTCCCTGCCGGGTGGGCCCAGGCAGGACCCAAGGAAGCGCCCAGGAGATCTGGAGTCGGGGTGGGGGGAGCAGGAGTTGGTTCCCCAGAGGATCTTTCTCCTCTGTCTTCAGGAAGATTAAGACCCTGGGGGAGGACGATCCCTGGCTAGATGACACCGCGGCCTGGATCGAGAGGAGCCGGCAGCTTCAAAAGGAGAAGGACTTGGCAGAGAAGAGGGTGAGGTGCTGGGGTGTCACTCAGTGCCTCTGGTGGCCTGATGGCTGGTGGGGCCGCAGACGAACCGTGGGGAGGTGAGGCGGGGGCTCAGAGTGGTGGGGGGCCTGTGGTCAATGGCGCCTGCATTGGATTCTCAGCAGCTTGCTTGTTTAGGGCTGTGCTTTTTGCATCCCCACTTAGTAAGGCCCCACATCTTCCGGTGATCCAGAACAGCCTGAGGTGATAGGTCACTGCCCCATCCCTGTCCTGTAGGCCAAGCTGCTGGAGGAGATGGACCAGGAGTTTGGTGTCAGCACCCTGGTGGAGGAGGAGTTTGAGCAGAGGCGGCAGGTGAGGCTGTGGCAGCTGGGGGGAGGGGCTGGGGAGGCTGCTGTCCCAGGTGCTGGGATCCCTGGGCCGGGTCCCGACTGGGCTGCACTTTCTGCCCTGCCTCTAGGACCTGTACAGTGCCCGGGACCTGCAGGGCCTCACCGTGGAGCATGCCATCGACTCCTTCCGCGAGGGGGAGACGGTGATCCTCACCCTCAAGGACAAAGGTGGGTGGCACTGGGGTGCTCTGGCTGG
Organism: Odocoileus virginianus; assembly: GCF_023699985.2. Taxonomy (NCBI): domain Eukaryota; kingdom Metazoa; phylum Chordata; class Mammalia; order Artiodactyla; family Cervidae; genus Odocoileus; species Odocoileus virginianus. Next base: position 37,934,720 of record NC_069701.1, read on the forward strand.
GGGCCCAGGCCTTGCTGGGTGGAGGGCACGTGACCGGCCGCCTGTACTCTGTCTGCAGGAGTGCTGCAAGAGGAGGAGGATGTGCTGGTGAACGTGAACCTGCTGGACAAGGAGCGGGCAGAGAAAAACGTGGAGCTGCGCAAGAAGAAGCCCGACTACCTGCCGTACGTGGAGGACGAGAGCGTGGACGACTTGGTCCAGGCAGGCCGGCAGCATGGGCACCAGGCAGCGGGGGGTGGTTTGGGAGGAGATGGTGGCTCTGTGGCTTTTCAGGAGCCAGACTGCATCCCAACCTGTCCCTCTTGCCTTGCAGCATAAACCTCGCTCTATCCTTTCCAAGTACGATGAGGAACTTGAAGGCGAGCGGCCGCAGTCCTTCCGACTGGAGCAGGGTGGCGTGGCTGATGGCCTCCGGGAGCGTGAGCTAGAGGAGATCCGTGCCAAGCTGCGGCTGCAGGCCCAGTCCCTGAGCACAGTCGGACCTCGGCTTGCCTCCGAGTACCTCACGCCAGAGGAGATGGTGAGTCCTGAGGTCTCCGCCCAGACCTGCCCCTCCCTCTTCTCAGGGGCCACAGGCTGCCAGAAGGCACTAGAAGGGGGATCAGGTAATCGCGTGGTACTTGGTCCCTGTGGATGAGCGGAGACCGGCAGCCCGGTGGGGGTGCTGCAGGGAGGCAATCGGTGTAGACAGAACAAGGACTGTGAGCCAGGTGCCCCCGAGCTGGTGCGCAGGTTCTGCCACACTGCCAGCTTGTGCCTGGGGTGTCATTTAACTGTGAGCCTGAGGCTCCCCCTCTGAAATGGGGTGGCGGGAGCCACCTCACAGGAACTGTTACAAGGGTCGGTGGTGGTCTGGTAAGTGGTCATTTTGTAGGGTGTCACCTTTGGGATGCTCTGTGGGCATTCAAGTAGACTGCTGGCTCAGTAGGTTGCTTGCCTACATGGTTGAGAGCCTGACTCTGGAACCAGACTCCAGGAATTTCACTGTCCTGGCTCTCCTGCTTAGGAGCTGGTGACTTTGCACAAGATACTTAATCTCTTGCTGCTTTACTTGTCCTCATCTCACAGATGGGATGATGGTTGCTCACGTCTCACGTCTCGCTCACGTACGTGAACTGCTGAGTAGCAGCAAGCAGCGTCCACTCATAGACTTGTGCTGTCTGCTTCCCCCCGCCCTCACGTCTCTCCTCCTTTCAGGTGACCTTTAAAAAGACCAAGCGGAGGGTAAAGAAGATCCGCAAGAAGGAGAAGGAGGTGATCATGCGGGCCGATGACCTGCTGCCGCTTGGGGACCAGACTCAGGATGGGGACTTCGGTTCCAGGTGGGCTGGGAGACGGCTGGGTGTCGGGGCTGGGCCGGCCCTGGGGCCAGCGTCACAGAGAAGCCTCTACCCCCAGACTGCGGGGCCGGGGGCGGCGCCGGGTGCCTGAGGCAGACGAGGAGCCCCAGGAGGAGGGGGAGAAGGAGCCTGTGCCTCAGCCCCCGCCGTCAGATGACACCCGTGTGGAGAACATGGACATCAGTGACGAGGGTGAGGGCCCGGCCTGCGGGGTTGGGGTGGGACCCGAAGGGCCCGGACAGGAGCCGGGCTTTGGTCTGAGCGGGCGTCTTCGTGTCTTCCCCAGAGGAGGGTTCCGTGCCGCGCTCTGGGTCCCCAGAGGTGCTGGAGGAGGACGAGGCCGAGCTGGAGCTGCAGAAGCAGCTGGAGAAGGGGCG